>NC_134862.1:85331937-85674437 GCF_049852395.1 Peromyscus maniculatus bairdii
TAGTACATAAAAGGCCCCAAAGTGTGAAAATGTTTGCTACCTTAAGAAATCAAAGTCCAAAAAGGCTGGAGGATAATGAGCAAGAAAGAAAGCAGAAGGTTAAGAAGGCAGAAACAGTCAGATATTAGAGCGTCCAGGGACCTATAGGCTACAACAAGGACTCAGCATTGATTGACACTGTAGTAGGGAACCAACAGAAGTCTGGGAGGGTCCAAGGGGGCTCTTGATCCAATGTACACCTTGAAAGCATCATTTTGACTTCCAACTGGAGACCAAACTGGACATGGGCAAAGGCAGAAACTGGGAGACCAGTGGGTGAAGAAGAATACTCAAGCCAGACAGCCTGACTTTAATCCTGACTCCTCTACAAAGCTTACCCAAGCCATTTAATACCTAGCTGGATGTTTTATAGTCTACAGAATGGGCATAACAATTAACCTATCTGTAAGAGACTAGGATCAAATGAAATCACATGAGCAAGGTGGCATTGAAGAGCAAAGGATTTTATGCATCTAAAGATTATAACCACAAACTACACATTTCTAGTTATCAGGGGGGAGCATGAAACATCACATCTGGCACTGTCTCCTTTTAGATCCTTTACCCATTAATTCTTTTTGAGCTGCCATGATATATCATATGGAAACCATAGTATATACTATATCGTATTGTCCTAAAACATACAATCATAAAACATACAGTCCTGATTTGCATCTTTCTGGAAATATGTCTCTGTGGAGAAGCTCAGTATAGGGTGATTTGTTCTCCATATAGAAACTGGAAGGCATGAAAATACCATTATCCATACACACACGTACACGCACAGAGAGAGAGAGAGAGAGTGAGAACAGACAGACAGACACACCAACACAGATATATAATACACACACACACACACACACACACACACACACATAGACAGACAGACATACCAACACAGATATATACATACATACACAGATATATATATATATATATATACATATATATATATACACACACACAAAGAGACAGAGAGAGACACAGACACACCAACACAGGTATATACATACATACAGACAGACAGACAGACACACACACACACACAGAGAGAGAGAGAGAGAGAGAGAGAGAGAGAGAGAGAGAGATTCCTCATATCACACATATTACATCGAGAGCAAAAAAGCCTTGTGCACAAGATAAGCCAGGAAGTTAAGCACACAGCTTTCCTCTTCAATGGGGTGAGGTGTGTAGCTGCTCTTCCTGGAATGCAGGAATGATGTAATTTAATTTACAACCTGGGGATCTTTTGCTGTCTGATGAGACAGGCTCTGTTCATATCTTCCAGAATTTTTTGTATTTACTTATCTCAGATCCCTTCCACTAAGTCTAGAGCATTGCTCTTAGACCATAAAATCCATTCCTACATGTAATGGCACTTGTGCTTTACAACAGCCTAAGTGACTTCTATGTTATCTTAGGGCCAGGCCAATCCTGACTCCCATAGGCATTACGTTTACCTCAGTCATTCTCCCTAGATCCTTATCTTGGTATATATATAATTTTCTAGCCAGGAAAGTAAAGATTTTTTAATTAGGAATTCAGATGAATTGGAAACTAATGACTGCTCAGTCAGTGTAGACCTTTCACTACAATCAAAAGATCTGAGTTTGATCCCCTAGAACTCACATTTCAAAAGCCAAGCATGGTGGCATGGATTTGCAATCCCAATACAGACAGACACACGTTGATCCCTGGGCTTGCTGGTCTACCAGCCTAGTTCCAGGCCAATGAGAGACTCTATATGAAAAAAACTAGGTAGAGGACCTATGACATAGCAAATTTCAAACCAAAGGAAAATCCAGACCAGTGGGAAGCCAGGATGAGTCAGCCTCTGAAGAACACTGTTGTATATGTCTTCTCCCACATGTAGAGGTAAGTGTAAGAATCTGAACATGAATCACACCCTTGCTTGGCAACTTTTAAAAACTGAATTTATATTTCCTGCGATCTCATTTGCAAGTAAGCAGGCTTGATAAATTAGCAAAGCAACCCAGTGCAGTTCAGTTAGAAAAGAGTGATGGATATGAGCAGAGCTCTCTTAAAGGTGAGAGGCCTGGGGACTGATTTTCTGTTTCTTACCAAAGTCACTTAATAGATTCTAACTCTCAGGGTTTTTTAAAAACCAGATTCCCTTTTATTTGATTAGTAATGTGTATGTGTGTATACATAATATGTGTGAGTACCCAAGGAGGCCAGAAAGGGCATCAGTCCATAAGAGCTGGAGTTCCAGGTGTTATTGAGCCACCTAGCATGAGTGTTGGGAACTGAACTCCCGTCTTCTGAAAGAGCAGCCTGTACTCTTAACTGTAGATGCATCTCTCCAGCATGGATCTGTATCTTGAGGAAAATGTCATTAGTTACCTCACCTGAGACAGTCATGTAAAGGCAGTGAGTCTTGGGTCACTTGTATAACATTTCTGGAAAAATGGATCGGATAGTTGATGTTCCTTTCTCCTCTCTCAGTCTACCATTGTAGTGTCACGTCTGACAAGCCACACAAAGTCCTGCCGTTTAGCGAGTTATTGAGTTACAGAAGGTAGACTCATATGATCCTCTTGGAACTGGCTGCTCACTGCTTTCTCTTCCCAATTCAAAAGCATTAGTTTTCAAGATACACTTTTAACCAGAAAAGCACACCCACAGATGCTTGCATACTTCTTTTCCAAGTCTTCCTATATATTCATACCTCCATCCAGCTTGACTGACCCTCTCATTCATTCATCCAGCCATTGAAACAGCCACACTATGGGCATCTCCCATGTGGGAGACACCGGAAAGCCCTTGTATCATAAGAATGAATCATACCTATCCTCCAGAAGCCCATACACTAGAAGGAATGACCGCAAAAGTACAACCCTTGTGGAAGAAGAATATACTATGGGACAGTATAAAAACACAAGGAAAGAGACTTACTCAGCCTCAGTAAGACAGAAGAGTCCTCTTGGAAAAAGAGGTAAGGGGCTACAGTCTGAAGGTGGTGTAAATATCTAGCAGGTAGGAAAACAGAGCAGGTACAGGGAATCAGCTCCAATGAGTAAATAAGCAGCAGGCACTGGGATCCGCACCATCGAGGTTCTAACATCAGGCTAGAAGCTCCAAGTGGTCCACTCTAAATCTTTTTCAAGGCTCAATCTCTGTGTAGAAAATCCAGATTTGCCCTCTCAGGAAACCCCTCCTTCAGATGGGAAAGGGCTTTGTTACACTATGAGTATTTGAGTTGAGATTTGAGGTGATGCTCTGTGCTGGGCAGCAGCCAGCAGCCAGCAATCAGCCATGAGAGCTTGGGGATGAACAAGTAAGTCTCTAAGAACACTGAGGTGTTGTGGAAATTTGCTCCGCCAATGACCTTGGGATATCTGACCCAATAGAGATGTGGTTTTTCTGGGTACATGACTGCTTAAAACTGAAGAGGAGACGTGAGCTCTTGTTCTCTCTCTCTCTCTCTCTCTCTCTCTCTCTCTCTCTCTCTCTCTCTCTCTCTCTCTCTCTCTCTCTCTCTCTGAGGTTGAAAACCAGATGCTGGTTCCATTCACCCTTGGGCAGAAGGAGGACAACAATGGCTGTCTACTTTGTTCTGTATCAGTGAGTATATTTCTCCCCATTTCATGTCTTAATTAATCCATTGATACCCTTTAACAGACTCTCGTGGATTCACTGAATGAGTGGTGATAGGATATTTGGCAGGTCGAGTCTAATAAATGCGCTTTTTTAACCTATACTATTTCCAACTTGTGCTAAGTTCACCAGAATGTAGTTTCCCATCACGAGTCAAGGGGCATCTGGAGTTGTTTACTGCAAACACCACAGAGAGAAATGGTACATGATAAAAATGAACGGCCTGGAGAAGTGTGTTTATGAGAGAGGCCTACCAACATCCAGTTTTCATACATTATTTTTGAGGTATAGGTAAGAAGATCAGCCAGCTCAGGAAAGGGGGTTGGGTGGGAAGTAGAAGAGGAAGAGGAGGGAGAGGGAGATCAGGCAGTTGGACAGGCAGAGTAGTTTGAGAATTGTGAAAATGAACATACATGGAGCAAAATATCTGAGGTAAATAAATATCTGTACGAACCCAGATGAGCCTGCCACCCACAGTACAGCATTCTGCTGCCCAGTTGCCTTTCAGCTTTCTGGCTTGACTTTTAATGGTTAAAGAAAGTGGATTGTTCTCATAGCTACAGGAAACCCAGTGCTACAAGATACATACATACACCCATATGTGTGTGTGTGTATATATATACGTGTGTGTGTGTGTGTGTGTGTGTGTGTGTGTGTGTGTGTGTGTGTGTGTGTATTATGGCATGGGTGTTATGGAAGGCAGAGTAGAGAGGCAGTATACTTTCTTTCCACCAAGTCAGTCCTGGTTACTGGACTCGGGTCATCAGGCTTGGTAACAATCAATTTTAACCAAAGCTGGCTCACTTTCCGAAATGTCAGTGAATTCCCAAGGGATGGGGTCTAGAGTGTGTATCTTCATGCCTTATTCCTTTACTTTCACTAGATTTTCCACGACTCTCCTGACTGGCTCATTTTGATTCACAGCTCACCGCACTAAGACAGCACCCCCCACTTTTACTCCACGTGGCAGTGAGGAGCAGGTAAAGCCAAAGGCAGGAACAATGTGTTCTTGCTCACCCCACCCTTACTGAGGAAGTTGTCTCACTGGATGGATTTCTTGTTAGCCCTTGACTGCTTCGCTCTTAGAGATAATAGCTGTCCCCAGTCCCCTGTCCACTTGCAGGCACCCACTTAGAACTCTCCAATTCTCTGCTTGTTTCGGCTTCATTGTCCACTCTTCTTCCTGGATAGATGATGAGTCTCAAAATTCTTGTTCATTTACTGTGTAGAGATGGATTCGGTCCAGCTTTATAATTAGTTAAAACAAGGAAGTCTGGCGTGGAGGGTGCTTTTCTGTCCATTAAGATCCCTAAAGCCCCATCAAGGCATATTCTTCAACAGAAAACACATCAGCATAAAACAGGGCATACTATTTTCACAATGGCAAAAGCAGCAGCTGCTGCCCGTGGACAGATGTATTTCCTCCTGGAACACAGAAAGATTAAAGGAGGGTAGTAGCGTTGTTTATTTTAACAGCCATCACTTTCAACCACATTCCATAAGACGATCCCTTTGATCCCTTTCTGTAATAGAAAAAAATCAAAATGAAATAACACTGCTGGAGGACCTTTAATGGAGTCTGGAGGCCAGCGTTAATTGGATCTCAGACTTGTGGACAGTGGGACTTTTGAAGGGGCAAGCTAAACTCCAGATGTAAGTTGACCTTTGGAGCACCACTCCATTTTGGAGCCATTCTTGGGCACAAAGGAACCCTCCTCCAAAATACCCAGAGTCTGAGACTGCACCAACCCCATTCTTACAAGACAGTTTAACTTGTGGTGCCGGCAGCAGCCACAGTTCCTGGGTTACCAGTCCCCATTATGGTTTAGAGCTGTAAATATGGCCACCATCTTTTTAAGATGGGCTGAGTCTGTTTTCCCAGGCTAGAATTCTAATTGGCCCCTAAAATGTGACTTCCTTTATTCCCAACTAGGCTTGTTTTAGTCAAAGCAGGTCAGTGATGTCACAATAGACATACCTTACAGCAAGAAATATGAAAGTGAAGAAAGATGAGGTGTCTCTCCCGAGGCAACAGGATCATTACACAGACATAGAAAAGGCCCTTGTTAGAGCAAGATGGGGCTGCCCGAGTAGTCATTAGACAACCTGTAACTTCACCGTAGACCCATCTTTATGACAAATGACCCCCTCCCAAGTTCCACAACAGTTGACAATCACTGTGTCATGGCTAGAAAGAACCATAAAGGGAACAATAATGAGCTGCAACTGAATTCCTGAAAAATCTCTGTCCATTTCCAGACAAGACGGAATACCCCATCCTCTTGACCAGCCCATCCCACAGGCTCCTTTCTTCCATCTTGAATCTATGCCCTCCAGACCCTTATCATGTGGAGAAGCTGATTTGAGAGTCTGTCTTCCGTTTCCCCTATTATTAGCCAAAAAATGAAAATCTTCTTCACTGTTCATTCTTCTTATTGGCTCCACAATTCTGAGAGGGAAGGAAGGACTAAGAACAAAGTCAAAAATTAGCAATAGCCTGAAGTTCTTCAATGACTGACTGTACTCCACAAGGAAAACCCCTATATGTGCCCAGAATAAATCCCACAGACCGATTTCAAACCCTCAGTATGATATCATTGCACACAGAGGAGAGGGGAGAGATGGAGAGGGCAAATGAGTCCACCAGAATTACAACAGGCCAATAACCCCAAGAGCACGAACAATGGAGTACAGCAAAGGGAGTAATATTTATTACTTTTTTAAAAATGCTATTTAGTTCACAGTATAAACAACTTAAATTTTCAAAAAGCTGTGTTTAATGAATAGCCAGTGTGCAGAATTTTAACAACTGACTCTAACGGACACATATAAGCCTCTCTATCAAGCACACAACTAACTCCTTCTGCAGCGTTCATGAATATAACCCAGACGTAGAGGAACCAGGGAAGGAAACAGCATCAGGGTATAAAGAAAATCAGAAATGTGTTCTGGGAGGAAGGAGAAAAACACAACTTCAATAAGCTGGGCTGAAGACGGAGGAGGCAAAGATTTTATATTAAGCACTGTGATTACATTGGGCTTGGATGCATTCATCAAGAGTTCTGAACTTGGCTCAATAGACAAAGTGATTAGAGAACTGTGTAGCTGCTTATTTATTGATCATTGTGGAGTTATAAACACAATGTGAACGTAATGACTTCTTATGAAGACAAAACATGAAATAATAATGACCACCATTTCTCTGGATTTAGAGAACGTTGGCTCTGTTTGGGGACACAAAAAGACTCCACATCAATGACAAACACTTTTTAATTTGCTATTAAATTTTCAACATTTCACGTTGAAACATCCCTATGAGGACTGAAGTGAGTCAAGACAATAATTCCCCCCAAATTTTCACAGCAGCACCCTCTGGTGTCGGGGCTAGAACACAGTGGTGCATCTGTAACCTCTACTGTCACGGAGCACAACCAGAGACTAGCATGGAGTGGGCGGGACTGCTTTGTGCCGAGTACAGGCTCAGAGGCATAGACCCCGGATCCCAGCCTCTGTTCCTCCACTTCCCAGCTTTTTGATCTGGAGACAAGTAAACTGACTTTACCTAACCACCACTTATATACTCCCCCAAATAATGATGATTATTCAAGTGGTACACACGGTAGCCCTTAGCATCCTGAGGACATGCTCTAACCTTTTCAGGGTCTCTACTCAGGCCAAACTGGGATTCACAGCTCAATGCAAAATAAAAAATAAAATCAGGGTTAGCCAGTATGAAGCAGAATTAGATTTTTGTTTTGTTTTGTTTTGTTGTTTTTAATGTAGAGGGGGCAGTTTAGACAGCTCAATGGGTAAAGGCACTAACTACCAAGCCTTGTGATCTGAGATCCATACTCGGTAGAAGAGAACCCACTCCTGAGAGCTGTTTTCTGACCTTCACATGAGTGCTGTGGCACAAAGTGCTAACACACACTCACTCACACACACAGATACACATACTGACACACATATACATGCTCATACACATATAAACACTTATACATACACACACTCACACACATACACACACTCACACAAACACACAGATATACATACTCACACACATATACATGCCCATACACATATACACACTTATACATACACACACTCACACACATACACACACTCACACAAACACACAGATACACATACTCACACACATATACATGCTCATACACATATACACACACTCACTCACACACACAGATACACATACTCACATACATGCTCATACACATATACACACTTATACATATACACACACATACACACACTCACACACATACACACACTCACACAAACACATTCACACTCACATACATACACATACACATATACACACACATAAATGTAATAAATTTTTTAAAAAATAGACTCCCAAAAAGAGAATAAACGCATACTTAAGAGCATGAGTGTAGAATTCTCCAATCATCACAAAAAGGCTTACCCAAATGTGACTAAGCCTCCTCAAGAAGCTTAGCAACTAATCATCTTAGCATGAGTCTTCTATACCATTTTGATGGCATTCAAGTCATACTGTGGTTTAAGGTCACTGTTGTTGTGTTAAAACACCATGACCAAGAGCAGCTTGAGCAGAAAGGAGTTTATTCCTTTTGTTTTTCCCTTTTTGTTGAAAATAGAATTTTCTTTTCTCACATACTATATCCTGATTATGGTTTCCCCTCCCTCTACTCCTCCCAGATACTCACCGCCTCCTGTCCCGTCCAGACCTACCCCCTTTCTTTCTCCCATTAGAAAACAAACAGGCTTCTAAGGACTAAAAAGGAAATCAAATATGATATAATAAAATACAATACGATAAAACAAAGACTAACAAGTCAGAATAGGGAAAAAAACAAACCAACAAACAAAAAGCAAACAGAGCAAAAAGAGCCCAAGAGAAGGCCCAAGAAACACAGACCCACTTGTTCACACATTCAGGAATCCCATATAAACACTGAACTGGAAGCTATAATGTATAGGGAAAGGACCTGTAAAAGAAATATGCACACAAGCATATATTAATATATATATGTATATATTAAAAAAAATATAGTAAGATAAAATTAAAAACAAAAAAGGAAAAGCCCAGATGTGACATTATAAATCAGTGAAGTTCCAAAGACACCACTGAGCTTGTTTTCTGTTGGCCATCTACTGCCTGGCACAGAGCCTATCCTTAAGAGTCGTTTGGGTCTCCAGTAAGACTCCCTTGGAGAATACTGAATTTTCATTTGCATGCGGTTATCAATTAGAGATTGCTTCTGGGTTAGGGATGGGGGCATATGTCTACTTCTTTCAGCTCTAGGACCCCATCTGGTGCACACCCATGCAGGTACTGTGCATGCTGCCATGATCTCTGTGAGTTCATGTGTGTGTCAATCCTGTTGATCTAGAGGGTCTTGTTTCCTTGTGTCCTCCAACCCACCCCTGGCTCTTGCACACTCTTCTGCTGTGGGGTTCCCTGAGCCCTGAGGGAGGGTATTTGATGGAGATGTCCCTTTTGGGGCTGTCTTTCACTCTCCACATAATATCTGGCTGTGAGTCTCTGTGTTTGTTCCTATGTATTGCAGGGTGAAGCCTTGCTGATAATATCTGAGTAAGGCACTGATCTTTAAGCATAGCAGAACGTCATTAGGAGTCATTTTATTGCTACATTCTTTTAGTAGAACAGTAGTATTTGCTTTTACCCCAGGCCCCTAAGCTATCTACTCTCAGGCTCTTGGCTACTCAAGCAGTGTTGGATATGTGTTTCATCTTGTGGAGTAGGCCTTAATTCAAATCAATTATTGGTTGGTTATTCCCACAAACTTTGTGCCACCATTGTCCAGGCATATCTTGCAAGCAGTACACCATTGTAGATCAAAGGATTTGGGGCTGGGTTGGTTTTTATGCTTCTCCTTTGGTAGCATGCAGAATAACTTCCTATACCAAAGATGCTAGCATGTAAGGGTGAAGGCTCTATATAGGCACCAGCTGGACTTCTCCATGTTCAATTAGTTGTATAGACATTGTCTTCAGCAAGGAGGCCTTCCTGTCAGTGTTTGGAGAAGAGTCTTGACAACAGCCTGGATTGTTTAAGGGTTCCAATGGGACTCTTTTGGATAACAATTCAATTAGATGTAACCCAATCCCAGTATTGAAAGCTTCATTTGTTGACAAAAGATGTCCAGCTGGGACTCTGTCTCCCCATTATTTGGTGATTTCATTTAGATTGCCTTCATATATGTATAAATTTAGGAAGCTTTTACTATACTAGTTTCCACACTACCTCTCAAATGGTTCTTCCTTTTAGCTGTTTTTCTCCATATTCCCTTCCTTGTCTCCCTCTTCCCACTTGATCTTCCTGTTCCAGTATCACCACTCCCCAATTCCATCGTAGCTATCTATTCTATTACCTTTCCTAGGGAGACATGTCTGTATCCCATAGTCTGTTACTCTATACCTAGCCTCTTTGATTCTATACAGCTTAATCTTCATTGATTTAACAGCTAATATCCATATATAAGTGAATACACACCATATTTTTCTTTCTGGGTCTGGCTTACCTCACTCAGGATGGTTTTTTTCTAGTTCCATCAATCTACCTGTGAATTTCATGATTTCATTTTTTTAAATGACTGAGTTATACTCCATTGTGTAAATATACCACATTTTTCCTTATCCATTCTTCTGTTGAGGGATATCTAGGTTATTTCCAGTGTCTGGGTATTATGAATTGAGCAGCAATGAACATGGCTAAGCAAGTGGCTAAGACTGATATAGCTGCATCTTGAGATAGATTGATTCCCATATTCCTGATTTCCATAGTGTGTGGCCAAGTTTGCACTTCCACCAGCAATGGATGAGTGTTCCCCTTACTTCACAGCTTTCCCAGCATGAGCTGTCACCTGCTTTTATTGATCTTAGCCATTCTCACAGGTATAAGATGAAATCTCAAAGTAGTTCTGATTTGCAGTTACCTGATGACTAAGGATGGTGAATATTTCTTTAAGCGTTTTGGGGTCATCTGAGTTTCCTTTGAGAATTTTCTGTTTAAATCTGTACCCCATTTTTAATTGGTTTATTTATTTTCTTGATATCTAGTTTTTTGATATATCTTTATATATCTTGGTTATTAGCCCTCTATCGAATGTGGAGTTGGTAAAAGTATTGTCCCATTCTGTGGCCTGCCACTTTGTCCAAAGGATGATGTCTTTAGCCATGCAGAGGCTTTTCAGTTTTATGAGGTCCCATTCATTAATTGTTGACCTTGGTTCCTGTACTAATGGTGTTCTATTCAGAAAGTCTTTTCCTGTGCCAATGAGTTCAAGGCTGTTCCCCACTTTCTCTTCTGTCAGGTTCAGTGTATCTGGTTTTATGCTGAGGTCTTTGATCCAGATGGAGCTGAGTTTTGTGAAGATCTATTTGCATTCTTCTACATGCAGCCACCCAATTTGACTGGCACCATTTGTTGAAGATGTCTTTTTTTTTTTTTTTTACAGTATATGTTTCTGGCTTCTTTATGAAAAATTAGGTGTCCATAGGTGTGTGAATTTATGCCTGGGTCCTCGATTCCATCCCACTGACCAATGTGTCTGTTTTTGTGCCAATACCACATTGTTTTATTACTATAGCTTTGTAGTAAAACTTGAAATCCGGGACAGTGATACCTCCAGCAGTTCTTTTATTATTATGTACTGTTTTAGCTACCCTGGGGTGTGTGTGTGTGCGTGTGCATGTGTGTGTTTCTGTATAAAGCAAAAAAAATTGTCCATTCAATTTCTGTGAAGAATTATGCTGGAATTTTGGTAAAGATTATATTGACTCTCTAGACTGCTTTTAGTAGGATAGCATTTTTACTATATTAATATAGTAAAATGTTATCCTACAGATACATAAGCATGGGAGATCTTTTCATCTTCTCATATCTTCAATGTCTTTCTTCAGTGTCTTAAAGTTCATATCATGCAGGTCTTTCACTTGCTTTGTGAGAGTTACCTCAATATATTTTATATTATTTGAGGGTATTGTAAACAGTATTGTTTTCCCTGATTTCTTTTCCAGTTCATTTGTCATTTTTATATAGGAGAGCTATTGATTTTGTGAGTTAATTTTGTATCCAGCTACTATACTGAAAGTGTTTATTGGCTTAGCAGTTTCCAGGTAGAATTCTCAGAGTCATTTATTGTATAATTTGCTGTCACCTGCAAATAGAAGAACTGTGACTTCTTCCTTTCCAACTTGTATCCTTTGCTCTTCTTCTGATGTCTTATTGTTCTGGTTAAGACTCTATGCACTATATTGAATAGATATGCAGTGTGTGGACAACCTTGTCTTGTTCCAGATTTTAATGAAATTGCTTTGAGTTTCTCTCCATTTAAGCTGATGCTGGTTATGGGCTTGCTGTCAACTTCCTTTACTATGTTGAGGCATGTCACTTGTATCCCTAATCTCTCTAGGACTTTTTTCATGAAGGGGTTAGATTTTGTCAATGGCTTTTTCTACATCTAATGAGATGATCATGTGGTTTTTGTCTTTCAGTTTGTTGATATGGTGGATTATATTTATCATTTTATATATATTGAACCGTCCTGTCTTTCTGAGATGAAGCCTACTTGATCATGGTGGGTGATCTTTTCTATATGTTCTTGGATTCAGTTTGTGGATATTTTATTGAGAACTTTTGCGTTTGTGTTCATAAGGAAATTTGGTCTGTAATTCTCTTTTTTCATTGTGTCTTCATGTAGTTTGGGTGTCAAGGTAAATGTGCCCTCATAAAACATATAGGACAATGCTCCTTCTATTTACATTTTGTGGAATAATTTGAGGAGTATTGGCACTAACTCTTCTTTGAAAGTCTGGTAAAATTCTGCTCTAAAACCACCTGGCCCTAGGTTTTTTTGTTTGTTTGTTTGTTTGGGAGACTTTTAATGACTGCCTCTATTTCACTAGATGCTATAGGTCTGTTTAAATTGCTTACCTGATCTTGATTTAACGTTTGCAAGTGGTATCAATAAAATTATCTATTTCTTTTAGACTTTTCAGTTTTGTGAAATACTGTTTTTAGAGTATATCCTTTAGATTCTTTGGATTTTCTTAGTGTCTATTGTTAGTCCCCCTTTTCATCTCTAATTTTATTAATTTGGATTTTCTTTCTCTCTGCCTTTTAGTTAGCTTGGCTAAGAATTTGTCAACTTTATTGATTTTTCTCAAAGAACCAACTCTTTGCTTCATTGATTTTTTTTGTATTGTTTTGTTTCTATTTCATTGATTTTAGGCTGAGTTTGATAATTTGGTTATTTCTTGCCATGTACTCCTTTTGGGTATGGCTTCTTTTTTTTTCTTCTAGAGCAGAAAGGGTTTATTTCATCTTACCACTGGTAGTCCATTATACAGAGAAGTCAGAGCAGGAACCTGGAGACAAGAACTGATGCAGAGGCCATGGAAGAATGCTACCTAGACACTTGCTCATCATTGCATGCCTAGTCTACTTTTTTTGTAGTACTGAGGATCACCAACTCAGAGGTGGAGTCACCATCAGTGAACTGGGTCCTCTTACTTCACTCATCAATCAAGAAAATGCACCAAAGTCCAACCTCGTAGGGTCATGTTTTTCAATTGAGGCTCCTTCTTCCCAAATGACTCTAGCTTGTGTCAAGTTGACATAAAACTAGCCAGCACATACCTCAAAAGTTTTTTTTAAGAATCCTTCTCCCGCTTCTCTAAGTGAGACTAGAGGGTGATACCTTGTATGGAATTATAATCTAATAGCATAAAACCAAGAGACACTAGAATTGCACAAGGGAGTTGGTACATAACTTTTCCTTGTGTATAGGTTTCCAGGGAGGTCCTTAGGAAAACTCAGGTTTGTGGCTGGAAAGGGTGAAAGGTCATAAGCAGGGGGTAATTGTCCTAGAAGCTTGATTCTCTAATAGTGAGAGGGTCCAATCACACTCCAGGATAAAGGGTTTCTTTTCCTTCACATTTCTTTTCCATCCTGTCTCATTGAAATTCACAGCTGGCCTACACAGCTCCTTATTCATGTGCTGGTGGTTATACAGGCCCCAGAAGCCAAGGCTCCTGGAATCCAATTCACCCAGAGAAACTGGCTGTGCATGGAACCTCCATCAGGCATTGGAGCAAGAATCATGAGCGAGACAGGGAAGGCCCTCCCTAGCTATGAGAAGTGTCCTGTCTATCATAAAAAGAAAGATGTTCAGAGAAGGAAAAATCTATAAGCAATCTGTGAATTGCTGCTGCTGTTTTTCTGCTCAAGAATACTCCTTGGCCATGTAGAGAATTAGAAAAGAATCTGTGGACCTGCAGAGGTTGCAGGATTTTGCACACAGACTCCTGAAATCTATTCAATGCCACATCATCAGGCCGAATGGGCTGCATTCACATAATTAAAATAAAGGGACAAAGTTACACCAAGATAATTATTTTCATAATTAAAATGGCCCATCATTAGCACATCTTCCAAAGCCAAGACAACCTTACTACTGACAACGTTTCTTTTAAGAAATCAATTAGATAGTTCCATTACAAATAGCATATGCAATATAATTATGTGATAAAAAATAAGGCCAAGACAAACGTCTAAATGCTTTTTCCATTCTCTCCTACATGGCTAGTATTGAAGATGAGGTTAGTTTTCAGTTGGGCTCTGGGCCTTTAACCTTGAATGTCCGGTTTTTGTTTGCATAACAATAAGATATGGCTACTGTACACTCTGCCCAAAAACTCCAAAAAGCTCCTATTAGTCGACTTAATGGCCTGTGTAACCTAATTGAAAGTGGGAAAGTGAACTTCAGGTTTTCCCCTCTTCAGCTTACTGTGAAGTAGGCATTTTAGCATCTCATTGTCTTATAGCTATCATTCATCATTTATAGTTCCTTCCAGTGAAAGGAAGCTGCCATCTCATGGGTTTGGTTTGAAAATACCTATTTAAAATGGCTCAGAAGAACACCAGGGAGCTTAGCGAATGGTTATGGGCTTGGACTTTAAAAGACTAAAATTTACAGTTCAATCCAGTTTCTCCATTTCACTGGTGCAATGTGACCTTGAGCATAGCGGATAACCTGGTGCAGTTGATCTTTCCATCAGAACAGTGGGAGCAGCGACCGGGGCTACCCCCCTCATAAAACAGGGGTATAGCTCCCCACAAGTCACAACTGTACCCAGGAATCATGTTTGTCTTAGTTTCTTGTCCTGTTGCTATGCTGAAACACCCTGACAAAGCAACTTAAGGAAGAAAGCATTTAGTTTAGCTCACAGTCCCTGGCACAGTCCATCAGGACAGGTAAGTCGAGGCAGCAGAGAACTAAGGCAGCTGTGCATATCACCTACATAGTCAGAAACAACAATGGATGCCTGCTGCTGCTCAAGATCCCTTTCTCTACTTATACCATCCAGGATCCCAGCCAGGGAATGGTGCCACCCACAGTGGGCAAGTCTTCTCATGTCAATCAACACAATCAAGATAACGCCCCACAAGCATACCCAGAGACTAATCTCCCACAGTCTGTCAAGTTGAAATACTAACCATCACATGTCCATACCTGCTACAACTGATGTATGTCAAGGAGACACTTAGCCCAACATAGGCCCCGGTGATGATGATGATGATGATGATGATGATGATGATGATGATGATGCAGTAACCATGAGGCATACTGTGTGTCAGAGACTATTGAATGCAGGTATAAACATTAACTTGTATACATCTTAACAACCAACCCATGTGCTGTGTGTCATCATAACTATTACCCCTGTTTAACAGATGAGGAAACTGATGGCTCAGAGAGTTATAGTTGAAGTCACACTAATAGAATTTCTTTGGGGAAAGATGCACAAAGTCATGTTTGTTTAAGTCTCTGGAACACAAAGACTCTCAGTCTTCGAGCTTCTACTGTGTAGGTTCTACAGGAGCCCTCAATGATCCTTTAAAAAATTCCTCCAGGCAGTTTTCACCAGAGTCAGGTTGTTTCTACATATAAAATGTTATATGCAAATGATCAAACAAAGGAGCTTGATGAATGCAATTCTTACATCAGGGATAGATATCATAATGCTTAAGCAAAGTGACTTTAAAATGTCCTAAGAGAATTACAAGAGAGAATCAAGGCGAGTTTTGCTACTCAGCCATCTTGGCTCTCTATGGTCTTTCAGCCCCCAATGACTAGGCCTCAGGGCTAGCTACAATGCTAGTCAAGCAATGACTATTGAAAGATTGATCTGTACCTGGCTTATATTCTCACTAGATTCCCACAGGCCTCTGTGAGACATGTGCTTTCCACTGTGTCCATTTTGCACGTAGAAGATTGGCATTCTAGTTCCTTTTATACATATCCACATTCGCCCCTTTCCTCCCCTTCCTCCCCTCTGAGTAGAAAGAAGGTCTGACTTAAAGAGACAGAGAGTCTATTAGTGTCTCTGACCATCAGCTTGTCTTGCCAATGCCACAATTTACAGAGAGAATGAAAGTCCTAAGTCCATCTGTCAACAGTACTGTAACTAGAAACACTGCCATGAAGGCTGGAGTCACCCAGCAGAGAGGTCTGGGTCTCCAAGTGGACAGAGTAAGCTGGGGAGGAGAGACTGGAAAATAAGATCAAGGAAAGAAGAGTATCCCAAGGAAAGAGGCATCATCGAGATGAGAGGTCCCCACCTCAGCTAACATCAGGCCAGTCTCCTATCCTGACATGAATGACAAGACCCAACAGACACTGGGGAGAGTCCCGGGTAGAGGGTGGTCTCCACACAGATTGGGGCACTTCAGCTGAGACAAGTAGCTTGCTCATGGTCACACGGCTGGAGTACTGGAAATAGACTGTAATGCCACCGTCTGATTCTGGAATCTGTGTCCCTAAACTGTGATTCTGTATATCCCCTTTCCTCATAGACAGCTAGTGCAAGATGGGCTTCACTGAGTCCAAGCCTGGCTCAACCTTCACAGCTATATCTAAAAACTACCTCTTTCTCTGCTGAGTCTTTCCTAGTCCTTCAGGCCTCAACATCCTTTCCCTTCTTGACCCTTGCAATATGCAACATGCTTACACACACTGCCCCAAATGCTTATGTTAAATTCCTACCCCACCCTAAGGTCATTAACGTGGGGCAATTTAAGGGGATAAGGGAGTCCTCTTGGAGATGAGAGCTGGAAGTTTCTGATTGGGGTTAGCACCCTTGTACATGAGACCCTCGGCTATTCCAACATGTGAGTATACCATGTGACTTCCCAAGAGGAAAGATATCCATCTATGAATTAGGAATGTAACCCTCACTGAACACTGAATCTGCTGATGCCTTTAATCTTGGACTTTTCAGCTTCTAGAACTGTGAGGGTGGGAATAGCTGTTGGTTCTCAGTCACCTACCTAATTAGCCATAATTTTGTTCTAGCTGCCCCCAGTGGGTGAAGACATCCCCATGGCCTCTTAAGCTCTTTAGCTATACCAAATGAATTCTGCTTGGTATGAGAGCTGGGTAGGCCGGTCCTTTTTCCTCTAGGAGTTGAGATCCTCACGGTGTAAATACTGTTGCATCTTCTTTTCCCAACTCACTCCAGCACACCTCATCACCACCAGGACAAGGCTTTGTACTGAACACTCCAGGTTGAGGCACTGATGAGGCTGACTGGAAAGGTGCCTGTCTTAGAGAAAGTACACAAGGCAGCATGGGCTACAGCTGCTCTAGCTCCACCCCTCAGGCACAGAGTCTTTGAGGCATTTCTTCAGAAGACAGACGTGTCACACCACATGACTAAGTTGCACATTGGCTCATTTCTGCAGACAGCTAGCTTGCTCCCTGGTTTAAGTGAACAAGAGAGAGACAGGAAGCTCCACTGACAGAATCCATCACATTTACTCTGGTAATTTCCCTGGTGCCCATTTGGCCAAGAACTGCCTGCTTCATCACAGATCTCCCAGCGCCACCCCAGGGATCAGCAGTGCCCAGCAGTTCCCAGCACCCCTGTGGCCATTGACGTCATCATTGTAACTAACCCTTTCCCACATCCCTGTATTCTGCAGGATACTGATGAGCTTCCCAAGTTGCCACTTTGAGATCTTGTCCCTGGGGATAATCTGCCTATTTTGTGAGTAAAAACATATTAAAGAAGAATTATGGGAGAAGAAAGGACACTGTAAGTAAACATCATATTAGAACCAGTAAATTCCAACCACTGCCAATTAAGTAGATGAGTTGCAAGGATGGTGCCTGGGAGAGATGCTACCCACAGGGTCTAATCGGAAACATGCTGCAGGAGCAGCCTCAGTTCCCACTAACGCCTTTCATTGTGTTGCCGTTAGATTTAAATACCAATTTGGGGGGGGGGGGCAGGGATTTGCAAACTGTCTAATAAGAAAGAAACTAAAAAAGTGATATGAGCCTTCTCTCTGATGGTCAGCTCTTGATTTCCATGAGAGCAATGTTATCAAGGAGCCAATGGATAGTCCCATGGGTTTATCTTACTCCCTTGAGATAAACACTAAAACATTAAGTCTTAAATGTCTTTTCTTCACAGCCAAACCCACCAACCAGGAGCCTGCTCGGCACCATGGCACCAGGCAGGTGGACACTATAATGATCTCCTCGTGATAAGGAAGCACAGCCCAGTCCTGCATCATGGCAACCTGAATGAGACAGAGAGCCCCACACGCAGCCCTAGGGCTGCCCACTCCAGGCTCCCAAGAGAAAACACAGGCCCACCCGGTACCAAGCAGCACCCACCAGAAGGCCACCGATAGAGTGAGCAGAGGTACGATATGGTATCTAATGGAGAGAGAGAGAGACATGGACAGAGGCAAATCTGAAGAGATGAGAGAGGAAGGGAGCGGGCTGAGATGGTGAGGAAGCTGACCCCTTGACCAGGGGCAATACACGGGAAAGCTTGCCCTGCACTTTGTCCGGGCAGCACAGCAGGAATGACCCTGTTGGTGAGAGCACAGGTGAGCCAACCCTGAGGATGTGACCATGGGAGACCCAGCCCCGCCCCTCATCTCCCACATAATGCCATGGGCTGGGGAGAGATGCCTTTCCCTGCCTCTCACGCATCATCCCCTGAGGGAGGTGGGAGAGTTGGCCTGTGAGCAAAAGAGCAGGAGGACCATCCTTGACCCCCAACAGCTGCAGCATTCAGCAGGCCCTGCACCTTGCCAGGGCAGCACAATAGAGTCAACCCTGATAGTGCAAGTGTGGGTGAGCCAGCCCCAAAGTTGTGGGCATGGGAGAGATGTCCCTACTTCTCATCTGTCTCGAGGTACATGAGGCTACAATACCTGAGGCAGGTGGGAGAGCTGACCCTGTGGTCATAAGAGTAGGAGAGCCATCCCTGACCCCCACCAGCTGCAACACTTGGGAGAGCAGATGCTGCACCTTGCACAATAGAGCCAACACAGTTAGGGCAGGTGTAGGTAAGCCAGCCCCAAAATTGAGACCATGGGAGAACTGTCCCCATTTTCCAACTGGTAAACCAACCCTACTGCTGCCCAGGCCCAGACCCAAGGTTATAACTTGGCCTGCCCCAATATCCACCCCATCTACGATCTGCTAGAGCATGTAAGGGACCTGACCCACGGTCCCAAAGCTGCAGGATCTCCATAACACAGGGGGGTGTTGGGATGTCCAGGAAGTGTCCTAGTGGGGCCCAGCATTGAATGTGTAGTAAAGAACAGGAGCCTCTAACCAGACCAATGACTGCAATGAACACTTGCAAGGAGAGATGTACGGACAAAGGGGTATATGGCGTGACTTGTTGGGTCACACTACAGCTTCCATGATGAGATTTTTTTGATTCCTTCCCTTTTTTTCATTTTATTTTCTTCCTTTTTTTCTCTTCCATTTTGTTTTATTCGGGAGGGGGGTGGGCGGGGGAGGAGGGTGGCTGCGAAGAGATGAGGAATAAATGGTATCAAGATACATGATGTGAAAAACACATAGAATAAATAAATAAATAAATAAATAAATAAATAAATAAATAAATAAATAAATAAATAAATAAAATATCTGTTCTTATAGAAGCTGTTGTTTTGTAAGAATGTAATGAAATATGTCTTGTGTGAAGACCTTGGGTTGAATTGCGTTATTTAACTTTTTCCCCATTTATACCATAGCTGTCTAGTCCTACTAGGTAAATGGAGATCTCAGGAGGAATACTAATTACTTTTCTCATCTCTGCAACCTAACACATAACAAGGGGGTTTATCTGGGCTCAGGGTCTCACACCAGGAAAATCAGGGCAGCAGGGACAGCCCCAGAGCTTGACCAGGAAGCAGAGAGAGATCAGGCTAGAATCAAGGCATGACTATTACCTTCTAAAGTCTCCTAGAAATCCCTTTCTTCTAGCTAGGATTTACCTCTTAAGGGTCCCACAGCCTCCCAAAACAGCATCACTGGCTGGGAGACCACATGTTGAGGCTATGGGACATTTCATACCCAAATCATAATCATGAGGGTAAACTGCCCTCAGCTCCTGTGTGAGTTAGACTGTAAGACACCCACAGACTCCAAATATGCCAGCTTTATGTTTCATATTGCTGAGCTCTAAAATGATAGAATAAAAACACTACCCCAATGTCTAGGAACTATAGTCCCTCTCCTTCAGAGGAGCTGCTTGCATACAGTTCTAAATAAACACCATAACATGCACTTTTCTTTCTTTGGCATATGTGGGTTATACCCAGCCCTCTGCTAAGATGTAAGGCTGGCCCATTCACAATGATGCCCTGTGATTCGGACATGTAACAAGGAAATGCTAAACTCTGTGAAGCAGAGAAGTATGTAGTGAGTAGCTGTTCCAGCTTTGACCTGGAAGTACTACCCCCCAGTGAGGCTTCCAGTAACTGTGGAAGCCTACTTATGACCTGCCCCTGAGGCGGGGCTGAGACAGGAGCCCTTAAGTCCCAAGATACGGATGAGCTGGCTCTCTTGGTGCCTGTTCTGGATCTTGCTCTGTCAGACTGTGGTGGTGCATGCCTTTAATCCCAGCACTGAGAAGGCAGAGCCAGGCAGATCTCTGTGAGTTCGAGGCCAGCCTGGTCTACAGAGCAAGATCCATGACAGGCACCAAGAGAGCTAGCACATCTGGATCTCGGGACTTAAGGGCTTCCATCTCGGCCCAACTCAGGGGCATAGGTAGGCATGACAGTTACCGGAAGCCTCATAGTACTTCCAGGTCAATGTTGGAACAGCTACTACTATTTCACTACTACAGAAGTGAAGTCAACTTCTAGTTGGAAATGAGGCCTGGTGTAAAACCAAAAAAATGATGGGGCATATAGATACAGATATTTGTAGGAGGGAAGAACATTCTAGACACAAAGTTGGAGGCATGAATATGGGAACATGAATAGTCAATTCATTCTCCGTGAAATATGAAGAAGAGTGCTGCCCTTGGGCTGGAGAAAGGGTAGGTTTGGAGGCTTCAGGGTTACAAGGATCATAATAGGATATTGAATATGAGTTCACATGTGGATTTTCAAAGCTACCTTTCCTGTCCACCCTAGTATAAAAATTGTTTTCTATATTTTTTTTAATGCCGAATGCCGTTTATTGAAGGAGGGAGGAGGTCTTAAATACAGGCTTACAGCACAATGGGAGAACCCTGGAGGGCAGAAGTTCACTACCGATGTTTTAGATGTTTTACAATCTTGCATCTAAGTTGTTAACCCATTATGCAATATACACAGACAAGGATCTTCCCTTAAGCATTCAGGAGGATGGAACCTGGCAGGAAATTAGCATAGGGAGGATATCAAGGTCAAGGTCAGCAAGCAAGGCAACATTTACCCAAAATGGGGGCCAGGGCCCTACAGGTCCCCCTTTTACTAAAAAATGAGCTTCTGACTTAGGTTGCATGGGATGTCAGCAGGTCACCTTACCTGTCATGGAGATGCCTACCCAGGCCACACAGTCACTCTGTCTTAGGTTGGTGAGTGCCCCCCTGGCATTACCCGTCTCTGAATACTCATTATCATACAGGCTCAATCATGTGTGAGCTGCAGAGTTAACTGCTGCCAAAGATCTCAAAGTGGCACTGGGCTTGCAATCTGTGTGTTCAACACAGAAAAGACCAACAGAAGTCCTAACCCACCCATAGCCAGTAGGCTAAAGGCAACTGAGCCATTCCCTTCCTTAACAAACCTTACTGCAAATTGGAGTCCTTGTAAGATGGTGTCCCAAAAGCAAATGGAACTTGAGTTTATAAATTTATAATTTTCAAAGCCAATCGAAATGTATATAACTATTGAATTAAATTAATCATGCCCAATAGAATGAAAGATTAACTAACTGTGGTAGCTACTTTTGCTGTCAGGGTCTCCACTGTGCTAGCTGGACACCTAACTATTAAGTTGTCACTGAGTATAGGCTCTGTCTCACACCTAGCACTTGAGATCAATTGTAGATGGACATGTTACCTGTTCCCTCCAGTAGTCCCCACAAGTATAACATGGATGCCACCAGCTCAAAGCAAAGTTTATTTTTAGGCAATGGAATTATGGGGAGCTTCTATTTTTTTCTTACTTAATTTCCTAAGTCATTTTTCAATATTTTGCATGGAAAAAAGATTACATTGTTACAGAAAGTTTTATATCTATGTAAAATATCTTATACAATGCATAACAGGATGGAGTTAAGAAATGGAACATTTGTGGGAAACGAGTAAGATCTCCCTTGTGTCAGGAAAGACACAAAATCTGGGAAATATAAACCAAACTATTCGTGGGATGAGTTTATTTTCAAGTGTGCTTAGAGGGAAATACCTACATGAAGATCCTGCATTTAACAAAAACCAAACAGCCAGCGCCAGTGCTCTGCCTGTACCAAGCACACTGAGATGGCTCCTCAGGGCGCAGGTGTCTGAAATAGATGTCTCCTTGGGCAGCTCATCTCACACTAGGAAGGTGGCCAGGGGCTCAGTCCTGCTCCTCTTTCTTCTCTTTGAACCTTTGGGAGCATCCATGTAGAACAGCTGGAGGAATGGCCCTTCCACTCATACACCTTCCCATGGCAGGACATCAGTGCTCACACTGGCAGCCTTCTGTTCCACCTGGGTTCCATACTGGCTAGAGAAGCCACATCCACATCAGGGAGAGCAGCAGCTTTTCTCAGTCTGTCTATTCAGATAGAAACCTCATCCTCAAACACCCCCACAGACATGTCCAGAATATGCTTAGAACAAATATCCGAGCCCTCCCTGGCCAGACATGTTTGCATACAAAATTAACCAACATAATACTTGTTGATATTGTTCCATAATATTTGTTGACAGAATAAACAATTAAATAAGTTATTTGAGCTCAACAGAGGTAGACATGCTCAGGTGCGCTTGGGAGTGAATGGAAAACATCTCCTTATACTCGCCAATTATAACCAGAGGCAAAATGCTTCTACAAGTCCCAACTACTGGCCACCCCACCTCTAAGGCTCTCTGCATCGCCTGAGGGCCGAGGCTAGTCTTCTCCCAGATGCATAGCTTCTGTCTTTGGTACTGCCATCATGGTAAGAATAGGACTCAGAGCCTGGCTTAGCTAGAGGCTGCTAATCTTGGCAGTTACCTGTTGGAATTTACTCCCTGCCAGGCTGGGCATGGTCCACAGAGTTCAGAGGAGCCTCCAGAAGAGGGCTTAGAGCCTCTAAGTTTCTGAAGGGTCCTTGTTTGGGATGACAGGAAACCATCGCTGGTACAAGAGGTTTACAGTGATTCAAAGTGCTCCGGAAAGCCTACCCCATAACCTTTCTCTGAACCAGCACCATGATAATCCATCCTCTATGACAGATCAATAAGGGCACTTCTAGGAAGCTTCTGATTAACAGGACATAATGCTTCCCAGAATACTTTCCAACTTCTATGTTGGTCAACAGTTCCTTGCTTGCTGCATCTAATAATAAACCCCAGTTGCTGAGGCTGTGTGTATATTGATCAAACCACAACCATCCTGTTATACTAGCATTGCTATGGGAAAAAAAAAAAAAAAAACACCTTCTCCACTTGCAAGATTGCAGCCCCCTGGTTCAGCTGGAGCTAATCCATTACTAAGGCAGTGGTAGGTTTTACACCAAATATTTAACATGTTAGCCTATAGTGTCTGAAAAAGGAGAGGACAGAATATTCCAGAAGAGGAAAATAACTTCTTGTATATGGACAGTGTATCTAAGATACATGATTCTGAATAACTAAAATAACTAGGGACTTAGTAACCCTCCAGGACCTGAAGATCGTACCCCTGAGTAGGGAATGTATGGTTAAACACTTTATGCCCTAATGTGGGGATATTCTTTCCTGATGGTTCAAGCATTCTTACATGACTGGTTTGTTTTTTTGTTTTTGTTTTTGTTTGTTTGTTTGTTTTTAGAGGCCCAGTCCTTAAGCCTCCAAGAAAAAGAGATCTCAGAGAACCTACTCCCTGTGTCTTTTCACAGCGTAGTCTGTCCACACCACAGTACTTACATTCTTGCTTCAAAATTGGTTATCTATTTATTCCCCTCCCCACTAGACCATGGGTTCCCAGGGAAACAGCCTATGCTTTGTTCATGATCCTATTCCAAGAAAATGCTTAGGAAGTAACCCAATGGCCACAGGGAATCCAGGCAACAGTCATAATAAAACTGGGAATAGTAAAATCCAAGGCAGTCTGGAAAGAAGCACTATGTGGAATCAACTGTTTTATCAAATCTACCGATAACAGGTACCTACTAAGCCGCATTAGTGGTTATGGCTAGCCACAGAATGGAACTGGAAAGCATTTATCAGAAACTGTGCCTTTCATTAAACATGGCTTTAGGACATTCAGAGATCCTACGATGGAGAGAATTGGGGATGGGGGGAGGTGGTAACTGGGGCAGTTCCTGAGATACTGAGAGTGTGGGAGACTGTGGAAGTCCAGCTCCTATCTTTTCCACCTTTTCTAGGATTCTTAGGAGGAGGAGAGAAGGATAAGAAAATATTAGATAGAAAAAGAGACCTAGCTGACAAAAAAAAAAAAAAAAAAAAAAAAAAGACAGAAACACAGGGTAGCTTCGGGAGGACCTGGGTCAATACCCAATGGCCTTTTCCATTTATTCAAAAGGGCTTTTTATAACAATGCCAAGGGGCAGGCCAAAAGACCTCCCTCTTGCTAGATCAAAGCACATCATACAGCCAAGTGAGGACCCTTCCAGACACCTAGTAACCATGCTTGTGGTCAAATCATCCCTTTATGCAGCCCTGCTGGGTAAAGCAAGCTCAGATTCTTGGACCCTGAGTAAGTTCTCACTAGGAAACCTCTGTGGGTCTCCACATGAGAGTCTTCTCTGTCCTGAACCTCTAAAGGCAGATCCTTCACACATGTGAAATGCTCTCATCCCATTATCTCTTCCCCCAAATGTTGTATGATATTTTGTCTGTGCTCTGACAAATAAAGCTTGCCTGGAGATCAGAAGGCAGAGCTAGCCACTAGTTAACCATAGTGACCAGGCCATGGTGGCACACACCTTTAACCCCAACACTTGGGAGGAGGAAGTAGGAAGATGAAGAGTTCAAGGCCACCCTGGGCTACACAAGATTGAGTAAGTCTGAAAGAGAAACAGAGTTAGGTGGTGGTGGTTCACACCTTTAATCACAGCACAATCAGGAGGTGGAGACAGGATCCTGGCCCATTCAGTATGAGGATTTGTAGAGACAGGATCGCAGCCATTTGGTCTGAGGATTGGTAGAGGTAAAAAGTGCCGTGGCTGATGCTCTGGTTCTCTGATCTTTCAGCTTTCACCCTCGATATCTGACTCTGGGTTTTGATTGTTAAGACTAACTAGGATTGCACGTCACCCATACCTCCCCAAACACAAGACAAACTGTAGAGTCCCTGCCTTGGCTACATATGCTATTGGACAGTGACTGTGATATGCTCTGTGGACAATATGTTCCTTGTGGCCTCTTCAATGATTAATCTTGTCTAGGCTGATTCTGATTCTTAGCAGCACACTTAGCTCCCTTGCCAGAACTAAGAGTGCTTTGCATTCTTTAAAATGAATTTTTTTTTCTTAAAGAATTTTCATGGCACCCAAAGACACTGCTGATAGTCATTCCTTTTCTTCCCCCAGATTTAATTTACTTTATTTATCTGGAATAAAAATCATATGCAGTAGCCACAGCTGGAGTTTGAGTCCTTTGAGTGGAGATTCGGGTATGGGTTTCCACAAAAATAGTCAGTGAATTCCTGATAGGGAGACGTGGTGAATACATTCTCTTTTCAGATGTCAACGGTCGGTTATCAGTAGGTCTTGGAGATAGCATCAGAGGTGCCATTGGTGAAGCTGCCCAGGGTAACAGCACAGTTCATGTGTAGCTGCCATCAACACTGGCCATCAGCAGCCACTACATGGGCACAAGAGCAAAGATGTGATAGTGCCTCTGTAGAATAGGACTCATCTGCACAAAGCCACCATGGCCTGTCACTTTGCATGGGACATTGTGTGACTTGCCAGTCTTGTTCCCCCATTACCATTCTGATCTGGGACAATGGGAAGCTTGGCTAACATGATGGGTCCTCAGACAGCCGTGGCTGCCGCCTTGGAGCACTTAATACCCAAGCCAACATGACCACTGTAGTCCCCAGCAGTGTCAAAGCCTTGAACATGGCCATCTCAAGTCTGCTTTTGTGCTAGCATGGTCTTTAGACTCTCATCATGTAGGGTTGCTCCCAGGAGAAAACATCAGCCATCTCAGATGCCCTAATGGCCAAGGAGAACAGGGATATCTCCAGGGGCTTGATCTTTGTGTTGTTAATGGGAGAGCCCAGCTCAGTGATGGAGATCCACTCCTCATCTATGGCTAAGACCACTGTCTAATTCTCCTCAGAAGCTCTTGTAGCCTCAGAAGCCTGGGTCCCTGAGATTCACCATCTGATATTTTCCCAAGGAAGGTGGTTTTTTTTTTTTTCTTTTCCTTCTATTTTCCCAGCTATGTATTTTCTACAGCACCTACTTTTTCAGACCTGAAGATTTCGGTGTCATTCTTTATGAGATGCATATCCAATCAAGTTCAAAATGCATGGTGACGCTAGGAAATAGAAATTTGGGGGCATATCTGAGCCCCTCCTGCCTTCGGGTTACAGTTTACACATATGGAGACTCTGATCTTGTTAAGACAGCTGGGAAACTCCCAAGGGATGATTGAACTTGATATCCAGTCCACAGCGTAAGCCCTGTCTAACAAGACAGCCTCTCTTCGGTTGCAGATAAGACTTTCCTTTCTCTTTTGACAAGGAAACAAAATGAGTAGACTTGTACAGCAGAGTTCTGGGAGAGACTTTTTTCCTCAGAATTCAATGTCAGTAATACATTTACCTCAGGTCAGCCTTGGCCAAGTAGGATGTGAGATAGAGAAGGAATGAATGTAGCACCTCAGGGAGGCTCCCAGGGAAGAATGAACCAGGCAGTGTGCACATGAGTCCTCAGGCAGGATGAGGATGGGGAACCAGACTCCTGAGTCTTGCTGCGCGTGGGGCTGGAGACATGGCTCAAATGTCAAGAACACTTGTTGCTCTTGCAGAGGATCCTGTCTGATTCCCAGTAACCACATGGCAGCTCCCAATCATCTGTCATTCCAATTTCAGGGGACTTGATGCCCTCTTCCAGCCTTCAAAGGCGCCAGGCACACATGTGATGCACAGAAATACATGCAGGCAAAACATTCACATTATATATTTTTGTAAAATCCATCTTGCTACATGTCCCTGCTCTTCATTACCTAGCTAACTCCAGTGTGGAAACTCCAAACTTTCTAAAACATTGCCATTTGTTTGAAGTCACTCTCCCAGAGCATCTCACCTGCATATGACTAAGCAGGAGTACCTGTTCTTTTCCTCCCCCTCAACTGTTTTTTTACTGGATTCAAAAATAGCCCAAAATTTGTTTTGAGAGAAAAAAAAGAGAAGGTGAAAAGAATTCAAATGGGAAGCATTGATTCTTTGCCTCTTTTTAAAAAGTTATTTTCTCAATGAGTGTTTGGGCCAAATGATTTTGATTCAGTGGTTGATGAAACCTTACCTGGCATTACTCCTTGGAGAACTCAACTATCATTCCCAACAGGGGTTCCCACATACCTGTGCAAGACTCCTAAGGTCAGCCTTTCTCAGAGAAATGCTCCAAGGTAGAAAGACCACCCTTAGACAGCAGAAGAGGTAGATGGCACATAGGGAAGTCATCTCCCACCAAAAGAAACTGCCAAAGTCTGTCTAGGGCTGTCCCAATGTGCATTTCAAAACTGTACTTCAGCTTTCAACCTAGAAGAGAATGAATGGGGATGGGGGTGGGGTAAGATCTGCCTGCCTTTTCTATTTATATGAGATTAGAGTACTGATCTCTTCAACTCTCGAACAGAGGCATCTAGAAAGCCACAAAACTCCCAGAAGGAGTTCATTTGCAGAGAAAGATATACTTGCCTTGGCCAAAGGATGAGAGAGTTCTCTTTGCAGAACACGCAATTTGCAAGCTTATTTGATGCCTGAAACACAGGGGACAATCACTCAATAAATACTATTGACTGGCAAATAACTTGAAAAGCAATCAGAATGCTGGTGGCATTGATGATGTCTTAACCCCTTTCAGCCTGGTTTAGGGTTGGTATTTAAAGAATTGTTCTTGAGGTTTTTGTGTTAAAGACTAGACTCATTTAGGATTCGTTTAGATCTTTACAGTCCTTTGTGTTCTATTGACCTTGGGATTTGAGGGTCAATACATCAGAGGCAACTACTGGAAATGGAGGAGTCCTGGCTTCTGAGGTTTAAAACAATGCCAGTCACCAAGTACAGAAATAACTTAGCTTCCCAACAATTCTCTGAGGATGAGGAGGAGGCACAGAGGATTAAGTGCTTGTGTGCAAACAGGAGGGCCAGTGTTCAGCCCCCCTAGAAGCTACCTAAAGATTAAAGGCACATGTAACAGCACATATGCATGCCTGTGTGAGATGGGAAACTGAGGCAGGAGAATCCTCAGGGGCTCGCTCACGGGCCAGCTAGGCTGGTACACTCAACACTCAACCAGAGATTCTGCTTCAAACCAGGTGGATGACGAAGACCGACAACCAAATTATGTTCAGGCTGCCACAGTAGGTAGAAGATCCCAGAATGCACAGAATGAAATCCACATTCTCTTCCACAAGTTCCAATACCACCTCTCGTCCTAACTTGTCACTTCTGGTTGTTAAGCATGTTGGACATTGTGACCAGTGACAACACCACACACCTCCTTCCCTCCCTTTATCTGTTGATGTGAACTCTGTGTATGATCTTTCTTTGCTGCCCCAAAACAGGATAAGAAGTGACAGGAGGTTGAAATTGGGGCTGAGTTGGTTTCCCCCAGAAATGACAGAAGTTGGGGCTGATGAGTAGAATGCGGACATAGAGAATGACGTGATGTAGAAAAGTCAGCTGCCATCAGCACAGGGCTGGCAAGTTGAGGGACAGAAGGAAGAGGGAATACAGACAAGGGCAGGGGGAGCTGTCCCCAGCTAACCACCATGTCATCATGTTCATGAGATGCCAAGAGAGAGAGAGAGAGAGAGAGAGAGAGAGAGAGAGAGAGAGAGAGAGAGAGAGAGAGAGAGAGAGAGATATGGAGGGAGGCAAAGGGGAGAGAGGTTTTAATAAGTTCCCTTTGTGTTAAGAATGATCTAGGGAAATATTCATAGCATCAAAATGGCTTTTCAGATATTGTCGCTAAATGTCACAATGTCATATGTGCTAAGCAGCGGCCACCAGGGAGCTCAGCTTTGTGTGAACTGATTGCTACAGTTTCACCAAATCCTACCAGCAGTTGGAGATGTGTTTAAACACACAATGTCAGTTAGTTTACTGCCCTAACACAGGGTGATAAGAAGCTCCATGTGAGAACTTCATCCCACAGAATGTGGAAACTGGACAGGTTTCAGAATAAATCCAATCCAACTGTAATAAAATGGGTTTTTCCCTGCTTTGATAGGATCTACTTAACTTAGGGTTCTCCTGTTTCAGCCTCCAGATTGTTGGATTATTGGTATACACTATCATACCCTACTTAGATTATTTTCTAATGCAGATGAAATCTGTGTTGCCTCTATAATAAATAGACTATATTAAAATCTTTAAGGGAACTCATTAACATCCTTTTGTTTCAGTTTTGGGGAATTGCTTAAGATACAATTCACATACCATGCCATTCACCCATTTAAAGTGAAGTTCACAAAGAGATTAAAGAGTCTTCAATGTATTCACAAAGTTGTACAGCCACCCCCGCAATCAATTTTAGAAGATTTTCATAACCCCAAAAAGCAAACCGAACTCTGGCTGTCACCTTCCAACTGTATCTCCCCCCCACACACACACTGTTCTCATCTGTAGGCAACCACTAGTCTACATTCTGGCTGCCTGGATTTATGTATTCTGGACATTTCACATAGAACAATAATGTGTGGTCCTTCATAATTGTCCTTCACTAGCATACTATTTCCAAGGATTCATGCTTTAATTTGTGAGTAATTTTTATGTATGCTTTTGGTCATCTATCTCTTTGTGTGGGTATACCACATTTGTTTATTTATTCATCAACTGATGGATATTTGATTTGGCTCCAGATTTTGCCTGTTTTGGGTACTGTAAATAATGCTGCTCCAATGTCCCTTGTAATGCTACTATGAGCTGTAGAATCAAGTGGATAATTTCTTTAAGGACACCAGTTGGAACCTGAACAGAAATTATGTTAAAATGGAGGTCAGTTTGAGGAGTCCTGCCTTCTTGGCAATATCCCAGTGCCTATAAGTGAAATATCGTTTAATTTCTTGAACTACTCGTTAATTTACTTCAACCGTGTTTTGTGGTTTCTATAGTACAAGCTCTGCACTTCTTTTGTTAAATTTATTCCTACATATATTATTCTCTTTGGCTCCATTGTATAATTTATTTTCCCAATTTCCTTTTTATATTGTTTATTGTAAGTATCTGAAAATACATTTAATCTTTACTTATTGGCTTAGATTCCGAAATGTTGCTAAAGTCATTGATAAGTTCTAATGATTTTTAGTGAATTTCTTAAGGATTTTCCACATGCATGATCCAGTCACCCATGAATAAAGAGTTTTACCTCTTCCTCCCTCATCTGGGTGCCTTTGATTTTGTTTCCTGCTGCTCCATCTCCTCCAAATAGCAGTGAGATTTTGTAATTGCCCTTTACTGAGTTGAGAAAATTTTCTCAATCCTTTCATTGCTTTATTTTCAATTGTGAAAGGATGCCGAGTTTTGTCAAATGCTTCCTCTATGGAGATGGCAAGGTTTTTTTTTTCTTCTATTGATGTAGTGAATTGCACTAAGTTGATTGCAAATGTTAAACCAAATCTACCTCCCTAGAATAAGCCCTTTCACTGTGTGCATAATGCTTTGTGTGTGCTGGTTTTCTAGCATTGTATTGAGAATTCTTATGTCTATATTCAAAGTTATCTGCAATTTCATTTTCTTCTGATGTTTGTGGTTTGGCATCACAGAGATACTGACCTCAGAGAATGGGTTTGGAAATGTTATTTGCTATTCTGTTTTGTAGGACAGTTTGTGAATACTTGATATTAATTCATCTTAAAATGTTTGCTAGAGAACTGTTCTGATTTTTGTTCATAAGCATTTATGCAAGACTTACTAGACACCAGGCACTATCCCACACACTAGGGTGACAGAAGCAAAGAAGTTCCTACCCTCAAAAGGCTGATATCTTTCTAATTTGGGAGGGCTGTTGAGATAACTGAAGCTCAAATATTGTATGTGTTTCTGCCTTTCCTCACATTAAGACTTAACAACAACAACAACAAGCATGGGATAAAGGTATATATAAATTTAATATTCTGGTTCCTATGGGTTTCATTAATTGTTCAACATTAAAATGGCTACTCTCCACACACAACACATTTGTATTCTTCTCTCTCTTCTTTTCTCTCACTCTCTCCTCTCCAGTTCTTAAGTTCTGCCCCCTAATCATGACCCTGCTGGTGTCTACTGTTGTTATCCACTCTCTCAGTCAAGTGCAGGACTTTAGCACCCAGGATCTGCCATACATAATGAGAACTAACACCTGCCAGTGTTTACCAGCAAGTGTGCCACTCTCTCTAGGTTCCCTTCCTTGGTCTTTGCTGTCTGCGAGAGGTACTGAGAACTGTGGGATCCCTCATGTGGGGAGGCACTTGGGTGAGTGGAGAGTATCAAGGGCTTTCTCGCTCTAACAACATCTTGACAGGTCCCACTATAGACAAGACTTTTCTGGCTTTGCTTTAGAAATCTCCCAGGAGTTGTAGGAATTTGTTGTGTTCGAAGCATGATGAAGCATAATGTAGACTCTCTGATGCTGGGTGGGGTTGGCCAAGACTGCCCAAGATCACTGCAGTGGGAAGGAATCTTTCAAGCTACAAGCCCAAGTGAGGAGGATAACACATCCCTATCAATACATAAGTTCAATCCACTTTGACTGGTGGGTTTAATGATCTAAGCCAAAGTATTTACAGTGCCCAAATGATGATGGAAGCTTTAGAATATGACTCCAAGGAAACATGTGGAACTATGAGTAGACTGCTTTTTGTCTCATGATTATGTCATTGAACCAATACACATAATTTAAAATAATAAAAATAAATCTTAAACAGTTAAAAAAAATTAAAGAATAAAGTATAATAATATTCATAAGCCATTCTCTGTGCTCAGTATTGGAATACTATGTTGTATATGACATATCCTCTGCCAAAAAAAATCATATTATTAACTATTTACAAAATAAAATTTATAATACACATGTTTCTGTTAGTAAATGTACATGTATAGTTTTAATGAACTTTCCTCTTCTGAGCTGATGGTGCTCCCTCCAAGAGCCAAAGACAACCTAACCAAAACCCCAAAACCAGACATGAGAAGCCCTCTCTTTGAGCTGTTGGCCAAGGCTGTCTAAGAGACTCCCAAAACATATAGCCTACTGCTGTTGACCTTGGCTGCTGCCCAGAAGTAGAAGGTAAGTCCCAATTGCTAAAGACACCATGCACTTAAAAAAAAAAAAAAAAAAAAAAAAAAAGAGTCCAGAGACTGCTGAGCTGTAACTGACATTAATGTCCCTTCCCTGAGGACTAGCTTTCATACCAGAAGGTATCACACAAGCTCCTAAGGAGGAAAGCAGCAAGAAGTCCTACCCAGTTATGATGCTGATGAAGCACATCAGTAACTAACATGGCAGGATAGCCATACAGGTGCAGTCGTGGCATGCAGACTTGGGGGCAGCCACCAACAGCTCTCTAATTGGATTTAAGATCTGCTTAATGAAGGAAATCATGCCTGGTACTGGAAACCTAGCTAACTACTCAATGCTAGTGATGTCATTGTTATTTAAGGATGATCAACAACCTCTAGTTTACTAAACCAGAACAATCCTAACAATGATCTATGAACATTTGTTCTTATACCCATAGATAAACCCAGAGGTAAATGGAGTCTTTCCCTTTCATTAAGAAAGACGTCTCTTTGCTACAAATGAAAACCACTACAGAAGATCCACAACCAATTGAAATGCAAATGTATGGAGCCCAGCCCTAGTGACTACATCTACAAACCACTCCCACACCTAAAACTCAAGAAACATAGTGGAAGAGGGCGCAGAAATATTGTGAGAGCCAGAGGATCAGCAGCCTTGCTGTGAGATTGTGTCTTCTAGTGTCTTCTGAAGCTATACCTGTAAAGTCTCACCAACATGACTGCCCAAACATGAGTTGAACAAGAATGACACTGATGGATGTGCCAAACAGAATTCAGAAAGGCCCACAATGTCCAAAACTCTATACAAAGAACTACAGGCAACAAAGGAAAGCTAGGGATGGAAGAGGTGGTCTTTCCTAAGGAAAAACACACTGGTTGGTTATCCAATGCCGGTCAGCCAGCCCAGAAAACATACATGCAAGTGAAATTATATGGACTAAACCCGTTAGATTTAGGGATATACGTGTGCATACATAATAACAATTAGTGAAAAAAAAAAGAGGCCATAAATTTGAAGGGGAGCCGAGAGGTATATAGGAGGGTTTAGGAGCAAGAAAGTGAAGGGAGAGATGTTGTGATTTCTCTAAGGATACATCTTTTGCCTTAAAATGAGTAAAAATATGGTGGTGACTGAAATAAGATAAAAACTCTGTCAAATATGGTCTAGTTCTGAATGAACCAAAGAAAAATCATAAACCAGAGCAATCACTGTCACAAGACACACAGACACTATCACAAAGACACATATAAGATACAATGACATAATCAACAATGTCCCATTAAAATTCAGTGTCTCTGCTGGTGTCTAAACCAGGTTATCATATTGCTACCTTAATTGATCTGTTTCTTTTTAACCAAAAGCAAGACTCAAATGACACAAGCCATTCAGTAGCTTCTGGCAGAAAATACAAGTAAAAACCTCAGCTCAGACAAAGCCCACACTCATCATGGCTTTGTGTCTTTGTTTCACAGTTACACTAGCTCCATCATTTGCCTACACTCACTCTGTGCAGATGGTGTCCCTGCACCAACAGGTAGTAAAATAAAAGAAGAAAAACAAAAACAAGAGATTCCAGCCCAGCCTCTGGTTGGGCTTGTTGTGCTGGGTATGAAACAACCTGGCTCCTGCCCCAGGAGCTATGGTCAAGAATGGGAGTGAAGATATAGGCATAATGTTTTAAGTAGAAAATGAGCTCCTGATTAGGTTCAGTTAGGCCATGGAATTATCAAAAGTAGAAATAAGGTGTGACACAAACCAAAGGTTGGTTTCCTATGGTTGTAAATGTGCTGTTTTCAGCTGAGAATCCCATCTTCTATGACAGAAGGCTGCATGAAAAGAAAGAACAGACTGAAGAAATATAGGATTAGCTACATAAAGATGCGTTGACTAGTTCTCAGTTCTTAAAGGACTGTCTCATCTGAGCTCAAAGCAGGCACAAGCTAGGCAGGGGAGAGAGCCATAGAAGATAGGTAGACCAGAAGCCACATCCTCGAAGAAGGAAGAGAAGAAATTAGAAGGAAGAAGCCCATAATGTTAATGAATATCTAATGTTGGATGTCCCACTGTCCACCACCCTTGCTCAACTCATTCACTGGCCATGCTGACTGCCTCCTTCTTGTGCTTAGATGTGAGACTCTTACTTCGTGGTCTGCACGTTGGCCATGACTTTCAGTGGTACATTCTTCTACCTTCTCTCCTCTGGCCAGTGACAGCTCACCCATCAGGTCCCAGTTTATTGCCAACTTTTCAAACTTTCTTCTCCAAGTTTTGGTTCTAAATAGAGTGTTCCTGTTAGCTTACCCACATCACATCTCACACACACAGTAGCATTTATCACAGTCATAGCTATGTCCTAATGGCTTTCCCTCATCATATCTCATATCCAATTGTATTTATCACAAACTATAGCTACATTTGTTTACAAAACAGTGCATATCCACTGCCTAATGTCTGCTAGTATGTCAAAGGTATATGATGACTAAATAGACTTAATTTTAACTTTAACATCAACTGTCTGTTCTCAATTACCATTGGGCCAGTTGGTCCGAAAACTCAACAACAGATCTTAATATTGAATTAACTAAAATGGGGATGCCTAGGAAGTACCTCAAACCAATGAATTAGAAATATCTAAGTGTTATAAAGAATCTGCTTAAATTTTTTCTCCAGATGTTTTTAGGGACTAGTTAGACTTGTGAACTACTGCCTTTGACATTCTAGCAAAACTAAAGACTGACTCTCTGATTTAAAAAAAAAAAAAAAAAAGCCTTCCCATATGACTCCTCTTTTTCACTAATTGTTCTCTTAACATTCTCAGGAAAACTCTGAAGATATGTGCTATAAATAATAGAATTATTTGGGTAGAGATTTACTAACAAGCTTTCAATACTCTTAAAATTGATTCTTTAAATATGTATACTTGTTGATTCAGTTATCCCTGATAACCATGGCTTCATCGATTGAAGGTGAGTACTGACTGCATGTAGGGTGGACCTTGAGTGCTAGAGTAGCAGGCATAACCAGTCCCACCATTGGTCCTGCCCTTATGTGTTTCTGCACATCAAGTCTCAGAGCCTGGGAAGAGGCACTGGGATTCTTTGGCTTCTGGTTGTTCTTTGATCAGAACTCACTGCAAAATCCTCTGTGAGGGGGCTGGATGGAGGGTTTTTCCTGAGGCTTATACTCCAACTGGAAAGCTAGCCACACATCACACTCAGATTGATAGCACACTTTAAAAAGAAATTATCTCTTGGCCTTATGTGGCTGACTGGTGTTGTTAAAAAGGGCATTAATCCTCTGCCTACTCTAATCACACACCAAGGCTGTGTTTGAGCCAACTAGGAAAATAAGGTGCCTATGTATCTAGACATAGCAAACCATGTAAATGATGGTTATAGCTTGAAAAGCTCTTCTGGGATATGTTTTTCAATGTTATCCAGCATCTGTGGATCCAATTCCAACTCAGGGAAGAGTGACCAACAGGCCTGGACCACTGGCCTGAGACTAATAGCTCTAGCCCAGGACTTAGCCAAGCTTTATTCCCCTGATGGGTTTCTCATTCTGTGCCAGGTTTAGCTCTCATTGCTCCTTACCCAGTGGCTGGCAGGTTATACATCACCATGCCAACAGCAGTAACACTAAGGCATACCAGATCCTTAAAGATATCACACAGGTGGCATGCAATGATAAAACACTCAGTTACTGCTCTTTTCAGACCTTCTGGTTGGTGAGTTGGGTGGATGCATGTTGCATCACAGGTTGACACTTGCTGTCCAGGCCACTGAGGACCCACAGTGAGGGAATGCTTTGCTGTAAAACTAAAAGAGTTTTTTCTCCCTCTTATTTTGGCCTTCAGCTTATATCTCGGTCCTTGAGATGCACATGAAGTAGAGTCCTGCTTCTACTATAGAGCTGTCTAAGTCTCTTTCCCTGTCCTTGCAATATTGCTATTGTTGTATAGAAGCCTCTTTAATTATGTGGTTAGCCAAAACAAAACAAAGCAAACAAACAAACAACAAACACACACACAAAAAAAAAAAAAAAAAAAAAAAAAAAAAAAAAAAAACTCTAGCCTCAAGTCAATGTCTTTAGACTGTTAGAAGTAAACACCCAAAATGCTGGTCTTTCTCATGTCATTGGCTAAGATCTCTTTATTTTTTTGATGTTCAATGGACCAGAAGGGAATGGGTTTCTAGAATAGCTTGGAAGAAAATGAATACAGCTGACAATCATTTATCATTAGACCCCACTGTGGTCTCAGTAAGAGGTGCCTTTCTCTATGACCCTAAATACTTTCAACTCCTACTTGATCTGTTTCAATGAGTGTCAGTTTTTCCCCATCTGTGGAAAGAACTGCATCCTTGAGATAAGCCAGGATTATCAGCTCTCACCTTCCCTTGAGACAAGTTCTGACAATAAAACACCATCAGACACAAGTCACTTTGAACCTCTACTTATTCTCTGTATAACCCCATTCTCAATAGTAAATTACAGGAATATACAGCATTCCTCTTTTTGGGCCTGCAATGGAGGATTAATAACAAGTGGTGGCACATTTACCAGTTAAGTATATTTATTTCTAATCTAAATGTTCTACTCAGGAGAATAAGGGGGTCAAAGGGATAAAGAGAATGTATGTGGCTATGATTATACAATACCGTTCTAACAGAGTAATAAAACAGAGTAATAAACTCCCTGACATTTAACATCAAGAGGAACCACTAGCAATCTTAAGCGCTAAACTGATTAGAAAATTTCCTTAGAGACAGTAACTATGTCATCCATCAAGAGGCTGTGGGTATGTACATTCATTCACCTTTCATTCCAGCATGGGACCACTTGCTTATACAGTGAGAAAATTAACTGTGTCTATTCACTATTCACACTGGGTAAAACTGGGAAAGCCAGTCTATGTACGCTTGTCATTTTAACTCACATGAAAGCTTCCTGATTTGTTTGTTTGTTTAATCACAAAAGAATAAAACAGGAGGATAAGAAGGAAAGAAAACACACTGTCCTTCTACAGACAGCTCATAAGGCAAGCAGGACCATATTTTTCTTAGCTATGTCCATTTTCACACAATTTGGCACTCCCAGATTTGAGACGCATTAGGAAACATGTCCATCAATCTGGTTTCTGGCCAAAAGCCTTAGAGTGAAGAAGCTGCAAAGGAACCTATAAGAGGCATCGTTTTAAAGATGCTCATTTCTCAGGGCGATTTACATAACTAGACAGTGTCCAGTTTAACTGTCCAAGGTCTTTGTCTGTCTCTCAGCCATGGTTAAGGGAGCCAACTGTCCAGTTTGAAACTCCAAGGTCTGCGTCCATCAGCAGTGGTTAAGGGAGCCTCTTTCAAGAAAGTCAAAGGGCGAAGAGGTGACTCCTCTTGCTGTAAATCCCAAGAAGAATGCCACTCCCATACTGGCAGCCACAGGAAGTGGTAGAGGCTACAAAAGAAACACCTTTTCAGGCCCTCAGAGAGCTGAGGTTATAAAACAACCTAATACAAAAATCACCATATTCCAAAGAGAGAGGCCACAGAACTGTTTCATATCTGGCTGTCAGAGCAGAAGAGGGTTGACTCTAAGAGGAAGAAGAAGGAAATTTGGAGGAATTAATTTCTATTTCCAAATGTCCTATCAGGCAGAACCACTTTTTAAAACTCCATTAGTCACCTGATAACTGTTCATTGACTAAGGATAACAGTAACAGCTATTGTTTAGTGTGTACTATGCTAACATTTCCAAATTCCGTACCTGTCAATTCTTGAATCTGCTACTGCAGATCCGTGTTTGTTTTGTTTTGTTTTAGTTAACATACAAAGAAATGGGTTTCACTCTGACATTTTCACAGTAAACGCTTACCAACGACAAAACCAAAACTTGGTAAAAGTTAAATAATATTCCCAGTACAGACTAGTGTACAGAACCGTCAGCCCAAACAGACCACACTCTTTTTCCATAGCTATTCACAGGATGAAATTGGGATATTCTTACACTGTTTAATTTTTCTAAATAAATGAGGTAGATTTTCTTTCAAGTAAAAGAGGTCATGGTGACAATAACATGGATTGAAAGTATATGAATATTTTGAGGTATATTCATTCTTCCTCCTTAGCCTCCCCAAAGCACCTGGCTGATTGAGTTCTTAAAGGACTTGTGAGAGAACTAGAAGTCCATGAAAATAAACTTGAAAGGAATATTTTGGAGTCTGGGCTCTTCACTGCAGAATCTCTCTCTGTGTCTCTCTCTCTGTCTCTCTCTCTCTCTCTCTCTCTCTCTCTCTCTCTCTCTCTCTCTCTCTCTGTCTCTCTCTCTCTTTTCTGAGGTGATGTATTTAAGTCAGTATACATGTTAATATATGTTTTAAATGTTGGGGCTGGATAGATGGCTCAACAGTTAGGAATGCTTGCTAGTCTTTCAGAGGACATGGGGTCACCTGCCAACACCCAAGTCAGGCAGCTCACAACCATCTGTAACTCTAGCTCCAGGAATCCAGTGCCCTTTTCTGGTCTCCAAGGGCACCCCACCCATGAGACACATACACACAGGGACACATAAATAAACCAATGCCTCTTTAGATTAACTAAATTGAGGTAGTATCATTTGCCCTTCTCATTTGAACAGTTTTTTTCAAAAAAGGAAGACATATTTTCTAACAGCTCTCAAAGTACTTTTAATAAATTAATGATTTGATTCCAGTGATATGAAAAAATGTATATATCCAATACTAAATGAAATTCCTGAAGCAAATCAATGCAGACATTCCCCATGTGTATCAGGCAACACATTTGCTTTGAGGTTCTTCTGAGAAATCTGATTTCTCTAATTTGTGACCAAAAGAACAGTATTCTTTTGAGTTTCAATCCAAGTGTAATTCTCCTTGATTTAATACATTTAATACAAATTAACTGTCATCCCTCAATCTAACAGGACATTAAATCATATTCCCTGAGTCCTAAAATGGAGGAAATTGCCCAGTGCTCTGAAGAGCTCATAATATTAGGGGAATTTTAAGGTGCTTGATTTCTTGGGGAAAGGTATGTTATGACTGCCCGAAAGGTATAGATTTCCATTCATTTCTAATCTGTTTTCCTGTCTTTGTTAGAAAGTAAGCTGTCAAAGGGCTTGAGTTTGAGCTACTCAGAAAGGAAACCATGCCTGCAAGCAAGCAGCCAGAAAGATCAGCTGATGGTAATGACAGTTATTAAAAAGTCCCTAAGGACATTACTGTATCTCATTGAATAGTCATAACTGCTTTGGGGGGTATCATTACAACTATTCTTCTAATTTAATAGATGAGGAAACAGAAAAATAAAAACAAAAAGGAAGGAAGAAGGAAGAACCAAAGCAGTTTGTTCAAACCTCACCAACCACACAGTGATGAGTCATGGGTTAATCCTTTAGTCAAGCTCCAGATCCTGGTCCTCTGCTCCATTGAGCCTCTAAGTCCCTGGAGCTCACAGCGCTGCAGAGAAGCCCTGCAACTCCTTGTCATAACTTGTTAAACAAGATCTTGAGACTGCTGGCTTGCGATGCCGGGATCCCGGCAAGTGCCATCCAGGGAGATGAGGAGTGTGCATGAGTGAGATGTGTCAGCTCTTCTACTGTGTCAGTGTGCCAACAAGCAAGTGCTGGGAGTATGGGGAAAGCCCTGAGTGGTGCTGGCATGTGTTCATCTTTTGAGGTCTTAGGACCTTCTGGGGTCAGCTGTCTCATTCTAACTCTGGATTCAAAGTTAAGTGGGGATATTTCCCTAAGTGTGTTCCTATCATCAAAATAGCCCTCAGAGCTCTACCATTAGAAAAGAAATTTTGATCAAAAAAACCAAAAAAGAAAAAAAGAAATTTTGAAACATGAACCTATCCTTTAAAAAAGAAAGCACATCCTTGAGTAGGTACCACACAATGTTCCATCTTGGGTATTGTGGTAACATGCTCCAAGCTATGTTGTTCTGGATTGTTTTAAAGTAAAGTTCATATATTAAGTGGTTTCATTTGTAAATATTTCTGCATGTGACAGTCAGAAAACAAAGGAAGGGAGAGCCAGAACCTCACTGTTACACTTTAAAAATTAATAATCATTTATCCAACCAAGTGCAACCAGCATTCAAGTGATTGCCTCCTAATATTTTGTGAACATGATATTTTTCTTTATGGTAATTATTAAGTCATCATTTTTCAAAATATTTTCCCATGGACACAGTACAGGTGTGCAGGTATTGGTGAGGTAGAAAATTCCAGGTATATACCCAGAATGGAATAGGTGGATTCTACAGCAGTTATATTTTCAATGCTTTGAGGCACTCTCATTCTGATTTCCATAGCAATTGCACTAATTCATATACCCACCAGCGGTGTGTAAGAAGACTGCCTCTTTTTTGACATATTTCACTGGCTGTCATTAGTTATTATTTGTTTTCTTGATGATAGTCACCCTGACTGGCCTGAAGTAGACTTTCACTGGAGTTTTGATTTGCATCACTTTGGTGGCTAAAGACAGTAGGCGTGATTTCATGTAATTTCTGTCCATTTGTACTTTTTGTGTGTTTGTTTCTTATAGGGGCTTATGTAGCCCAGGCCGGCCTTGAATTCTTTATGTAGCAAAATGGGCCTTGAACTCCTGATCATCCCACTTCCAACTGCCAAGTGCTCAGGCTACAGGTATGCACCACAACACCCATCCTGTTCTTTTGAGAAGTTTCTGTTCAATTCATTTGCCTACTTATTGATTGGATTGTTGCAGAGGGCGGTGGGGGGGGAGCGCGGAGTGTTCTCCTGGAGTAGATCTGAGGAACTATTTAATTTTTGTCTTCATTTTCTTCTCCTTGCATGAATTCCAGTGGGGTTGGCCTGTCCTAGTGCACACACACACACACACACACACACACACACACACACACACATGCGCTGAGATTTTGGGTTTTGTTCTTGATAGTGATACTAAAGATTAAACCTATGGTTTCCTACATGCTAAATAAATACGGCTATATCTCCAATCTTTAAAAAAATATTTTTAATATTTATTTACTTACTTATTAAAAAAGTTCTTGCTAACTCACCCAGGCTGGCCTTGAAGTTATTCTATAGCCCAGATGATCTTGACTTTATAATCTAGCCTGTGCTTCCTGGATGTCTAGGATATCAGTCACCAAGCCTGGTTTGTCCTAGACATCTTACTGGGGACCAGTTCCATTCCCATAATGGCTAAATGCCATTAACACTTGGTATTTTCAGGACGGAAGTTATAGAGTTAGCATGTTTCCCTGAGCCTTAAGATCCCTCCATCACCCTTAATCCAAGAGAGATCAGGAATCCCAGCTCCTTCTCGCCATCTTTTGGCAAATGCTTCAGACAACCAATCAAACAAATTTTTGATGCCTTTTAAAACTGTGTGAGCTTCCATATTCAATTTAGAATTTCCACTTGGTTGGCCCGTATGAATAAACCTGATCTAATTTTATATTCTCCCATCATCATCCCACACTCTTAAAATTCATCCCCACACAGTCCCCAGATTTCTGCTTGAATGAATTCACAAACTCATTAAGCTTTTTAGTGGTATAGCCCACCTCCTCATGGACTACACTTTCTATCTCCCCTCTAGGAGCCTGCTTATCCTGAAGTCTGGTTACAGATCTACTGGCAACTATTGGTGGGTCCACATTCTGGGAGAGAAAAGTTTAGTATATAATAGGCAGATGCATGGTTGGAATATATGACTTATCAAAAGCATGGAGTACTGAAACCAACCTTGTTCTTACAATGCAGAGCCTCTGGTCAGACATTTCTAAAAAAGAAACCAAACTGCTCTCCTTCAGGAAAACAGCCCATTCTTGCAGTATAACAACTGTTGTGAATTGTTTTTCAAAGCCTGGTCAAATCTACTACAGAAGTGGGGGGCGGAGCTAGAGTTTTCTCTCTGTGTCCTGCCAAGCTCCGGCAGTCCCTTAGTCTACTTATAAAATAAACATACAGACACTTATATTATTTAAACTGCTTGGCCATTAGCTCAGGCCTATCATTGTCTAGCTCTTACTCTTATATTCAGCCCATTTCTATTAATCTATACTTTGCCGCGTGGCTTATGGTTTACTGGTACCTTATATCTTCCTTGTCCTGGCGGTGGCTTCAGACAGTCTCCGTCTTCCCTTCCTGTTCCCTCAATTCTCCTCTCTGTTAGTACTGCCTATATTTCCTGCCTGGCTACTGGCCAATCAGTGTTTTATTTATTAACACATTTGCTATACAAAACATCCTACAGCAGGAGGTGGGGGTGGGGAGGGGACAGAGATTGTGTTTTGTTTTGTTTTTTGAGACAGGGTTTCTCTGTGTAGCTTTGGAGCCGGTCCTGGAACTCAATCTGTAGACCAGGCTAGCTTTGAACTCACAGAGATCCACCTGCCTCTGCCTCCTGAGTCCTGGGATTAAAGGCTTTTGCCACCACTGCCCAGCAGAAACAACGATTTTTGTATCACAGGTGGGAAATAAGAGAGCTGAGAAATACAGACTTGCATACAAAAAATAAAGGATTGTCTGAGATTTTCATTTGTTTGTAGAAATAACAAGGTAAATGTTTGAAATTAGACATCTTCAAGTGGATCAAGATGCACTGTCTTTGATGAGGAGTGGTCTCACAGACATCCCTCCCATCCACACTGACTCTTCAGTATCTCCCAGGGCACACGTTACAATTCTAGCATTTACTCTACTGTCCTAAAACTAATACCACAGAGAAGAAATGACGAAGTCCTTATTTCAAAAGGAAAACTCTATGTTGTGATAGAAGACAATTCTTTCCCATCTCCCGGTAGTGGCAGGGGTGAATGGAATTCTGAAAACAGTACTAGGTTAACATTGCTTTGCCTTAGCTCGGATATCTTTGTTATTACTGCAAGCCCCTAGAAAGCCACCTTCCACCAAGGCCAGTCTTTGAAGTGACCCTTGAGTAACGGAATGGAGCATGTCTACCAAGAAGCTTCCTGAACCCCCTGTTTAGGACAATAGTAAGCCCTCAGTACCCCAGAGGTTTCAGGATTGTTTCTTTTTTTTTTTTTTTTTTTTTTTTTTTTTGCTTCGGGATTTTTCTTCTTAGATTTGCTTGAGCTTGGGCAGAAACAGCAGTGAACTTGAGTGATGTTAATTGGGAGACTGGCCGATTTCTATTTTCTTTTTCATCAACTGCTCTGGGAGCAAAGCTAGAAAAGTTTGTTTTGCTGGTAGGCATCGGGAACATGACTGCAATTACCACCCTCTCATTTCCCAAGCTATAGCTATAAAGAGTGAAGGATGTCAGGCCGTCTTCTACTCCAGCAACCCTTTCAGAATTAGTCATCAGTGTGAATTTCTCTATTGCCCTGGTTAATGACAGGCACCTGTATGGAGACATTAAGCGATAGATGCCTATAAGGCCCCAAACACTGTCTGTCCCTGGTACTAAGGCTACAGCCATACAAAGTGGGGCCCTTGCCCTTGAAATGACTGCAAATTCATTTCCTGGGATGACATGGCTAAGACTTTAAATCATGGAGCAAATAATCTCTTTCATGTCCAACTTGTATTATGAAAATCTGTCAACCATGAGAAAAACTTTCGGAGTATGGACTGAACACCCTTCTATTCACTGAGACACCTAACAGTTGCTGCCTTTTGTTTTGTGTACACAAGAGGGGTGGGCCAAAACAGAGAGAGAGAGAGACAGACAGACAGGGTTACTAAACTACTCAAAAGTAAGCTGTATGTATAACACACAGGCCCCTAACTCAATCATAACTCTTAAAAAAAGAATAAGAATTTTAAAAAAGAACTTTATCCCATGTAACTACAATTCAAATATCATATCTAAGAAAACTATAATTTCCTAATTCCATTATATTTTAATGCCCCAACTTGATCCAAAAAAAAAAAAGAATTATTTTAGAATGCTTTGTTCTAACCAGAACCTAATTAAGATGCACACATCAGATTATTTGACATTCCTCAACCTGAAAGTCATGACCAACCCTTCTAGTCCAGGCTGCTGCACACTGACTTTGTGGAGAGAGCAGGCCAGGTCTGCACAGGCCGCCTCTGAACTTTCTGATTGCTTCTTCAGCAAGTTCACTAACTGTGTTCCCTCCCAACGTGTTCTAGACACTGGAAGTTAAACCCCAGTCCTCATTAAGCAGATTAAACATGCTTGACAAGAAGACTCAATGCTTCTTGCCATTGCTGGTAAGAACACACAGTGGCTTTCAGAAACCAGTCTCAGAGCCTCAGACAGAAACACAGGCTCACCACAGGAGCCAGCAACTCCATTCTAAGGTGCACACCCAGGAGAAATGAAAACATGGGTCCAAACAGAAATGTGTTCATAAGCGTCCATAGCAACGTTGCTAATAGAAGCCCAAGGGGGGAACAACTGGGGTGCCTAAAAACTGACAGAGAAATACAATGGCGCATGTGCATGTAATACAGAACACTTTGAAAACAGCCCAGGTGTCTAGTCACTGATGGGCAAGTGGAAGTTAGTACAGCCACCCAAAAAAGAAATTTAGTTCTAGTATCTGGGTGAACATCAAAAACACACCAGGTGAAAGATGGCCGCGGTGATGATTCAGCATGGATGAACCATCCCAAACCAACAGGGCTATAGACAAAGTAGACGCATGGCGATGGCAAAGGGGTCTGGTTCCTGTGGCTGTGGGGAGGAGAGCAGAGTGTGGGAGTGACTGTTAATGGGCATGGCTTTAGGGGGAAGGGTGATGAAATATCCTAAAATTAGCTTGTGGCGGTGCCTGCACAGCTTTGTGGCTGTAAAACAATATCAAATTGCATGCTTCAAATCAGAGAATTGCACGGTGTGTGAATGGAGGCGTGATCTAGCTGCTGAAAAAAAATGGAAGGAAAATCCCCAGGAATAGTGCAGTGCTTTGCCTTGTAACTCACCGTGCGGCCTGTGGGTTTCGGTGGTGTAATTGGTGCATGGAGTTCCATTTGGCTTCTTGGTAAACCATCTAACTTTGGGTCTCTAAGGTAGAAAAGTAAGCATTGCCTGTATGCCCTAAGCAATCTGGGAGTGACCAGCTGTTCCCCCAATATCTGATGCTGGGCTACAGCATACATTAACAAGTCTTGCCTGTATCAGCACTTCCATCAAGGATTATGGAATGGCTGACATTTCTTTCTGCAGACTCAAAGCTCAGATGGTTTGATGGCTGGTAGCAGAACCAGCTGCCACCCTGGGACAAAGACCCAGAGCTTCCCTTTCTAGCCCACTGTGTGCCATTGCCTTGGGCTGGCTAAAAAGAACAGCTACCGCACTGTGGAATAGGAAAGTGCTCAATGAGATGTCATCCCAGAATCTGGCTGCAAAATAATGGCCTTCCATCTTAGAGGCAGTCCTGGAAGATGTCCTTAAAGGGGTTGGACTATGGTGGATCCTTAAGCCTAAATAGGAATCCATAGGAGGATTCTATGCACTGCACAAGTGAAATGTGCTCAAATAGCCTCAGCTCAGTGGAAAAGCTTTGTTGGTAAACATCACAATCAGTTATAGCCTGCTGCCAAAGGTCATGAATGCCAGAGCTAACCTGCCAGGATTTCAAGGCCATGGCTAACACTTACTGCCTATGCAACCTTGAGTGACTGCCTCCGCCATCAGAGGAGAGTGGTTGTAATACCAACCTCATAGGGTTTGGGGGTATTAAATGAATCTGGGAACAATTCCTAGAAATAGTAAGTCTACAAAAATCTTGTCTCTCGGCCTAAACAGAGAATTTAGTCAGCAAAATGCTTGCCTTGAAAGGACAAGGCTCTTAGTTTGACTCCCCAGACACTATATTTTTTAAAAAGCCGAGCATGGTATCATATGGATGTAATTCCAGTGTTGGAGAGGCGGAGACAGGTAAGTCCTTAGTGCTCCCTGTCCAGATATCCTAGCCTACCTGACAAGTTCCAGACCACTGAAAGACCACATCTAGAAAAACAGATTTAGTAGATGGAGCTCTTAGTCGTCCTTTGCGCACACACACATGTACACATAAATTGTCTGTCATCATGTTCTTACATCCTGCAAATGTTTGAAGAACAATCTGCAAAGAAAAGAGTGCTGAAAAAGCTAATGACAGCCAGTGGGCTCCCGCTCAGTTGGCTGGTGGCAGCTATTGCAAGAGGAGACATGGACTCCAGAGAAAAAAGTCAGGACAGGAACCAGGTGATCTGATGGGCCATTTCACCTCTGCCACCAACCACTGGGAAATGCAGAGTGAGTCCCTCCCCCTCTGTGAGCCTCGGCCTCTATGATGTAAAAATGGAATGATTGTACTAGTTCATGACCAAGGGCCCTACCATTCTGACCTTGCCTCTCTAGGAGCTGATGCTGAAGCCAGTGTCTTCTGTTCAGAACTGTGATATACTACAGAGTCAGCTCTTTAAACTAATGCTTCCCTGATGTCAATCAAAGTCAACACACATCAAAGCACCCAAGGTTGCCGGGCGGTGGTGGCGCACGCCTTTAATCCCAGCACTCGGGAGGCAGAGCCAGGCGGATCTCTGTGAGTTCGAGGCCAGCCTGGGCTACCAAGTGAGTTCCAGGAAAGGCGCAAAGCTACACAGAGAAACCCTGTCTCGAAAAAAACCAAAAAAAAAAAAAAAAAAAAAAAAAAAAAAAAAAAAGCACCCAAGGTTACCTAAAGTTGCCTTCACTTCTCTGTTAATCAAAGGGAGCAGTTTAAGGGAGCTCCTGAGTAAGTCAATCCCACTGTGAGTATGTAATTTACACTGTGTCACTAATCCTACAAATCACGTGTGACTCACAGCACTAACTTTCTTCGTGTTCTACTTTTTATGGCCCATGCAATTTATCAACAAGCATACTGGCCAGAAAACAAAATTTCCAAGGACAACAATGCCAACGTTTAGTGGCATGAAGGTCTATTTGATGCTGATAAATGCACACTATGAAGAGTAGCCCATTATGCATGTTATCAGATGGGGAGCCATAAGCCCAGGATGTCCTCAACTAGACACTTCATCTGGAACTTTGACTTTTTTGCTGTGTCTGGGATATTGAGGACACTCGGTCAGTTCAAAGATAATTGTCTGTCTGTCCGTCTGCCTGACTGCTACTGTAGCCTTTGTGTAGCCTACAATATCAGTGGGGAAGGGAAAGTTGGGAAAATATCTCCACGTCCAACTATAGCCTAGTTGTTATCAACTATGTAATAATTATAACATAGTTCATAACATATAGTCATAGCTCATGACAGCTCTCCCTTGAAACATCCAGTTTTCTTCATCCTCTCATGAACCTCTCACTGTGTGTGAAGAAAGCTGACGTAGTGTGTGCAGCGCTGCAGCATAACCCAGCCTAGAGCCACATTGAGTGAACCTTCCTGAAGCAGATTGTCAAACCCAGTCCAGCCCTCACACAGCCCCATCCCAGACATCATCTGGCTCACTACCTCATAAGAGGCCCTGAGTCAGGACACCCATCCTCGCCATTCTCACTTCCCTGCCCTCAAAAACCTCAGCAGGAAAGGAACTCTTGGCGTGGCCAGCAGAAGCCTGAGACTGACTTGTTGTATAGATAACCAACACAGATGCCTCCATGAGTGACAGCAAGCTGACAAAGGACTGTCCATGCCTAGACATCTTTTTTTTCTCTTAAAAATTCTCTAACGTATTCCATTGTTTCGATGTGTCAGGAAACATAAAGGTTGATGGGTTATTTTGTGTCACAACTCTCTGATCTGGAAAGAACAATGGAAGTAAGTGCGATGTGACCTGGTTAGAGCATGGAACCCTAGGCCACTGGTGGGCAAGCCCAGAAACACCATCTAGACACATGGCGCTCTTCCTTCTCTGTTTTTCCTGGTTCCTTGTCAACTGCCAGTCCTCTCTTTATAGGGAAAAGCCTTGCTTCCCCCCACCACCACGCCCCCACCACGCCCCCACCACGCCCCCATCCCACCCCACCCTCAGCCTTCCTTTTCGCTGGAGCACTAAAAGGCAAACGGGGCTTGCTGCAGCTACCACGGGCTGAGGAGCAGGCCATGTTATCTGGCAGAAACAGCAATGTTCCAATCAGGGCTGAAGTGATTTCTCTGCGGATAAAGCACCAAATATATCTCAAATGGAATTTTCCAAGAAAGCAGTGTATGTTGCATCCAGCTCCCCTGCCAACTCATTGGCCAGGTAACTAAGAAGCCAGGATTATTGATTGTATCTTTTTAAACCAGCTTCACTAGTTTGATTTGTTTGGGTATAGTTTAATTAAATCCAGAATTCTGGGTTTAGCAAATTGCAGCTTTAGAAATACCCTGGGTATAAAGGATATAATGGGTTTTTTCCTATTTCTCTAGTTTCTATCTCATCATACATTTTTGTTTTTATTTTTATTTTTTATTTTTTGGTCTTTGGTTTTTTTTTGTTTGTTTGTTTTCTTTTTTTGTGGTGGATATGTAAATTCTACTTTCTGGATATTGAAATAGTGAGAACATTTTTTGAATCCCCAAAGAATCCAACATGTTACTCCTTTGAGGCAGTGGTTTCTTTACAATTCCATTGACCAGTCATGCAATAGGGATTAGACGTGACTAGTTACCATGGCAAGTCACTGAATACATTCATCATATTGACCCACTTAGAAAAAGTGATACTTTAATTTGTTGTTGGAGGGGTTGTAAGCTGAAAATTTTCTTTTTTTTTTTCTTGTTTAAGCCATATCAAATCAGTCTGTAACAGCACTATTTGCTGTGCAAACTGTATTGTTATATATAAAAATAAATTGTTTTTTTAAATAAAAAGAAATTATACTGCCCCAATTAAAAAAAAAATCCCCCTTAAATTCAGAATAGCTCAAAATACCATAAAATGGGCCAGCAAGAAGATTCAGTGGATAAAGGCACTTGATACAAAAACCTGTTCTCCTGAATTTGATCCCCAGATCCATGTGAAAACTGAAGGAGAGAATTGACTCTGCAAAGTTATTTTCTGACCTCCACACCCATGCCCACTCCCTGACATACACACCACATGTGCGCGCACATACATCATAGAAGTTTATTACCCACAGACATCAGGGCCTAATGACATCCCATTAGGTCCTACCTCTTAACGGTGTCTACCTTCTAATGGGCCTAATTTGAGGACCAAGCATTTAACACATGGGCCTTTAGAGAGCATTCTAGACCCAAGCCAAAGTAACCATCTTCTACATATGGCTTACATATGCTGTACTGTCTACAATACACATGAAGAACTACATGTGAGAAAGTCTACAGGCCAGGCTTTGAAGTAGCATGAATCATTTCTAGCAGATTTTATTGGTTACTTGGTCCCTGTGGCTCCAGGCCACAGAGAGAATTTCTCAGGAAGCCTAGGACAGAATCCTAAATGATCAGCCAGTCTTTGCCACGGTGATGATACCTTTTTGGCTGCATGACCATAGCTCACCCCCTTGATCACCTTCCTGTCTAGACCTACTTGCATGCCTACCTATGTCCCCAACCCAAGACAAATTTAACTCCTTCCCTCCTGCTTCCTCTTCTATATCAGTTTGCTGTTGTACCAGTTATCATTGCTTATAGATCATTCATTTTGCTGGTCGATAGAGCACAGAGCATGTCCGCATGTCTGGATATGACAGTGTGTGCAAAGAGTAGGGATCCAGTTTGGGGTTACAAAAAGAATGTTACAAGACTGGGTGAGCCAGTGTAACAGTGTGCTGGGACTACTCATTAACAGGACAAGAAAGGAAAGGTAAGCAGCAGCAGAGCCCAGCAACACTCCCCAGTGATGATCATAGAGAGCTGCCCTTCTGGTTCTGTGACCTCTCAATGGGGCATCTGTGAATGCCAAGAGTCCAAGAGTCCTTGTCTTGAGGATAGTTCTGTAATAGACAATGTGAGCTCTCATTTCAATACTCATGTTTTTGAATATGTGTGTGTTTGTGTGTGTGAATATTATTTCATTGTATATTATACATACATATATATATATACATATATATATATATAAATATTACTGGGGAACCATATGAGAGAGAAAGTTGGACTCTTAATGAAAAATGACAGGAGTTAAATTTTAAGCAAGTTCAGGCAAACTTAAGAAAGGAAAAACTACTGAACTGGAAATTGGATGCTCTGAAGTTCTGTGTTCATCTTGCCCTTGGCTAGTGGGGTGTCCTAGGAAAAATCATCTAATTTTTCTGTGCCTCAGATTTCTTGCCCGCAATATGTACATGTATGAAGACATAATGAAATCTACTATTTTATGCAAATTTAAAAACTAAACTGAATGGAAAAACACTGGGTTTTTGATGCAGGCATATGAGCCCACTTTATGCATCAACAATAAATGAGGCACAGTACAAGAACAGCTGTGCCTTAACACAGTGGGGCGGTAAGGACAATACTCTGTAATAGTTTCCAACATCACTACTGTTGCGTTTTGAGGCTGTTGATTAAGTAAACAAGAATTACTCCAACCAAAACACGATGCTACTGCAACAGTTTCTCTGATAACTGAGACACCTACAGAGTGATAACAGGAGGGTACTGCATACAGGGTAGGTACACTGGAGGAGGTTGATTCATGCTTCTGTGGGAACAGGATTTCACCATGCTACTCAGAAACACATGATTTAAAACTCCTTTATTGTTTGCTCCAAGAATTTTTCATTAAGTATTTTTAGACCATAGTTGACTGTAAATAACTGAAATCACAAAAAGAGAAATTTTCAGATAGAACAATTCACAAAATTGTTCTTGAGTCCTCAGTTAGAGCCGTGATATGCCTAGGAAGAGATGCTTTCTGAGTTCAGAGGATGCCTGTTCTGTACCCAGCAACAGTGTATGGAGCCACCAAGTTTAAGTGAACTGAAGTGAAAAAGAAAACTTAAGACAGCTCATCTCAGGGACTCTGTTTAATCTGGGATTGTTTTAAGGAATAAAGCTGGCCTTAGAGGAAACACGCAAAGGCGATATAATGCCTTGTGAGAGAAGAGGCATCCTTGATCTTGCATTTCCAAGGGTCCCAGGTTGTAAGAAGCATCTCTGAGGGCAGCAGTGATGGAAGCTTGCTAGAATCTTGCTTTGACAATGTGCTTTTTGGCTGTGACTCTTTCATCCTTGCCTTCAGGACTTACAATCATAGACAGTGACAGGTGCCGTAGTGGATCCATTGAGGGGATGGCATGGGCTGAAATGGACAGGTGCCAGCAGAGTGACTGGGACACCATAAGTATCTAATTCAGACATTTCTTTGGGGTTCAAAGCAGTGATAGGTATTTTACTCTATTGTATTGATCTTCATGTCTTTGGAATAAAATAGGGAATCAACCCAAAGTTATAAAGAAGATTGCAAAGGTAAGCTAGCAGCTTCTTGGTGTGATAGCATGTGAACTTATCCCACTAAACCCTAATGCTGGAAGGTTCTAGAGAAACATCCCTTGCCTTGTGTTTGCATTCAATAGATATTACTTTGATTTCTAAAGATGTATGGACCTGAGTGCACAGCCTCAGTATCAGGACTGTCTCATCAAATTGCTGAACTGTCAAAAAGGCCAAAGGCAGGTTTATAAATGTCATGTTGATAGATGCATCACAGGAAGCAGTGTCAGGCTTTATTCACGGGTATTAGTGGAAGCAGGATTCTGAGAATAGACATGAAACCTTAGTGGAAAGACATGGCTTGCTTCATATTCTTATGTAGATTTAGATGATAGCTATTTCTCAGAGATAATATCAAATGATGCTTGTTTATTCCCCCAAAAGAAAATAAAGAAAAATGTCTTCTCCCCCCCTCTCACTCTTGCTTTGTATGTGGGACAGAGTTATCTTTTCCTAAGAGAAGGTCTTCTCTCTTGGACCACACCCTGATTCTTCAGAGAGTACAATCAAGTACAATGCCTGCCAATATTTCAAAATAAGGGTGGCTGTGATCTGGGTAAGTGTCCTCTAAAGGTCCATGTGTCGAAGGCTTGGTCTCTAGGCTCTGGTGCTTTGGGGAGAAGCTTTCAGAAGTGAGTCCTGAGGTGTTTCTTAGAGCACTGGGGGTATAATCTCAAAGAGGAAGAAGTTCATCTTTCTCTTCTATCATGAGCCATGAAATAAGTCACTTCCCCACCTCCTGTGCTTCTGAAATGGTGCAGGCCCAAAGCAACATGCTCAACTGACCTCAGCATCAAACCTTCAAAACTTCGAGCCCAAATAAAATTTTCCTCTTTTTAAGTTCATTGTTACAGTTACAGAGAGCAAACTCAGATGGTGTTGTTTGTTTTTGCTCTTTGGGGGACCTGCCACCCAACTCCCGGATAAATCACACAGGGGGGCTTATTCTTAATTATAAATGTCTGGCCTTAGCTTGGCTTTTTTCTTGCCAGGTTTTCTTAACTTTGAATTGTCCTAACTACCTTTTGCCTCTGGGCTTTTTCCTTTTCTTACTTCTGTAATGTTATTTTCACTCTTACTCTGTGGCTGCCTAGGTGGCTGGGTGGCTGGGTGGCTGGCCTCTAAAGTCCTCCTCTCCTTGTTCTCTTGCTCTTTCTTCTTCCTCCCAGATTTCTCCTTCTATTTATTCTCTCTGCCTGCCAACTCACCTATCCTTTCTCCTGCCTTGCTATTGACTGTTCAGCTCTTTATTAGACTATCAGGTGTTTTAGACAGGCAAAGTAGCACAGCTTCATAAAGTTAATCAAATGCAACATAAACAAAAGTAACACTAATTTTACAACAGTAAAATTAAAATAATATTCCACAACATTTCCCTTTTTCTGTCTAAACAAAAATGAAATGTTTTAACTTTAACATAGTAAGACTATATACAGTAAGAACAATTATCAAGTAAAGATTACATTCACAATGTACTAAGTTCCAGATCACTTGCATTTGGTAAATTTAAAGAAAGCAATTCATAATCCATCCTATCTTAGTAAATCCAAAATTTTATACCTAATTTACTTTCTATCATATCTAAGGAAAATTGCAACTATACCTATCTAGTCTTTAACTCCATCAAAGACCCCAGAAGGATGTAATATTATTTAAGTAAACAAAAAGTGCATTGCAAACATCTTCCAAAAACTCTAGAAATGACAGAGACATCTGACTGCCTAGACAGTCACCCACCCAAAGTTCCTCTGCAACATTGTTTCATCCATCTTTAGCCTACAGGCCCATAGTGTCTGGCAGACTTTTCAATGAAGCAGGAAATTTGAAGGACTGTCCTGCCTTGTTTTGGCAAAGTTCAACAGTCTTTTTCTGTGTGTCCTGCATTCCCAGTCTGCACAAAACATTGTCAACAGTCAAAAGCAAGAGCAGTTTCTTTGCCCAGTGGCTAACCTTGCCATAATGAAAGCAAATTCCATAAGGAGTTTCTTCAGTGCCCATTATCTCTGAAGTAAATTGGTACTGATAGGAGCAGATGTGTCTCATTGTCATGAAAAAACTTAAGTTAACAGAATATTTTAAATGCCATATTATGTAGATTTTTTTAAAGGCTTGAAGACCATCTACCGATCTAAAATACATCTCTATGTGATCTGGAAAGCATACCTAACATATTTACAAATGTTATTGTTATAAATGACTAACTACTAACTTGTGTTTCTTGATTATCCTAAATAGTTTATAATAATAGCTTTCAAAAACTAGAATTTTACCTTACATTTTAAATGAACTGCATAGGTACAATACCTTAAACAAGAGTAGAAACATATATACAGTGTAGCAAAAATAACTTTAAATTTGTATCAATATACTGTATTTCCCTAAATGATAACAAACATCCATAACCCAACAAATAACCAAAGGCCACCTGCCCCATCTCTTGGAAATATGGGTGTAGTATTCTCCAAACTGCTTCCTGTTGTCTGTGGACAAAGCATCTTTAGGGTCCCAGAGAGAAAATTTTAGATAATGCTCAACTCCTGGGGAGACCATCTATTATTTTTGTTGATAGATATCACCTGTCAAGTTTCAGAAGGTCTTCCTTGATCAAATCTGATCAATATTATTCCTGAAGGAATCTACAACCTCTTGTCTCCTGTGGGAACAAAAGCAAAACCTCTTCTCCAAAGCATCTTTTGCTTCCATTTAACAAATACATTTTTTTTTTTACTTTTTTAAAGGTAAGTTATTCCTAAAGTATAGGCTGGTTTATTTCATCAGTCCCTCTTTCAATCCCATGTCTCTTAGCCGCTGTTTGCTTCTTAACAATCAAAAAATTCAGAATCAACACAATAACATACAGGACCCAGGCTCTTTGTGTATTTCCCATCTTACATGACTTTTTTTATATATATTACTTTTACTCTCTCTTTAAAGACTTTATTATCTCTAAGCTATTTATTTCTTTCTATAACTGTCCATACCCTTTTTCTTTCTTTCTTAAGCCTACGCCCATTGTAAAACACACTGGAATCTATTAAGAAGTTTTTATCCATCTTGACCTCTTTTACTGAGTATCGATTAGCCTTTTTGACCACATGAGCAAACTTTAGACTGCTAAGCTACACCTTGATCCTCTGAGCAGCTCTCAGCTAGCTCCCTTTCTCTCCAGTTGTGAAAATTAAGCCTAAAGCTTGTGGCCTGGTCGGAGGGGAGCCAAGCTTAAACCTAGCAACCTAGTACATTTGACCAGTAACTGCATTCAACCTTCCTAGCTGTAGGAAGCTGGCACCTGTGGTTTTTACTTAGCTTACTGTTTTTATTTAGCACTGCAGGTTAAATAGCAGCACCTCCTAAAGGAGCTGTGTCTTTTTTTTTTTTTTTTTTTTTTTTTTTTTTTGTAAACTTTTTTAGGCACTGTGGAAATTCAAGCCCCATGTTGGATGCCAAGATGTTGTTGTTTTGATTTTGCTCTTTGGGAGGGGGGGCTCCACCCAGCTCCCAAATAAATCACACAGGGAGGCTTATTCTTAATTATAAATGCTCAGTCTTAGATTGGCTTGTTTCTTGCTAGCTTTTATTAACTTTAAATTATCCCCTTTACCTTTTGCCTCTGGGATTTTCCTTTTCTTACTTCTGTAATCTTACTTTTACTCTTACTCAGTGGCTGGCTATGTGGCTCGCTGGCCCCTAGAGTCCTCCTCTCCTTGTTCTTCTGCCTTTTCTTCTTCCTTCCAGATTTCTCTTATTTATTCTCTCTGCCTGTCAGCTCACCTATCCTTTCTCCTGCCTTGCTATTGGCTGTTCAACTCTTTATTAGACTATCAGGTGTTTTAGACAGGCAAAGTAGCATAGCTTCATAAAGTTAAACAAATGCAACATAAACAAAAGTAACATACCTTAAAATAATATTCTACAACCCCCAGGGACCCTTTAATTCTCTAATGTGTAATAGAAAGACTCAATAAAAGTTGCACTGACATAAATAATATCAAATGACTCAATTCTTTCGTTTTAAGATTTGTTTTATATTTGATTATGTGTATATATGTCTGTATGTCGGTATGCACATGTGAGTGAAGGTCCCCACAGAAGCCAAAAGAGGGTGTTAGATACCCTGTAGATGGAGTTATAGATAGTTATGTACATTTTGACCAAGGTGTTGGGAACTGAACTTGGGTCCTTTTCAAGAGCAGTCTGTGCCCTTAAGCCCTAAGACATCTCTCCAGCCCCACCATTCAATTCTCTAAAGACTTAGTGAAGATGATTATTTCACATGGCACAACTAACTAAGCATTTTGATAGCTGACCTAATTTCTTGACATTGATCCATTGGTTTTGGGTGCTATGAATACAAAACCCACAACAGTTACATTTAAGTCAAAATCTCTGAGCAAAACTTTACAAATAGAGAAGAGCTCTATGGTAACCTGGACTTAGTGGAGGGGACAGAAAAGCAATGGTGTGACAATTATGAAAACTGCCTTGTAGCCTGTCCAGTTAAATCTTTTTGGGTTTTGTTTGTTTGTTTGTTTGTTTTTTCAATTGGTTTTACAAAGTCCACTGGACTCCACTAATTGGAAATAAAAGCAGTCCTATGATGGTTACAATAAAACAGATGTCCCTGATGGCTACATTAGATCAGGGCTAGAAGCAGGAGGTGAACAACAACAAAAACAGCCAAAAATGGCTAGGGAACTAGCTTAGTAGGTAGAGCACTTGCTGCACAAGCATCAGGACCTGTAGATATAGCAGTGTGCACCTGTCAGCCCAGCCCTGGGGAAGGCAGAGACAGGAGGGCCTCTTGGACTTGCTGGCCTAGCCAGCTGGTGAGCTCCAGGTTCAGGAAGAGACTGTCTTGAGGGGGAAAAAGATGAAGAGCAATAGACGAAGACATCTGATGTTGACCTCCGGTCTCCATATACCTGCCCAGGCACGTGCACACTCATAAACACATACACATGCATACACCACACACATACAAACCAACTTAAATACTTTTGATGGCCCGTGGCATGCAGTAAGGGGCCCGAGCTCTCACACATCCTCCTCTCCTACCTGGATGCTTTTCACAAGCTCCGACACTCCCATGCCTTCTTCTGATATCCTCTGCAGACCCTCTAAATATGTCCCGTTCTCTAAGGTCCTAAGATATTCCACAAAGTACTAGTTAACAATTCATATTCCCCCACACACACCAGATGTGTCCTTATTGTTCATAGCCAATGTTGCTTCTCTGGCAAGAGGACCAGAGGCAGCTTTACCAGAGTCCTTATTGATATTCCAAGCTTTAGGAGATGGAAAGATGTGATTTGGAAACAGAGCTGGGGCCCTGAACGTGGAATCTTAGTGGCTCCAAAAGGCTACTTCTTGCAGGGTTACTGTGTCTGGGGCCCCAGTCTGCGGCCCCAGTGTTGCATTGTGTCAAATCTCCTAATAGCTGAGTAGCCCACATCCCCAACTGTGGGGCCGAGGCTTAGACAACCTGTGGTTGGTGACAGCCTCCCATAGGCTCTACAGTTTGGGGAGGGGGCACCCATATTTTGCTTTCTTAACTGGCATCCTGCATCAATTCCTTGAAGTAACACACATCTCAAGCACTGTCAGATCTCTGCCCTGGAGACTCAGAAGACATAAGCGAATTACAGCGTGAGGGCTCCCTGGCTGCTGATGGAAGGGTGCAGAGCTGAGTGTGCAGTCTGTATACCTTCAGGGGCTCGTGCACCTGACAAGGAAGGGAGGCAAGACAAGCCCCATGCTTCCTCTCCCCCATGCCTGGGCTGTTGTTGAGGTGCATGACCAGGCTATTGGGGTGCATGCCCGAGATGTTGAAGTGCATGCACATTCTGTGTGCCTGTCTGGAGCTGCCCCTTTATCGGGGTTTCAAAGCTCTGCTTTTCTCTCATGGCGTTTGTTCTTAGCGAAACATGCCCATCCAGGAGGCATGTTATCTGTGAAGATCTGGCTCAGCTCAAAGGCAGGTAAGAGAACGACACAGCCAGTCTACACCTCACACAGAAAAGCCAGACACACTGGGACCCCCTCAAAGCCCCCATTCTGGCTCGTGGTCCAATCAACAAAGGCTGGTCGCTGACCCAGGCTGGCTCTCACCTAGCCTCCGGTTTCATTATCTCCAGCTCCAGCAGGAGCTGTCAGCTAGCCCCAGCCCTGAGGAGAAAGCTTTTTCCTGCAGGAACAAAGCTGAGCCTCTTATCTCCAATCCACTCTCTGCATGGGGCCCTGAGCCCAACTGGCTGCACAGCCTGTAGGGGGCGAATTAGCCAGTGCTTTTAAGAGTTGGACCGAATGCAATCCTCTGTCAGTGAGTGCCAAAGGGCTTCTACAAGAGAGGTTTTCACAGGCTTGGTTGTGCCTCAGTTCAGTTGATCATCTCCCCCTCTGGCTGTCCAAAGAAATTTCCGTTTTACTTCTGGATGTGGGACCTGGCTGCTGGTGGGTGGTACTTAGGAATGAGGGCCTCTTGAGATGAGCGGCACGTGGATGGTATGAGTGCAAATAAAACAGAGTAGGGGAAGCCCTGGGCTACACAGAACCAGCCCCACACCCACACCCACACCCCACCCCCGGCCCATCTCAGACACAGGAACTGACACAAAAGGTTGGATTGGAAGACAGAGCGATCACTGCCTGTGTCATGATGGTCTATGCAGAACCCATTGTTTACAGAAGGGCATCTCAATACCTGTTCTCCCTGAAGCTGGGTAAGTATTTAAGAGCTAGGCTCTTAAATAAGTAATGAAGATCTGAGTTCGAATCTCCAGAACAAAAAGCCAAATGTGGAGCTGTACACTGGAAATCCCTGTACTCCAGACCTGGTGCTCACTGGCCAATCAACCAAGCTGAATTACTAAGCTCCAAGTTTGGTGAAAGGTCCCATCTCAAAAAAATAAAATGGAAGGCCCGGTGGTGGTGGCACACACCTTTAATCCCAGCACTAGCGATGCAGAGGCAGATGGATCTCTGTGAATTTGAAGCCAGCCTGGCCTACAAAGTGAGTTCCAGGAAAGGCACAAAACTACACAGAGAAACCCTGCCTCAAAAAACCAAAAAAAAAAAAGTTAATTGATTAATTAATTAAAAAGTAAAATAGAGAGCCATCTAAAATTGACCTCTGGCCTCCACTTGCAAGTGCACACATGCACACATACCTCAAACATGATAACTCACACAAAAAATAAAATATAATAATAAAACTTAAAAGGATCGATCTACAGCCTTTTCAGTAATTCTGTGAAACAGACTCAGTCCTATCAGAAATGGAGCCAACAAGGAGCAGGGTACAGTCAAGGAGGAAAATAGAAAGAAACCAACTCCTAGTGACAGAATGTGTGCCCCTAGATCAAGCCAGGCCTGAAGGTGGTGACTTGTGAAGTTTTACAGCAAGCACTGTTTTTGTTGAAATTGTTTTAGATTGGTCTTTTACTCATAAGTAAAAGGACATCAATGATTCAAGAGATTACAGGACAGGTATCAGAAGTAGGAAGGACCAGTCCCCAAATTCCTACTGGACTGCTGATCTTCGAGCTTCAGGAACAAAAGGGCCATGCAGAAAATGTGTCCACAGCACAGATCCCCACACATTCCCACAGCCAGTCTTCATTCTTGAATGTAAAGTAGGAACAAAGAATCTGATTTTCAACCAGTATCCACCAATTTGGAATAGTTGATACAGGGAGTTCACGTTGGAAGGCCCCATTCTATACTGAGAACTGATAGTTAAAGGATAGACCTTTAGTTCCAGGAGTGGGGTGGGAAAGGCTTCAGGGCCAAGCCTGGAAGTGGAAGTCCAGAGAGTGACTTAGATACTCAGAGAGCCTGTAGTTCACAAGCAGTAAGCTTAGAGTTAAAGCATCACCCCACAGCAAGATAGGACATCACCCTGATCCTCAAAATCCTGGTACCCCTTCTGTGTGTTAAATCACTTTGGGACAATATATTTTGTGGAGCAGAGTGCCAGACCTGTGATGGCCATTGTGCCAGGTCATTGGATTCTTAGATGAAATGATGGCTCTTGCATTTGAAGGGAGTGCTGATGTGGTGGCGTGAAAAGTACGGTTTTCACAGCTAAGTAGTAAGTACAGTAGCAGTGGGAGACACACACAGTCCAACCACAAGGTTTCAGAAAGTTTCTAGAGGAGCACTCCCCAACTGACTGTTAAGGGGAGGAGGTGAGAGATCTCATAAGGAAGACTAGAAGAAGAAAGAGTTCATGCATGAATTCTCTACAGGTCCTGAGAGGTGACAGTACTAAGGGCAGGTCATTTAATATCTTCACCAAAACACAGCTTAGAACTGAGACCAAGAGTGACTTCCAGGGACCTCCCTGCAGGCCACATTTTGTCACTTGATAGCTAACTAATATGAAAATAGGACTCAGTGATTATCTGAAGATCATTTTTAAATGAAAAAAATATAAAATCAATATATAAATGTGCCTTTCCCCAAATTTCATCACAAGAGGTCAACCATTTTCAATTTTTTTTCTGTGTGTAAATTCTTCTAGATGTCTTTGAAGAATTAACAAACTATATATTATTTTTATATTTAACTATTTATTATTAGCATCTTTCCATATTAAATATTTAAGGGCAATGGAATGTTAATATTTAAATAATATTTCCAGTATCATTAATAATATCTATTGTTAAATATTTAATTACTTCCAATTTTGTTCTCCTACAATTTTTGTATGTATCCTTAGTTATATCCCTAAGGGACATTTCTAAAAATGATCTCTCCTGTCCAAATGGCTTAGATGATTTTAAACTCCTGATATAAATATTTGAACCTTCCATGAAGGTTGCAGATTGTCCCTGGTCTGCATGAGCAACAGACGTGACTAAGTCCCTAGTATCTGATATTTACTTCTGATCAAAGTAGTCTTAGCTTCTCTTTCAATACTAATGCTCTGTTACAACATACAAGTTGCTTTCTTATCACCTGACAAGATGTCACTTAAGGAAGGGTTTGTTTTGGCTCACGGTTTGAGAGGGCACAGTTCACTGTGGAGTGGAAAGCATGGTAGAGTGGACGCCATACATCTCTAAGGACCATGAAACAGACTCATTCTTTCATCTAGGTCTCATCAGCTAATCATACAAAACCTCAAAAAATAGGACCACCCACTGGAAACCAAACGTTCAAGCTCAGCAGCTTGTGAAGAACATTTTCCATGCGACCATAACACCCACCAACTTCTCAATGTCTCTTCAATTGGCAAACGCTGGCACTAGCATGTTGCAGTTTGAAAAGCACCTTGGCACATTTTTTAACCTTCTAATGATGAGAGATTAGATCTGCTATTATTATCTCCATTTGCAAATGAGGCCCAGAGAAGGTGAGTCATCTAAAGCCTCATGACCAAGAAGACACTGGGAATGAGATAAAAAACCGAGGTCACTTATTTCCCAAGCCCATGCTCCTTCTACCAAGGTGGATTTTCCCACACAGTCTGTCCAGTTCACCAGAGTTCCTACTTAATTCTCTAAGTGTGGATTTCTATGGTAGGTGAACAATCGCACAGCCCTTAAAAGAATCTGATGAAAATGATAGGTCTCAGAAAATGGGGCTCACATATGAGCACAAGAAATTATAAATACAATTTAAGAAGGAACAGACTCAAAATGGCCTACAGCTGCCAAGTGCATTTCGATAAATACATAGAGTAATCATGATTCAAAGATGACCCTGACCTCTCTCACACTTATACCAAACACCTCTGAGTGTGGGTGGAACCCTGAACGAATCCCAGGATGAAGTTATGGCAGAGCACACAGCACAAGAGAAATGCCCTAGTGTGTCCACTTGACACACAAACACATCACTATTAAGCCACAACCCTGCCTTTCTTCCTCATCCCTAAGATCTCACATTAAAAACATAAATAACTTTAAAAGTCGGGCAGTCTTTACAAGTTCAAACACATTAATATTTCAGGCACTTTAAAATAGCCAATCTCTTAAAATCCAACGTCTTTTAAAATTCAGTCTCTCGACTGTGGGCTCCAGTAAAATACTTTCTTACTTCAAGAGGGAAAAATCAGGGCACAGTCACAATCAAATCAAAGCAAAACCAAATTCCAACCACCCAGTGTCTGGAATTTACTCACCATCTCCTGGACTCCTCCAGAGGGCTTGGGTTACTTCCCCAGCTCTGCCCTCTGCAGCACACACAGCTTGTCTTCCACAGGCTCTGGCTGGCTCCACTCCACTGCTGCTGCTATTCTTGGTGGTCATCCCATGGTAGTGCCATCTCCAAAATGCTGGCATCTTTTGCTGTAACTGGGCTGCACTTTCACCAATGGCCTCTCATAGGCCCTCTTCATGGTGTCAAACCCCAACTTCTTTGCATGACCCCTTCAGTCCTAAGACTTTAACTGTCACTGAGGCTGCACCTTCACCAATGGCCTCTCCTGGCCTCTCACAATGCCAAGCCTCAGCTGCTTTCCATGACCCCTTTATGCCTTCAAAACCAGTACCACCTGGGTGACTCTTACACATTACCAAGTCTGCCAACATGAGGTACAACCTTGGCCTCCTCTGGAGCATAGCTTCTCTGTTTTCTCAGGGAAACACTTCTCAGAAGATGTCACCTCAGTGATGCTGGTCTCTTCTCAATCACCACTAATTTCTTAGCTCCAGCTGGCAAACATCAAGTATTCCAGCAAAGTTTCGATTTAGTAGTTCTGGTATCTTGTTAATTACAGCTGATTTTTCAGTCCCAGCTAACCAGAACCACAGAATCTTAATTCAAAATAATAAATAACCCTGATAGAGTCTCTCTGAAACTTCACAAGCAAGGCCTCCATCCTCTGCACTGCTCTCAACATTCTTATCTTCCAAGCTCCCACAGAGCTCTTAACACTCAGTGGCTCTTCTAGCCCAAAGTTCCAAAGTCCTTCCAAAATCCTCCTCAAAACATGGTCAGGTCTGTCCCAGCAATACCTCACCATGCTGGTACCAATTTGTCTTAGTTAGGGTTTCTATTGATTGCTGTAATGACCAGGACCAAAAAGCAAGTTGGGGAGGAAAGGGTTTATTTGGCTTATAGTCCTACATTTCTATTCATCACTGGAGGATGTCAGAACAGGCATTCAAACAGAGCAGGAACCTGGAGGCAGGAGCTGATGCAGAGGCCATGGAGGGGAGCTGCTTACTTGGTTTGCTTCCCATGGCTTGCTCAGTCTGCTTTCTTATAGAACTCAGGACCAGCAGCCCAGGGATGTTCCCACCCACAATAGGCTGGGTCCCCCCCCCCCCATTGTTCACTAATTGAGAAAATGCCTTAGCTGGATCTCATGGAGGCATTTCCTCAACTGAGGTTCCTTCCTCTCTGATGACTCTAGCTTGTGTCAAGTTGACGCACAAAACCAGCCAGTACACCCTTCAATTCTGGATCTAGGGGTCAGAGACTGGGAGAGTTAGAAACAAAAAGCAAGAAGATTCCATGCAGAGACCCATTTGTAGGCTTCAAAAATGCGTAGAACCCTTTGCCAAGTACCCAGGTCAGTGCTACAGCCCATGTGCCTGGGTCCTGGAGACTTGACTGTGAGGGATGGGAGATTAAGGTAGAAACATGTGCTGGGCATGGTAGCACATGCCTTTAATCTCAGCACATGGGAGGCAGAGGCAGGTGGATCTCTGTGAGTTTGAGACTAGCCTGATCTACAAATTGAGTTCCAGGGCAGCTAAGGCTATTACACAAAGAAACCCTGTCTCAAAGAGGAGAGAGAGGAAAGGAAAGCAAGGAAGGAAGGAAGGGAGGGAGGGAGGGAGGGAGGGAGGGAGGAAGGAAGGAAGGAAGGAAGGAAGGAAGGGAGGGAGGGAGGAAGGAAGGAAGGAAGGAAGGAAGGAAGGAAGGAAGGAAGGAAGGAAGGAAGGAAGGAAAGACACACAGACATATAATATAAAGCTGGGATCAGGTGGGCCATGCACTAGCATGGAGATACACCAGCAGCCTGGATACTCATCGAGTTTATTATATACAGCATGAATGAGGATGTGGACTAGCTAATCTTGGTGGGATGTTTCGGTAAGAGGTATCAGTAGGGGAGAAGCCTCCAGGAAGTGTGGTCATGCAATCATCCCTGACAAAGAAGCTGCTTTCTGTACTTTTTGCATGCACTCCTTTTAGCTAAAGGCCAAACATATATCAGTATCTGCTTGAACCAGAAGTCCTTGCCATTCACCTGAGCCTGACCTGGGGTAGGCCTTGCCACTCCCATGAGTCCAAGGCATTGGCATCCTTGACGTGGCCATATTCGTGTCATGAATTCTCATCTATACAGGATACTCTTGTTCCTCCCCACAATGAAGGAGCTGAGGACACACACACAGAGAGATAGGTCTGTGTGTCAAATTACTCTGATTGGTCAATAAATAAAACACTGATTGGCCAGTGGCTAGGCAGGAAGTACAAGCGGAACTAACAGAGAGGAGAAAAGAAAGAACAGGAAGGTGGAAGGAGTCACCACCATGACAAGCAGCATGTGAAGATGCCAGTAAGCCACGAGCCACATGGCAAGGTATAGATTTATGGAAATGGATTAATTTAAGCTGTAAGAACAGTTAGCAAGAAGCCTGCCATGGCCATACAGTTTGTAACCAATATAAGTTTCTGTGTTTACTTGTTTGGGTCTGAGCGGCTATGGGACTGGCGGTGAGAAAGATGTGTCCTAACTGTGGGCAAGGCAGGAAAACTCTAGTTACAGAGCTGTCTGCGGGGAAACAGTCAGAATAGGAACGGCACCTCAGGGAATGTTCAGGCCACAGTGATTATAACAAAGTAGCTGAAGACTGGGGTAGGTAGCAGGTTGGTGAGAGAGAGTTCCAGAAAGGTAGAGGCAGGTGGAATTGTGCAAAGGGTTGAATCTACAACCCAGGGTCCGGACATGATTCTGTCATTCTATGCTATAGGAAGCCTCGGAAGATTCACACTGAGGTGGCTTTCCCAGGAGCAGACCCAGGGAGGCTGATCAGAGAACATGGTGATGCCCTCTGCATAGCTACATGGGATCTTTATCACTTGTATATATGGCTTTATTGACTGGCAAAGGTGTAGGTGCTGTCTCTGCCTCACACACACACTATCCCTGATCTGTTCTTGATTTATCTATATTACCTGAATTTCTGTGCCAGCCAATTCTTGACCCCAGCAACCCATGGGGATACACCCCCACACACACTCTGGCTGAGACAGAGAAGGACCCACTTTTCCTGGGGACCCCCAGACAAGCATTAAGCATTACTCATAACAGTTAGTGTTAAGGATAAGTTCTTTAAATTTGTACTGTAAAAACTGCTGATGTCCATTTTCTTGTAAATAAGCAAACGGAGGGGAGAATACAGTAATCTGATCCCCTAATTAGTAGCTGTTGCACTTTCCCAGACCCTCCTGGTTGCCTTGAATAAAAAGACTTGTCACTCGTGGGGCCGGCCACCCGATCTTTGTACAAGCGCTAACGACTGGATCTTTCTACAGACCCGTTTTAAAAACTGCACAACAATCAAAGCAAACTGTCCCAGCTCCGGGGCAGCTCTAAGCGATTTGCACCAGCCGTCTTGCAATTTTCACAAGCCTCTGGGAACGCTAGATGACTATTTCCACCATGCTGGAGGAGGAGCGTTTCCCCTGGTGCCCAGCAGGGGCGCTGCTGAGACAAGCTGTGATTGGTGTTCAAGAGGCAAGGCTGTGATGGGACTGAACATCTCTCGTCTGACACTCCTACCTAGGAGACGCACTCTTGGGCGGCCTCTCTGGGTGCTGAAACGTGAAGCCCCATGAGGCTTGCTCGCGTGGTCTTCTCTCGGCTTCTTTCCGTGGTGTGGGCTCAACCGGGTCACACAGAGAAAGAAGCAGCGGAGACAGCCGTGGTAGAGGTGACTGCAATCACAGGAGCCGCACTTGGCTTGACAGCCAACTTGACAGCCCAGCAGTTGGCAGGCCGAACTGTGAACGTGGCCAGATAGTGGGCTGCTTCGCAGGTGAAGAGAAAAGTAGCCGCACAGCTTGAGAACAGCCTTGGGAGGAGAAAGGGCGGAGGAAGTAGAGAAATGTTAACAAAGGGTAAATGGCGGAGGCTGAAGAAGGCTAAGAGGAGCCAAGTAAGGGTTCCAAGGAATGTCACATGTTAAAGGGCCACAGGTCTCAGTGATAAGAGCTGTCATATGGCCAATGTCAAGGGCTGGGCAGTTGTACTTTCCTAGGCCCACCCAGGAGATAACATTGACTTTTGCCAAAGGCAGGGGAACCCCAATACCTAGGCCACCCAGCCAAGGCCTGAGGAACCTTAACTTCCTGGGCAGACGCAGGAGTGATGACACTTGTAGGGCTCAGGCCTCCACAAGGATGCTACTAACAGGTGCAACCCACTGCTGTCCCTGCCTGTCCGATGCCACGCCCACTCACCGCTGCCGATCACCAAGGCCCACGAACAGGACCAAAGACTAGCACCCGAGGAGCTTCTCCCTGCCTCTCTGGAAAAAGCAAACAAGTCCCCTAGTCCTTTGGTGGCACAGCTAGTTCATCCCATGCCCTACCTCCTCTTCTCTCCTTCTCAGCCTTCATGACCCCTGCCTGCGTACTTGTTCGTTTGTTTCTTTGAACCAGGGTCTCATCATGGAGCTCAACCGGCCTTGATCTCCTGGTCCTCCTGCTTCTGCCCTCTTCAGAACCCCCGCGTCCAGCTGAGGCAAGCAAGTAGCTGTGTGTGTTTGTCCAGAGCTAGCTGGGCAGGAGCCCGGTTCCTGAGCCGCACCTCCAGCCCCGCCCCCTGCTTTGCTGATGAGGAGGCATATTCCTAGCACTTCATAGATACCACCCAGGTTTTCTCAGCAAGGACTTAAGTCATCAGATATACAGAGTAACTTCACAAAGAACTGCTGCTACTTTGCGTGCACCACACCGTTTATCTCCTGCCGCCCGGTCGCCGACAGCAGTCACTGTCTTTGTCATAAACCAGTGCTGAGGCTTCGGCTGCCTCCTCCAGCGGCTCTGTCTGCTCCAAGCTGGAGAGCCCGTGCCAAAGGCCTTGGAAGGAGAGAGCTGCAGATGCGTCTCTGACGCCTTCTCCGGGCCAGAGGGACACTTGTGGTGGTGGTGGTGGTGGTGGTGGTGTCACACAGCAACAAATATGAAGGCTGTAATTTCCATATTGTTTTATTGTCCTGGGAGAATTTTCCTTTCTTCATATCGTGTGTGTGTGTGTGTGTGTGTGTGTGTGTGTGTGTGTGTGTGTGTCCCCTTCTCCCAGGAATGTAAACTCTCAGGAGAGCAAGAACTTTGTTTATTGTTGTAACCCAGGAGCCTACACAGTGCCTTAAAGACATGTTTGAGAAATTAAAGAGAAAAGATGGAGGGAAGGAAGGGAGGGAGAAAAACAGGAAGGGGGTATAATACAAATTTCTAAAGGCCTTGTCATTAAAAAACCCCAGAACCTGATGTGGGGTGAAAGCTGAAAGATCAGAGAAGCAGCGCAAACCACAGCCACCACCTCTTACCCCACCAACTCCTCAGCCTGAAAGAGCCTCGGTCCATAGGCCTCTAGCCGAATGAGCTTCCTCAGCCGAAAAGGCTTTAGTTCCTGTCTCCTCACACCTTATATACCTTTCTCCACCCAGCCATTAAAGACATGTGTGCTTCCTGAGTACTAGGATTAAAGGTGTGTGTCACCATACCTGGCTCTGTTTTCCTCCTAGACTGAGTCAATGTCATACAGTCCAGGGTGGCTTTGAACTCACAGAAATCCAGACAGATCTCTGCCTCCCGAGTGCTAGGATTAAAGGTGTGTGTGCCACCACTGCCTGGCCTCTATGTTTAATCTAGTGGCTTGTTCTGTCTCTGATCTTCAGGTAAAGTTTATTAAGGCACACAATATATCACCACAGGGAGAGAGTGAATGAAGAGAGGGAGAAAGCAGAGGAAGGGAGAGAGGGAGTCACATAAACTATTGAGATTTTTTTTTTAATGAAGAAACCAAAAATCCTGGATTTAAATTCTTTTTTATGCCAGACTGTGGTGGCGCACACCTTTAATTCCAACATTCGGGAGGCAGAGGCAGGCGGATCTCTGTGAGTTTGATGACAGCCTGGTCTACAGAGTGAGTTCCAGGACAGCCAGGACTACACAGAGAAACCCTGTCTTGAAAAAGCCAAAAATAAATAAATAAATGAATGAATGAATGAATGAATAAATAAATAAATAAATAAATAAATCCTTTTGTAGTAATTATAGCTGTGCAAAACAATGGATGAAGGGCTAGGTATGGTGGCACACACCTTTAATCCCAGCAGTATGGAGGCAGAGGCAGGCAGATCTCTTTGAGTTCAAGGTCAGCCTGGTCTACAGAGTGAGTTCTGGGCCAGCCAGGACTATATGGTTAGACCCTCTGTCAAAAGACAAACAAGGGATGAGTTAATTATTTTCCTGGAGTCTCTTCCTCATAACATCAATGGCAGACAGAGGTGGTCATCACAGGAGGAAGGTTCCTAGCTCTTCTGGGCAACTAAAACGTAGAAATTTATTTAACTCTTCACATTATTTCTACTAATGCTACCGTGTGATGTTCTAGACCTAAGACACGAGTATTGATGACTCAGGTGCATCCTAAGTGAGGATGTTCACCAAATTGCTGACCGTGTCCCCATGGTCCCTACCCAGTGATACCAACAGTCTGTTTGCTGAATTCAGAGTGTGTGTTACTCTTTTCTCTCCCATCCCATCTACCCTAATTTGGTTCTCTTTACTAGAGTCCCATTGTTTCTTATGATACATACGAACTCACGTTACCTCCATAGAGGATCCCAGCCCAGGACTCTCAATACCTGAGAATGAACCTCACGACAGCATAGTATCCCCCTCCCCGCCTCACTTCTGACCAAGACCCAACAAAGCTTAGAATTTTCCCTTGGGGCCTTTAGTTAAATTGTCAAAGCCTAACTTTCAAAAAGTGAAAACAATCCTCCTCTGAGCATTGTGGAGATTTATTGACTTCATAAGAGAGAGAACCACAAGAGGGTAACACTATTTCAAGAACAGTCTGAAGGGCAAAGATTTCAGTGGGCCATCAGGAACAGCTGAAAACGTATGCTAATTTGCAGACCACACTGGTTAATGTGCTAGGAGGCAATAAAATCTTTTTGCAAGAAGAATGCCATTAGCATCTTTGCCAGACAAAAAAATTACCATGTAACCTCATAGAGTCTGGACCGTAATCGATAGCAAATAGTAAGTCAAACAAAGACTATTTCCCTAGAGAATTAGATGTCTTTGGGGCTGGTAGGCAACATTTCAGAATGTTCTGGAATGGCATTGGGAACACATGTGGTTTGAAAATATTCTCCTGTACTCCAGATTGGCCTCAGACTTATTAAGTAGCTGAGGATGAGCTTGAACCTCTGACCCTCCTCACTCTCCACCTCCTTAGTGCTGGGACTTCAGGCACATACTACCCCGTCTGTTTCATGTAAAGCTGGGCGTAGAGCCAAGCACTTTGTCTCTGTTAGGCAAGCACTCTACCCACTGAGCTACATCCCCGGGCCTAAACACTGAACTGTCCTCTACCTTTACTTTCCATCACAGAGTTGGTTCCCCAAAGCCCAGTGGATGGGGAGTCAAACAGTATTTGAAAGTAATTTGTTGTGCTCTAGAGGCCAGGTATGTCCTGCTAATTCTCAATTATCCAAAGAAAGCACCTGTTCAGATAGTTTAGGACTTTATCCCTGGCCTGGTCAGCTGCATCCAGAGATGCTTACCAAGTATACAGGGCTGTGTTAATTAGTGCACCACTGTTGTATCAAATACCTGAGGTGATTGACTTATAAAGCAGAAGGGTTAAGTTTTCCTTGTGGTTATTGTTTGTTTTTGCTCTTTTAGGGGGCCTGCCACCCAGCTCCCAAATAAATCACACATAGAGGCTTATTCTTAATTGTGAATTCTGGCCTTAGCTTGGTTTGTTTCTTGCCAACTTTTCTTTTCTTTTTTTTTTTTCTGAGTTAATTTTCTGTTGGCCATCTACTGTTGGGCATGGGGCCTGCCCTTAAGAATGGTTTGTTTACCAGTGAGACTCCATTGGAAAAAACAAAACATTTTATCCTTTGTGAGCAGTTAGCAATTGGAGATGACCTCTGGGCTTGTGTCCACTTCCTCTCTCAGCGCTGGGACCCCATCCAGCTGGGACCAGTACAGACCCTGTGCATACTGTCACAGTCTCTGAGTTCATGTATGCAACAGTCCTGTTGTGTCTAGGAGGCCTTTTCCTTGGTGTACTCCATCCCCACTGGCTCTTAAAGTCTTTCTGCCTCCTCTTCTGCAGCATTTCCTAAACCCTGAGGTGGGAGATTTGATAGCACATCCCATTTAGAACTGAGTAATCCAAGATCTCTCACTCACTGCACATTGTCCAGCTGTGGGTCTCTGTTGCAAATCACCCTCTGGAACGATGGAAGGATCTTTCTACTAGCACTTGAAGGAGACCCGATCTGGTGTTGGTGTAGGCCCGGGGTTCTGTTTATGTCTTTCCTCAGGACAATGAGGTTCCTCTTTGGATTCCTGAGCACTGTGTTTGCCCTCTGACTGCTGCTGAAACCCAACATGACAGAGACCTATTGGGCCTAGGAACTGTAGCCATGCCTTTGGATTCTCCAGAAGAGCTGCCAGCTAAGACGTGCTGGGATCAAGAAAAAATGGGCCTTGGCGGTTCGTGTTCCTGGAGTTGTATCCATGCCAGTGGATGTCCACATGCTCCAGAAGAGAATTTGACATTGCTGCTGCTGTTGTTGCTGTTATAGCAGTGGCGGGCACCACTGCTACTGTTTCTGGGATTACCATTTCATAATTGCTTACTACAGCTAGCACAGTGGAGACCCTGGCAGTAAAAGTAGCTACAACAGTTAATTAATCTTTCATTCTATTGGGCATGATAAATTTAATTCAATAGTTATATACATTTCGATTGGCTTTGAAAATTATAAATTTATAAACTCAAGTTCCATTTGCTTTTGGGACACCATCTTACAAGGACTCCAATTTGCAGTAAGGCTCATTAAGGAAGAGAATGGCTCAGTTGCCTTTAGCCTACTGGCTATGGATGAGATAGGACCTCTGTTGGTCTTTTCTGTGTCGAAAACACAGATTGCAAGCCGAGTGCCACTTTGAGATCTTTGACAGCAGTTAACTCTGCAACTCACACACGATTGAGCCTATATGATAATGAGTATTCAGAGACAGGTAATGCCTGGGGGGTGCCAACTTTTCTTAACTTAAAATTAGCCCATCTGTCTTTTGCCTCTGGGCTTTTACCTTTCTCTATTTCTGTATACCTTTCTTTCTTACTCTGTTGCTGGTTGTGTAGCTGGGTGGCTGGCCCTGATGTCCTCCTCCTTCTCTTGCTCCTAGATCTCTCTTACATAGTCTCTCTGCCTGCCACCCCCACCTATTTCTCTCTCCTGCCTTGCTATTGGCCATTCAGTTCTTTATCAGACCATCAGGTGTTTTAGACAGGCACAGTAACACAGCTTCACGGAGTCAAACAAATGCAACATAAACAAAAGCAACACACCTTAAAATAATATTTCCTAACACCTTATAGCTCTGGAGGTTTCAGTTGGCCTTGCTCCTTTGGGGCTGGAGTTGAGCCTGCACATCACAGTGGGTGTGCTTGGTGTAGCAAAGCTATGCATCTTAAGATAAACAGGAAGGGTCCCTTTATTCCCCCTCAATGACTTGGTCTCAGTAACCTAAAGACCTTCCTCTAGGTCCTACCCTGGAAGTTTCCACCACCTCCCAAACAGTGCAAACCTAGAACCAAATCTCTGGTATGTGGGCCTTGGAGGACATTCAGTTTGCAGATTACAACGTCACTTTACAAGAAGGGGAATCGCCCTGGGACAGAGAAGAGTCTATAAGAGGAACCTAGAGTACCTCTTCTTCCATGTTGTCCCAGGAGAGGGCAGCATGAGCTGAGTGACAGAAATCCCAGGGCAACCTCCGTTAGTGGCCACAGAGGCAGGTTGGAATCCATCCTGTCCTCATGAAGGAGTGAGCCCATGTAGGGAAGATCACCTCTTCAGTGACCTTCACAACCTATCCTAGACCTCATGCCAAAATTGCCATTTAGAAAGTTGCAGTAAATGGCATTTTCAGGGGAAGAGATCAGTGAACAAGGCTCTCTAATTCCACTTGGCTGTCTCCCCACCGGGCTCCAGTGGCAGGTGCCTTATCTGTAGCCTTTTTATCTTAGCCTAACTAATGGATCTATTCAGAGTGAGGATGTATAAATCCTTTTGTGATTTCAGGAGGAGATGAGAAGTGCAAAGTGTAATTATAGAATTAGCATTGTCACCGGTGTCCCCAACCAACACATCACATACAGTGACAGTTTCTAACAGCTTCATATAGAGAAGGGAGACTCTCTAGTGCAGACAGAGGACTCTCAGCACTGTGCCCAGATCCCACCAAGGACTTAGAATACATGTTGAGTATTGGTTGAGTTCATGGTTCCTGGAGAGGGTAGGGAGCAATATTTTTATCTTTTTTAATTCTATTTTTATGTATATTGTATTGTGGAGGTCAGAGGACAACCTCGAGAATCCGGTTCTCTCCTTTCCACTTTGTGGGTCCCAGTGCTCAAATCCAGGTGGTCAGAGTCTGCAGCAGGAATCTTTACATGCTGAACCATCTCGCCAGCCCTCAGTTCATCCTCTGAATAGGAAGAAATGGCAACACTGTGAGGTGAGGCCGGGGTAGTGACTCTGGCTCTTGAGACAACCATCAGCTGAGCGTCAGAGAAAAACTGCCCCAGCTCGGAAGCCCCTCTACCAGCAGACAAAGTCCTTGGAGCCACCAAAAATCTCAGACCAAGTGCCAGCTGGTGTTGACTACCCAAGGGAGGCCTTACCCCTATGAGGAGTGAATAGGGGATGGGATGGGAGTAGAGTAGGGGGAATAGGAGAAGAGGGGAGGGGGAACAGTCGTTGGTATGTAAAATAAAAAAATAATAATAAAATAATAATAATAATAAATCTCAGACCAAAAAAGGAGCGAGAGTTCCACTCCTATAGGAAGTCCTTCAGAGTTCAGATGGGCTCTGTTTAATCTGTGAAACTGGTTTTTCACCGACTCTGGCCAGTTCTGATTTGGATGCATATGAAGTAGGTGGCTGCTCTCCCCCAACACCTCCCTTCTCTGCTATGGGCTTATAGGACACCATCAGGGAGGGAAATAAACCGGGGAAAGACTGAAGATCAGGAACGAGACAAACTCTTAGATTTTGCCACAGACTAGCTGTGTGAGGCAAATCCCTACTCTGTGTTGAGACTCACCTTTCCTTCTTTGTGAAATAACGATAACAATTTAATTAAAACAACATCTCTGTGGAAGTGTTACCACGAGGATGCAATGAGATAAAATGGAAAAGCAGACAAGAGCCTGGGTGGGAGGCCATCAGTGCATACGGTCAGCTGCCAGGGTCCAGCCTCAGCTCGGGTTCAGGTCCTGAGACAGAAGGGGGAGTCAGCGCAAGGAAAACTTCTGACCACCAAGTGGATTGCACTCAAGTGGCCCCAAAAAGCTCAGGCTGTCTTTATTTATATTTAAACTGAGTTTTTCTGTTCTTGCTTTCTGACTCTTTTGGGAGGTCCACCACTCAGCTTCCAAATAAATCACACACAGAGGATTATTCTTTCTTTCTCTCTTTCTTTCTCTCTCTTTCTTTCTTTCTTTCTTTCTTTCTTTCTTTCTTTCTTTCTTTCTTTCTTTCTTTTTTTTTTTTTTGAGATAGGGTTTCTCTGTGTAGTTTTGGTGCCTGTCCTGGAGCTCACTCTGTAGACCAGGCTGGCCTTGAACTCACAGAGATCCACCTGCCTCTGCCTCCCAGCGTGCTGGGATTAAAGGTGTGCGCCATTGCCGCCCAGCTAGGCTTATTCTTAATTATGAATGCCCAGCCTTAGCTTGGCTTAGTTTCTAGCCAGCTTTTCTTTTTTTTTTTTTCTTTTATTTTATTTTACAATACCATTCAGTTCTACATATCAGCCACGGATTCCCTTGTTCTCCCCCCTCCTGCCCCCCTCCCCTTCCCCCCAGCCCACCCCCCATTCCCACCTCCTCCAGCTAGCCAGCTCTTCTTAACTTAAATTATACCATCTACCTTTTGCCTCTGGGCTTTTCCCATTCTCTTACGTGGCTTGCTGCGTAGCTGGGTGTCTGGCCCCTGATGTCCTCCTCCCTCACTGGCTGCCTCTTTGTTTATCTTTTTTTTTCCTCCTAGATTTTTCCTTCTATATATTCTCTCTGCCTGCAAGCCCTGCCTATTCTTTCTCCTGCCTTGCTATTGGCCAGTTCTTTATTAGACCATCAGGTATTTTAGACAGGCACAGTAACACAGCTTCACAGAGTTAAACAAATGCAACACAAACAAAAGTAACACACCTTAAAATAATATTCTACAACATGTTTCTTATCATGGTTACGTGAACAGCTTTCTTATTGGCTTCTATTTTTGACCTTAAGAACTACATCACAATTTTAAAAATACATCATATCATTATGAAAGCCCAAACACACCTTCCTACCGCCTGCCTAACCTTCTTCTAGACACAGAGGTCAGCATTTTTGCAGCTTAACTAAATATGGAGCAGGACACATCCTGCTCTCCCAGCACTTATGTCAACCGGCAGCTACTGTGGTTACAAAGTTAAAAAGCAATAGACATGGGCACAATGCTTTAAGGACAACAATACTCAAACACAGACAATTCCTTAATGTTACCAAGATATGTTTTTATACAGTTTTTTTTTTTTTTCCAAGCGGGTCCCATGTCTCAATCTCTCTGTAAAAGGCAGGCTTCGACCCTTTTCCCGTCTCACTAAACCATACTTCTTCCACCAATATAAGCTCCTATGTGTGGTAAAGATGGATCTATCCATCCCACATTTTGCAGTGTATTTTTTCCTCTTAGAGAATACCAGATCCTACCAATGATTCTATGCTTGATGCCCAGGGAATTTACCCTCAACAATTGGCACTATGTGTGTTCCTGAGGCTTTTCCCTATTCTGGGTGTGTATGCCTTACACTCCTTTCTAGAACTGTGAGACATAGTTTATGTTCCAAGTGTTGTTTTCTCATATGTACCTACCTGTCTCTATTGAGTCAGAAAAGTTCCCAGGATTATGAGTTGTAGTTAGTAATCAGATAAGAGCTTTAGCCAGCTCCCTGTCGAATCTTGGGGAAAATATTTGAGAAAGAACAGAATGTCCAGGAAAAAAAAAATACAGCTATTGCATGTGTGACTGACAAAGTAAAACTAAAAATCACCCAAAGAATTACCCATATAATAAGAGAAAAGAGCCTGCAAGCTACATGAATTTTGCAAGTTCCTATGCTGTCCCATGGACTACTGGTCCTTGCCAGGTGAGAGACCATTTCCACAGGTGCTTTGCCCTGAGGAAACCTGTTGGACAGGCAGTCATATGCTGATCTGCAACTAGGATGCAGAGCTCCTGACAGACAGCACTGTGGTGAGTTCCAGAGAGCAACCACACATTCCTGAGGAGAATGTCGCAGAAAGGGCTGCTTCCAGGCTACCCTTGTCTCAGTTGCGTTGGTTTGAGGGAAGGATATTAGGTTGACACAGAATGCAATACACCTGTGTACAGTCTTGAGTTGTATGAGGTGTGCGTGTGCACATGTGTGGAAACCGGGAGCCCCTGGAGGACAGAAATGGTGTCTCATTCATCTTCCCTTCCCAGCTTCTGTCTTGGCACCCTAGAGAGTCAATGTCTCAGGTCAGAAGCCAGCCAGATAGGACAAACAGGGCTCCTCCACACAGAAGAAACCTTGGCTCTTGGGCCTGGGCCCTGCAAGTAGCTCTCTGAGATTAGGCCTAGCAGGGGAAACTGATCCCCGACACAGAGTCAGCTTCTCTGTATGCCTGTGGGCATTGTCTATACACCAGACCCCACAAGGCGCTACCAGACTCCTTTGAGCAGAACTCTGAGTGAGAAATCTCAGGGACTGGCTGTCTCCCCTCATTAATTCCAACAATCAGTTCTTATCCTGAAATGTCATCTGTTGCTGAGGAAAGAATTAACGGAGTCATGACTTTCTGATACTTCCTCAAGAGATGAAAGCTCCCCTGAAAGGCTGGTCAGACTCCCCCATTCCCACGCCCGTCACTTTGTGCTTCCTCCCACTTCCCTGCTCAGGCTCCCCTCCCCCAGGCCTAGCACCTACCTTACAAACTACAAATACCAATCTCTGGCTTTGATTTCACTAAGAAAATAGAAGTAATTTTTTTTTAATTTTCTCTCTCTGTGTGTATATGAAAGAGAGAGAAAAAAAAGAGAGAAAGAATTGCAGTGTGTGTGCACATGTGTGTGGTTGCACACATGCGTGCATATATATATATATATATGTGTGTGTGTGTGTGTGTGTGTGTGTGTGTGTGTGCGTGCGCGCAGGCAGAGGGTTTGGGTGTAGTTTAGTTGTGGAGCATACACTCAGCATGCTTGAGACTTGATCCCAATACCAAAAATCAAACAGAAAATACCAGACAATGCGTCAGCTTGAGGAAAGCAATGAGTATTCGGCCTCACCTGCTGGCTAGCGACAACAGTGTGATTTCAACCATGGAGTGAGATGTTTCACTTGGAGTCAGAGTGACTTAGGTGTGAAACTGATTCTCCCTAAAGTTTCCCTGTGGCCCAAATGCTAATGGGTACCAAAATGACAAGGGAGACTCTTGAATTTATAATGTAGTCACTATGCAGAATTGACTTTACAAATCCATCCCAGGGTTTCTTAGCAAGAGAAATGTACATAAGGATCTTATGCCTTCCTTTCAATCCCGTCAGACCAGACTCTGAGCTGTCGTGCTGGCTTACAAGGGGATCATTCAAGATGCTTACCTAGCCTTCGGCCCTACTACCCAATCTAACACTACGAAACGTGAGACTGCTGTCTTGGGCCAGATTTGGTGTGTGTGCACCCACCTGTGGGCACACATGTGTGTTGCACAGGTGTGTGAACAGGTGTGTAAAGAGGCCAATCTCTGGTGTAATTCTCAGGAGCTGTCCACCTTGTTATGTTTCCTTGGCCTGGAGCTCACCAGTTAGGCTGACTGGCCAGAGAGCCTAGGATATCCACCTGTCTCTGCCTTCCTCCCCAGTGCTGGGATTCTAAGAACAGGCCACTCACACAGCTAGCTTCTTGTTTGTTGGTTGTTGTTGTTGTTTTTGAGACAAGGTCATGCTATGCATTTCTATGTCCAGCTGGCCTGGAACTTGCTATGTAGACCAGGCTAACCTTAAACTCAGAAATTCTCCTGCCTCTGGCCTCTGCACCCTCCCCTCCAGTGCTAAGATCAAAGGTGAATGCCATGACACTCAGCCACACCTGGCTCACATCTAGCTGTACCCAGGGCTCAAACTCAGGTCTTCAAGCTTGCTCAGCAGCACTTTAAAACTGAACTAATCCCTCAGCCCCCCACCCAAACCCCCAGGCCTGACATTTCAGTATAATATATCAAAGATGTCAGGGCTGAGTGTTGTCGTTCAAAGCAATATTTCTCAAAACATTGTCTATAGACCCTAAGTTCAGCCAGCAGTGGCAGAGACCAATATAATACCCGCACAACCATTGGGCCCTTCCACATTCCATCATGGCCAGGGGAGGGGAGAGCTCATGAGGTTTCACCCACTGCTAAGGAGCTACTGGCAGTTACTGGTGGCTGGTGTTGGGGCAGGGTTGGTGGTGTTATTTTCCTCAGTGGTGTAACCATTGGTAAGTTGCCCGTACTCCAGTCAATAACGCCTCACCCCTGCTCACTCATCCGTGCTAGTTAAACTCAGTGGGTCAAAAGAAAGGGCACAGAAGCAGGAGAAAAACTAGTTGGGAACATGAGGCAAGTCAGTAGGAGCAAGAGGAAGATACAGGGGTCATGGGTGCAAATGCCATCACAATATAGTCTCTGCACAGGAAACTGTCAAAAGGGTGTTAATTAAAAAAAAAACAGTAAAAAGGAAAAATAAAAGTTTCATAATATAAAAAGAACTTATATTGTATCCAGCATATAGCTAGAAGAAAATTCTGCCAATGAACACATTTGGAAAATGCTAAGTATTGGAGCCCTCCCTTCAACATTCCCAATTGCTGCTTGGTTCATTATAGACTGTGTAGAAATTAATGTTGTGTGGATAACACTCTGGGGAACATGATTCTCTACAATTGTGGAACATAGAGCATTGCATACACTAATCCCGTTTACAAAATCACACCAAACAGTCCCAGAAAGAGGCTGAAATGCCCACTGTAATACAAGGTAAGAGTAGGGGGAGGTGTTGTATCATTAAATTCCAGGAGCTACCTGGCAAGGTGAATGTAATTCTCTTTATTAAAGACTTGGGGGGGGGGGGGGTGGACAGTGGGAGGTAGTGGTTGGAATGAAAATAGCATCTGTAAGCTCATATGTTTGAATAATTAGTGCCTGGTTGGTGGAACTGTTTGGGTTTGGGATTAGGATTAAGAGTTGTGGCCTAGTTGGGGGTGTCACTGGGGGTGGACTTTGAGATTTCAAAACTCTACACTATGCCCACTCTCTCTCTCTCTCTCTCTGCCTTGTGATTGTATCAGCTACTACTCCAGCACCATGCCTGCCTGCTAGCTGCCATGCTTCCTTACCCAATAATCATGAACTCTAAGCCTCTGAAACTGTAAGCCCCAAAGCAACGCTTCCTTCTATAAGGTGCCTTGGTCATGATGTCTTATTGTAGCGATAGGACGGTAACAAAGACAGGGGGTCGGGGACTTTCCCCAGGTCACCTTCCTAAGGAGAGACAGAGCCAAACTTTGGAGTCTAAGCCAGAAGCTCAGGCCCTCGAAGCTGCTGAAGCTGCTGAAGCTGCTGCTGTGCCTGTGGGAGGAGGCTTGCCTGCACTAGGGACTGCGAGTTCTCCAGAGCCCCATCAGGGCAGCTTGGAGAACTCAGGTCCTGCACTTAGGTAAAGCTGAGCCTGGGTGATGCACAGTCTTCTCACTGATTTCCCTTCTTTGTCAAGCCACAGCGTCAAGATCCAAATTCTTCTCCTTCCCAATGAGAAGCCAGTGGCTAGGGGTGCGGAGAGAATCAGCAAACTCAAGGAAGTGTACAGAACGGCTCCAACCGGCGCTGGCCATATACCCTGAGAGGCATATGGTTTATTTTGTACTTAGAGCTACCAAATTTTTTTCTCTTTCTGCAACTTGGTTACAGACTCCACTCCAGTTCTTCTGACCTCAGGGAAACCAAATCCAAATGCCAAAATTGTATTTTTTTTTTTTACAGATCATATGTTAAACAGTCTCCAAAGGCCTGTGTGTCAAAGACTTGTAACTTTGGGCAGAGCTATGAGAGGCTGTCCGACCTTTGAAGGGCCTAGTGGGAGATCTTCAAGTCATTGGGGATTTACAGGACTCCTGCCTTAAGATGAGCAGTTTTGCTGTCATGGACTACTCATCGCTGACCTTGAGCAGAGGTCACATTGTACCATGGTTGGAACTCCAAGAATTGTGATCCAAAATAAACCTTTTCTTTTCATAAGTTGATTACCTCAGGTACTTTGGTACAGTGATGGGAAGCTAACTAACACAGCAGTATCACACATACAAATGAGTGCCTACCATATGCTGGGTACCATTGTAGGTACAGCAAGTGCATGCAGGAAAGTCCCTGCCCTCTCATAACTACCTTTTAAGTTTGAGGAGAATTAATAAAAAACCATTATGCATTACTTATTACTTGGAAGTCACAAACACTTTGAAGGAAAACCCAGGGTGAGTAAGAGGGTCGATGACTGCAGGATGCTCCTGGTGATTCTTCAGGAAAAGGTTACTTGTTTGGGCACAGAACCCAAATAAGGTAAGATGGGCAGCAAACAAAAGCCATCTGGAGGTCACCTACAAGGCCTTTGAGCTCTGCACCTGCAGCCAGCCAAGGCCTGGCTCTGCACCACCCTCTAGGGCTGCCACCAGCCAAAAAAGAGAGGGTCTGGAGATAGAGGGAAGCTCTGTGCAGAGAGCTACCCAGGCCTCTATTCATGGGCTTGGGACAAGACAGGAGGGAAGGAAGCATCTCCCAGTGGGAGTCAATGCTCAGGCAGTGTTCCATGCGACCTTCTGACTCCTGTGCGGCCTTGGTCTGCACTTTTCTGGGTTCCCCAGCTACAGTAAGAAGGATTGACTCCTGGGCATGGCAATCAAACCTATAATCCCAGCACTGGGGAGGCAAAGGCAAGTGGATCAGGAGTTCAAGGTCATCCTTGGCTACATAGCTAAGTCAAGGCCAGCCTTGGCTAAGGGAAATTATGTCTTATAAATAAGCAAAGTGGTACATAGTAATTTAGTCTGCAGGATTGTGTTCAGGGCCAACTGAGCTAATAAATATAAAACACTTAGAAGCTGAACCTGAGACATAAAAGGCACAGATATGATCTCTATTAATGTCCTATGTGTCGTGTGTGTGTGTGTGTGTGTGTGTGTGTGTGTGTGTCCATGTTAGTCATCGTCCACCACTATGACAAAATACCTGAGACAATCAACTTAGTTATAGATTTAGTCCACGGCTTGGCCTTTTGGATTCTGATCTGAGTGACAGAGTCCTTCACAGCATGAACACGTGGCGGGGCACAGCTAATCCTACTGGCGGTACGGAAGTGAAACACAGAGGAAGGGGGGGACTACTACCCCCTTGAAGGGGGTGCCTCCAGTTTTCTAAAATGTCTCCCTAGACCTTGTCCTCTGCAAGGCACCATTCCCAAACAGCACAACCCCAGAGCTGATGCCTTCAGCACACTGACCTTTGGTTGACATTTAAGACCCAGGTTGTGGGAATATGTGCACATGCACGTGTGTTACAGAGAAAGAAGCAGGTAGACAAACAATCGATAAAGCCTCTTCTGGCACCAAAAGAATTCTTTTCGTCGCATTTTGTCTGACACTTCCCATGCCTAGCTTTCCCAGAAGTAATCAATACTTATTATGAGGTTTTATGCCCTTGGTCCCATTTGATCATATAAAAGCCAACACTGAGGCGATGGGCGGACGTCTCAGGAAATTAACAATATGCTGGTAATCACTGTGATTATCAGAACGGCTGCATCAGGACAAATCTGAAGTCACCTGACATACAGAAGCAGGAGTCCCCACAGGTGAAAAGAAACTCTCTTTATTTGCTTCTGCTAATTAAAAAATCAGAACTAAAGATACTTAAACACTACAGTTAAAATGGCATGGCATGCTACTGGCTTAATGAATTCTCTCATGAAATCAACTCTGAAATGCTCCCCATCGTAAATTATGAAACACAGTCTTCCTTGTTCTCATTTGAACTTTAGGATTCATTTTAAAGATCAGTGGTGCATTCCGTTCTATAGACTCTGCAATAATTTTTGCCCAGAAAAAAATAATGAAACACCAGCTTTCTGACCACAGGTATATTGCCTGCAACTGGAAGGAAAATACAGTTTTTTTTTTTTCATTTGATTGACATTGTTCATCCCCCATGTAAGTATCTGCTCACTCCTGTTCTCTTTAGAGGTGGTCTTCTATATGGATCTGCCCATTAGCATTCTCCATCCAAATGCATTCAGAAACAACATTGTTTAAAAAAAAACTAAATTTGGCAGCTGGAAAGAAGGCTCCACCTGTAAAAGTACATCTGCTGTGTAAGCATGAAGACCTTGGTTCGGATCCCAGCACACATGAGGAAAGCTAAGCATGCTTACATGAATCTGTAACCCCAAGGCATAAGGAAAAGAGGATCACTGGGGGTTCCTGGCCACTAGCCTAGCTCCACTTTCAGTGAAAGACGCTGTCTCAAAGGTGCAAGGTAGGGTGTGATGAGCAGGACACTCAACATCTCCTTCTGGCCTACACACACACACACACACACACACACACACACACACACACACACACACACACACCACATAACACATGACACCCATATGTCATTCAGCTGTATTGTGTGGAAAGACATCTTCATCCATGGTGGGTGTCATAGCTTCATATCAACTTGACACAAATTATCTGGGAAGAGGGAACCTCAACTGAAGAATTGCCTTGACCAGATTGGCCTGTGGCCATGACTAGGAGGCATTTTCTTAATTGCTAATTGGTGTAGAAGGGGCCAGTCCACTGTGAGTGGTACCATCCCTAGGCATGCAGGCCTGAGCTGTATAACAAGGGTATCTGGGCAAGCCAGTAAGCAGGATTTTTCTGTGGTTTCTGCTTCAAGCTCCTGCCTTGGATAGACTGTATAACCTATAAATGAAGTGAGCTCACACCTCCTTAGGTTGCCTTTGGTCATGGTGCTTATCACAGCGACAGAAAGCAAAGAAGGACAGTAAGCTCCATGCACAGATCAGTCTGTTGGCTAGAAGTCCCAGTTCTCTCCACTGGCCTTTCATCCTCCAGCAGGTTAGACATGCAGCCATCTCAGGCTGTATCTGAAGACAGGAGAAGCAGATGCTCCAAGGCGTTTTATGGTTCAGTCTTGAAAGTTTCCTAACATTGCTTCCCCCATGTCTGTGTGTCTATGTGCACACGTGTTAACTTCAAGCCTTACCTAAATTCCAGGTGAATAAGTTTCTTTTCCCATAGGAGAATAGGCAATGTTGTATATGCCTGTCCCTGAGGTCATAGGCCTGTATTTAGCAATCTGTAATGTGGACATAAAGTAGATGTTTTCCTAAAGGGGTAGAGACAAAAGGAACTCTAGACACTCATTTGGCTGTGATACAAATCTAGAAAGCCTAGAACTATGGCTAACCTGAGGCAAAGAGAGGCTAAGAGAACCTGGATATTCTTAAAAGAAAGCATCATAGCTTTTTTAAATTAATTAATTAATTAAGTTAATTAATTAATTGGTATTTGTTGTGTGTATGCATGTGCATGAGTGTGCAGCTGTGTTTGCACACAGAAGCCAGAGGCCATCAGGCATCTTCCTGTATCCTTCTCTACCTCATCATCTTGATAGAAGGTCTAGTGAACCAGAAGTTCACTGAATCAGCTAGACTGGTTGGCCATGAGCTCTCACAGTCCACCTACCTCTACCTGCCATCACTGGAGTTATATTGCAGGCAAATACAGTCATGCCCAGCCTTTTACATGGATGCTAGGGATTTAAACTCAGGTCTTTGTTCTCCCACAGTAAGTGCTCTTACCTCCAGAGCCACATCCCCAGCCCCCATGACTACATCATCTCCATTTTCAAAGTGTAATAAGCCAAGACAGCTACCAGGAAGAGGACAAAGGAAGTTATCAGAATATTCAGCCAGTCTCTGAGCCTCTTCATTTAATCACATGGAATACATGATTTAAACATGTTCAGAATTCTCAAGAACTAAAAAGTTAGAATGCTTTTCAGAGTAAATGCCATTTCCATTGCTTGCAATGTCAGACCTGGATTTCGAATAATCAGAAACACCACATCTATAAAAGCAGCAGGAGACGACAGTTTCTGAACAGCATCACATGTATTATTGATACATGTCCATTGCAGAAAATATGAAAGAATCTGAGAAAGGAAAAAAAAAATGTCTCCAACAAACCCACAGCCTGGAGCTACTTAGTAAAGATACATTCAACAGAGGCTTCAGCCTCCTGAAATCCCCATGTGTAACACCTGCATCTCCAGTCTCCCTAAGCTACAGAGGTCCTTTGCCTGCATTATCTGCTTTAAGTCAGGACAGCTCTCACACGGAGATAAGTCATCAGGCTGCTCACATCACACTGGACAGGGAGAGGGCAGACCCATCCAAGGACGCTCAAGGACAATAAACCAATGACTTTAAGGAAGTCACTGCACACTGTCACCAGCTCCCTATGCTGCTCAGAAAGGCTGGAAGGAGCATAGGGAGACCACACAGCCACTGGTGGGTCTCATCTGCCACAGCTGGAGAGCCCTGGTGCCTGACAACTAGAATAAATTGGTATTCAGCCACACCTCTCAGCTACTTTATGGACCCACTCTGTCTCAGGTATGGGGCAAATAGCTTTACAAAGAAGACAACATCAACAAGAAAGTTTCCAAAAAGCCGTGAGTTATAGACTCCGGGAAAATAGAAGTTGCTGATAAGGAGATGAATGTTGATCTATGAAGTGTTGAGCTGGGCCTGGTGGTACAACTCCAGAGACTGAAGCTGTTCAAGCCTACCCTGAACTGTAGAAAAAAAAAAATATATATATATATATATTATATATTAATATAAATATATAATTAAAATATATTATGTGTAAATATATAATTAATTAATATATAATTATTTAATTACTATATTAATATAAATATAATATTATTATATATTATATATATTAATATAAAAGGAGCTGTGGACACAGCTCATCTCAGTGAGAGAGCACTAGCCTAGCACGCATGAGGCCCAGGTTCACTTTCCAATATCACCACAGTGGGGTGGAAGGATGGAATTGTCAAATGACTGGAAATTGGAATTGCCTTGGGGCCAATGCAGTGTTGAAAACATGGAAGGAAAAAATAATGATAAAAAGGAAACATGGAACGAGTCAGCTCTTGCAGAAGCTCTCCACTCACAGTCACCCTGAGACCACCAGGACATGAGGCAGGTGCCTGCACTTGTGTGCACAGAAGCAACACTCACATGCACACAATGAAAATAAAATTGTTTTCTAAAAAAAAAAAAGGAGATGAGCCACAAATTATAGACTTAGACTTGAGAATGAAACAAACTCATATGTTCTGTTTTATTGTTCTTAACATTATTGTAACAGGTGTAGGTTCTGGGAGGAGAAGTGGGTGGAAATTGGTTTTGTTTCATTTTCCATTTTGTTTCTTTAATGAGAAAACAGATGGGTAGGCTAATCCCTAGTAGAAGCAAACCTGCTTGCAAGTACAGTTAAAGTTGTGTGGATTGTGCTGTGTGTGTGAGTGATGGGGGGGCTTATAAAGAATAAAAATGCCCCCATCCCAGGGCCTTCCACCTAACAGGACAAGCTATATTAAAAACATCAGTGACATCTTGGGAGTAAACTTCATTTCAGCATCTTAGTCCATCTTCTGTTGTTGTGTTTGAATACTGGATAGGTTTATTTTCAGGAGTGCCATCTGGTAGATGTCTTCTTGATGGTGGGGATTCCGCCATGTCCCGAGATGGCACAGAACTTAATGTGGCAAGAGTTACGTACACAGCTAAGAAACAGCACCCAACTGACTTTCCTGATAGAATTATTGCTGACATCACTAGTTAACCCATGAATGGATGAACACATCCGTGAGGTGCATAGCCCCCATGATCTCTCTCTCTCTCTCTCTCTCTCTCTCTCTCTCTCTCTCTCTCTCTCTCTCTCTCTCTCTCTCTGAGTGTGTGTGTGTGTGTGTGTGTGTGTGTGTGTGTGTGTGTGTGTGTGTGTGAATTCTATCCTCTGGGGTTTCCAGTCCTCAACTATCCCATTCTATTGGAACCAATGCAAACTCCATGCTTCTGAAGCCAGGAATTTCCCTCAGAACTCCATGTGCCAGAGAGCATCTTACAGAGACCTCACTCTTCTGCTGTTGCTGCTGACTCATTTTATGGCCTTTTTTTTTTCTTTAAGTCATCTCTACACAGAGACCTCACATCTGAAAAAAATCTACAGGCACTTTCTGAAAACTATATGGATACCTGAATTCCCCCAACTACTGTCCGGAGACTAAGCACAGCCATGAAGGGGAACACAATAATTAGTAGGGAATGGCAGGCTAAGTACTCAATGAAGGGCTTCATAAGAAGTGACTTTTGTCTGCGTTCACTTCTGCTGTATGAGTTTTTTAACTAACTGGCTAACTAATTAACTACCGAGGACACTTGACTTCATAAAGAAGGGGTCTTCACAAAAATTAGGGATGGCTTTTGGGGGTCAATGAATAAATATATAAGGAATTACCTAAAGAAAGCTGAGTTGCCTCGATCAGTATCAGAAGAAAGGCACTGATGTGCCTTTCTAGTGGCTGCATTTTAACTGGTAAATATAAAGTTGTGTGTGTGTCTCTGTGTGTGTGTGTGTGTAAGAGAGAGAGAGAGAGAGAGAGAGAGAGAGAGAGAGAGAGACAGAGAGACAGAGAGACAGAGAGACAGAGAGAGAGACAGAGAGAGACAGAGACAGAGACAGACAGATGGAAAGACAGACAGACAGAGAGAGACACAGAGAGAGAGAGAGAGTTTATTATGCTATTATCATTGGAAAACATGTTCTCCAGCTTTTAAGAGAAGAACAAGCCACTGCTGAGAGTTTTGGTGGCCTACTGGTTGTTTTGTAGCCATCCCTGGATGCCCACTGTCGTTTAGCCCAAGACTTATTCTGTGCTGAATCTGAATGATAACGATGAGTACTCAGCTAGGCTGTTATCAATTGAGAGGACAAATCACCATATTCATAAATTGTTTGCCCTCTTTTCTTTAGCCATATATGAACATTTGTTAACAGATAGTTTCCTTTAACCAAAACTGTTCTCCCAGGAATTAAGCAGATGTTTGAATACCCACCTTGCTGCTTGAATGTGCCAGTCTTCCATCTTGCCAGGCACTCAGGAACAGTTATGCTGTGTCATGGCTGTGAGTTGGCTAACCAGTCTGTGGGAACTTGTGAACTAAGAGAAGGGACTTGGGTGGAACATCACAGGGCACACTCGCTGTCTTTTCAGGCTTTTATGGGGAGGACAGCAGGACCTTAGAGCACTCAGAATGCAGCTCATTGGAAGATGGCCACTCGGGCAGTATCTGAGCAAAGCTGTGAAGTTTTAAGCTCTAATTTTCAACCGAACAGAGAGCAGACTGATTCTATTGACACTGAGAAAGGGTGGGGGGTTCTGGAGATGGAGTCATGGTCATACTAATTGTATAGAACAAGGTTAATGAGTTGCCCAGTTGTACTGGGCCTTTCTGTAGTCACAGGAAGGAACTGAACTGTCTGATGGTGCCATGACTTGTACACACATCCTCTCCACACAGAGGGACTTTTATGGAATGCTGATTTATAATCAGAATCATGGTGGGTGAATGAGGACCCACAACGAGAGAAGTTAATTGGACAAATTGGAGGCTTGTGTGGAGGTTCCAGCAGGGGAGTGCAGCTATGCATGCCCTTGGTCTAAGACCAAGCCTCCTGTTAGGAAAGGAAGTTCATCTTCTACTGGTCAAACAGCTTCAGGAGGGATGTACATGGAGAGAGGAAAGGGACACCTGCCTAGCCAACTTGATCAACTGAATCAACCCTGGGATCAATGTGGTAACAAATGTTGCAGCCAGATTGTCCTCACATCCTAATTAGATACATTGGTAAGAATGTACCTCAGCCAAAATAGCATGAGGTACCCCTTGTCATGAGATTACCTTGCCCAGCAGACCAGTAACACTGAAGACGTAATGAACACTCTGCTTTGGACAATTCTTGATTTTGTGTCTTGGTTATTTTTCTCTTTGCTGTGGCAAGATATACTGACAAATCAACTAGCCCATAACGGGCTTACTTTAGTTGAAGGTTCCAGAGAGATACAGTCTACTATGGCAAAGATAACAATGCAGTTTGGACTTGACCACTCCTCAGTGGCTGGATGGTAACACTGTAACCACTCTCAGGAAGCAGAAAGGCGATAGCAAGAGTGATCAGGGTATATAATCTCAAGGCTCACTCCCAGTAACTCACTTCATCCAACAAAGTTCCACATCTTAAATGTTCTGCAACCTTCCCAAACAGAGCCATCAGCTGGAAACCAAGTCTTCAAACAGGTGAGTCTACGTGGGACAGTTCATATTCAAATTACAGTATCTTGGAAGGTTCATTAACTGTTGATTAAGGCTTGAGTAAAACCAGAAGCCAATTCGACTTTTTGTAGATGATTCTCCATGCCTCTAATTTCGGGCCCTTGGGCTAAAACATGAAAGTTGCACAATCCATCCGCATGCCACAGTGGGAGCTGTCCGTGGTCCTGAACTACTATTCTCGACCTTGAGATCCACTAGAATCCTAGTCAAATCTTTCCCTGGTATTTTAAAACTCACACTTAACACCAAGACAGATAAGGCTCAATGAGGAGATGAAAGTTCTCTACAAAAGGTAAAACCTTGATACCATTCACGAACAATATGTTCACGGTTATTTATAAAACATTTCATGAGGGTGACATATTGGAATGCAAGGGGCTACATGAAGAAAAACTGTGATGAAATAAGATTCAATTTGCCCTCTAATTTTGTGGCATAGCAATAAGGTAACCAAACTCTATGGGAGCCCTCAGTGCATTGACACATAATTATGTAGCAGTGCCTGCAACCAGAAAAGGAAAACGTTGAATTATTAAACAAATTCAAACACACAAAATGTTCCCTATATTTTTGTGCAGTGGTGCATACTTGCAAGCTAGGTGATTTGAAGTTGGAGGCCACCCTAGGCAACATAGAGAGTTCTAGGGCTCCCTGGACTCCATACTAGGCTTAAACAACAACAAAAGAATGTGTGCTGATGTTATTCTCTGATTGCAATGCAGTTAGAAATTACATCACAGCCATTTTAAAGCTCCCTCCTAAATAATCATCGTATCAAAAGAAAAATCTAAACAAAATTTTCAGACTGTTTAGAGAACAGGACAACACAAAAGACTTCTTCTGAAAAAAAACTAGAGCAGAATGAAAATAAATGATGGTTTTGAACAATACTAATAAAAGATTAACTACTGTGAGGAAAGCGACACTAGTGTAGTGGTGCATGTGGAAGCAGGAACTAATGAATTAGGAAATAAATAGGGCTAACCCATATCAAAAGCTATGCCTTGGCAAGGAGGAGGGGAATACCTTGGCAAATTCAGAGGGACAGTGCTCACTCCAAATGAGCTCTGCCTTTCTCCCTGTCTTTGTCTCTCTCTGTTTGTCTCCATCTCTCGTCTCTGTTTCTCTTTGTATGTTTCTGTGTGTCTGTGTGTGCGTCTCTCTGTGTGTCTGTCTGTCTGTCTCTGTCTCTGTCTCTGTCTCTCTGTCTCGTGTGTGTGTGTGTGTGTGTGTGTGTGTGTGTGTGTGTGTGTGTGTGTGTGTGTTGGGTGTAGAGAAGAGAACTGGAAAAATCTCAGTGAACAAGGCCAGTGGGATAAATAAAGAAGCAGTGAGATAATCAGGAGTCCAAAGAAAGGTCCCATTCATACCTTTTCAAATGTTTGCAGTTGCCAGTGAGATTATTTTCTCCTTTCTGGAAATCCATGCAAACAATTTCCTGTCTACTGTCTGCCCCCCCCCCCACCACCATTCATACATTGTTCATGTTTCTCCCATTCTCAAGTGGCACAGCTCAGGAGGGATCCTTATTCCCATTATGTTTTTTTGAAATAGTCATCATTCCCCTTCTATGTATGAATCACCACCTATTGAATCCCTACTGTGGGCCAAACAGAGTATAAGAGATGGGCAGGCATATTTGCTAAGTGCACACCAAATCTTCCAGATAATCCCTGTATTAAAAAGAAGTTGAAGCTCATAGAGTTTAGGTTCCCTTTTCAGTATTACATGGCTTATGATTCTAACTGAATTCCCTGTTCCAAAAGTTCAGCGTTCCTCACGATGCTATACTGCCTCTCCATGGATAGAAATAGAGATCACAGGATCATAAAACCTGCATACTTCTGGCAAGTCATTGAGAAGGCAGGCTAAGGTAACTATAAAAACAAGAGTCACAAGTCCTCAACACCAACTTTAATACCTCCCTGGGGGCCATGTTCAAAAATCATATGGGAGCTTAAGACAAATTGGTTTACACATGCAGACTCAAGGAGACCTGCTCTTGTGCAGCTCAAGTGCTTCAACATGTTTATGTCTGTGTGCTTCCAGTGCCCACCAGGGTGCTAGAAAAAGGGGTTGCATTCTCCAAGAGTTAACTAGGAGGATTTGAGTAAAAGTCTATTACAGAGCTAGGGAACTAATAAGTAATAGGTACTAGGGACTGGCTTTGTGGAGTATCTTCTGGTTTCTCTCCCTCTCTGTCTCTCTGTCTCTCTCTTTCTGTCTCTCTGTCTCTGTGTGTGTGTCTTTGTCTCTCACTATGTGTCTCTGTCTGTCTGTCTCTCTCTCTCTCTCTCTGTGTGTGTGTGCGTGTGTGTGTGTGTGTGTGTGTGTGTGTGTGTGTGTGTGTGTGTGTGTGTGTTTCTATAGACATTTGCCATTGGCTCACATCAACCAGGATCAAAACAGCAGGGACACCTGAGTAGAGTACTAGTCAAGATTAGCCTCTTTCAGTACCCTGCACAGAGGACAAAAGGTAGAGAATCCATTAGAGGAAAAAGCACCCCAACAGGAAACCCAAATCCTAACTCAGTCTCAGGAGCTGTTCATGTACTATTCATGTATACTCTACTTTGGCCCTTGGGATAGAACCCAGGGCGCTGTGAATGTCGGGTCAGTGCTCTCCCACAGAGCAGCATCCCCAGTCCTGTACTCTGCCCCATGTTTGTCAGGAATCACGGTCCTGTGGAGGCTCTCCACAAAGCAGAGCACTCTTGGATGTCATGTTCAGTCCATGTGCCTCACAGGGAAGGGAATTTAGGCTGATGGAAAGAGCCAGCTGCTCTCACAACCACTGTAAAAGCTAATGAATGTCAGTAAGAAAGTATAAAGACTAAATTGAAGTGGTCCAGAAAGCAGACACGAAATATGCAAGAGAATTTCTGGAGAGAAGAATTCATTTCAACACGATTAATAAGATCCTTACTTCTCAAATAATCTATCAGTGGCATGGAACTAGGTGGAAAAACTGATTTCCTGGCACCTTGAAAATTCAGTCATGGGCAAGACTGCCATCTGCTGCTGGGGCTGCTGCAGTAGAAATGCCTGAATTGGGCAGAACGTTAGGCTGGAAAGCAGAGGACTGGACTTTCCTAAGGGCTCTAAAACTCTGACCCAGCATCCCTATGCAAGAGCCAAACTAAGATCTACCTAGACGACTAACCAACTTGTCAGCCTATGAAAGTAGGACCCCAATAGCCTTTATATTCTAATTTATTTTCTGTCTTATGGCCACATGAGCATTAAACCATTAACCTTCCAATGCTGTTGTTTCAATCTTTAATATCCCCCAAAGGCTGTGTTCAAGGTTCAGTTCCTATTCTGTGGTGCTCAAAGGTAGTAGAGCCTTTGAGAGGAGGGGCATAGGGAGAGGAAGTGAGGTCTTTGGAGAGTGATCGTTTGTAATGGACATTGATATTTCAGCCCTTCCCCTCCTCTTGGCTCCATAGGCACCATGAGATGAACATCTTTTTCCATGTGCTTCTGCCATAGACCCAAAGCACCAGGAATAAGGAACCATGGGCTGAAAATCTTTAGACTGTGACTTTAAAATAATTTGTTTGAATCAGTAAGATGGCCCAGTGGACTGAAGTGCTTGCTGCAGAATCGTGCCTGAGCACCCGAGATGGGAGGAGGGTGCCAACTCCTGAGTGCTGTTCTTTCACCTTCACGTGCATGCCATGACACATGTGCAAGCACACACACATACACACCCCACTACCACCGCCATCACCACATATGTGTCATAATAATAAAATAAATAACTCTCCTCCCGAGAGCTGATTATTGCAATCATTGGAAAGATGACTAGCAACCAGTCAAGAATCTTTGTATGGCCATTACCACTTGTCAGCAAGGTAAATTGTTTCGGTCAAATATCCCAAAGTCCATCGTGTTTCTAAATCCTCTCAAAACGACATAATATGACTCCAAATGAAAGAGTTCTTCATTCAACTTTAGTCCTCATGTTGAACCTCAGCAATAGTTATGGGTGGGGCCATTTTTCCCATGGTCAGGACAATGACCTGTGTCCCCAGATTAAAAATCAAAGGCTAAATCCTAATGATTTTCAAGAAAAAGGATTATATTGATAACCTAGACAGCCATTCATTTATCCAGGGACAGAGTTCCTGAAACCGGGAGGGGTGCTCTGTGTACAGTTTGCAGAGACAGAGGAAATATCTATACCTGCAGAAACCACAGCTGCCTTTAACTAGGAGAAGCTGAGCTGCCTTCTATTGTCTTCTTTGACCTACTGTATCTTTTCTTTTCTTTTTATTTTAACAAAACCACAACTTTTTAACAAAATTAAGCCTTTTCTGGTGCATTCATGTGTGTGTGTGTGTGTGTGTGTGTGTGTGTGTGTGTGTGTGTGTGTGTGATATGTCCATGTGCATGTGGATATGTATATGGGGTGTGCATGTACATGTGGAGGTCAGGATCAATGTTGTAAGGTAACTGCATTTTATTCTTTTTATGTATGTACATAGATATAGTTTAGGAAGCTTCAACAGCCATAGATTTCTATATGCCTTCTTTGTCAAGATTAGTATTATTTGATTCTCCCAGTTTCCTTCCTCTACCCTACCCTCCCTCACCCAGATTTGTCCCTTTCTGTTCCAAAACTGTTCCCATTTAGACCAGTGCATTTTACCTCTAGTATCATGAATGCCCCTTAGAAATATTCTGGCCTCTATGCAGATGAAACATATCTAAATATTCAAAGCTAATCCTACTGGCTAGATTTCATAGTACAGGAAGGTACTATGTGTGTTCCTGAAGGAGAAAAGTAATCATCGGTCTTACTCAACTGTGAACTCTGTGAGCACAGGAATCACTGGCCTGACAAGACATTGCTTGCTAGTGCAACAGTGGCATGTATGGTGTGGGAGGAATCAACCACTTTCTGCTTAATTTGTCTTCTTAATAAGTCTTATCCACAAGATAAAACCAATATCCATCACCATTATCAGGCTATGAACAGTTGGCTAGATAGATTAAAAATCCTTGGATAGAACTTACAGCTATTATTCTGCTGAATTGACATAGTATTAAGCCAGTTCCTAATAACATATCATTATACCCATAGATTAAGGCATTTTCAAGTCCCCATGAGAGAAGCTCTGTTTACAGTAGATGATGATTCATACAGAAATCCACAACTGGCCAAAGTGAAGAGAATATGATACTGAAGAATGTTCAGTCCTCAGCGGAACATATGCACTACCACCACGACTCCCTGAAGATTTATGGGTCATTGAGGAAGAAGGGGCAGAAAGAGTGTAAAAGCTAGAGGCAGTGGATGATTAGAAGGGGGTGGAGTCTTCTGGACACAGGAGGGCATCTGCACATACAAACTCATGGTAGTGTCACAGACCTATGCCAACTCAATCCAGAATGAACTCCAGTACAGGGAGGGAGTTGGGTATGGAGTTCCACCCCCAGATGAGAAGCAACTGACAATCCTCAGGTGCTAGGAGGGGAAGACTCAGTTTTCTCTAAGAATATATAATATAAGGTGATCAGTAAATATCTTCTCTGGTTGGCTATTTACTAGGGGGCAATGAAGGATAGAAGAATCTAGAAAAACAAGTCACTTTAGTTCTGGTAATCAAATTATTATAATTACAGTTAGCTGTTAGTGTTTAAAATAGGAGAGAGTTCCATCCTCGGCATTACAAAAAATGAAAATAGTACAACTAAGAACAGGTGCATCTACTTTTTACAAATCACTTTATATCAACAATGCCACCTGCCCCTTTGTTACTCAGCACAGGGTCCCCTAAACACCCTGGTGGAGAAGTCCATGATGGGAAGAGGACAAAGTTCTCCAGTCTTGGGGAAAATAAATTTTTATGGTGTTGGGAATTCCTATTCCTTTCATTCTTCTTCATTTGCCTCCTTTTCTTAACAGTTCCCATCTCCTTCCTACACTGTTTACTGCTTGTTTACTGGGGGTGGAATCTGTATTCCTTTCATGAGACCCAAGACCCTGGCACAAAATTGATCTTAACAAAGAATGTGGGTTCTTTCGTTTGTATATTTCACCTTAATGGGATTTTAGACTCATTTTGCTTTTTCCTCATTTAAAAGTCCCCTAAATTTCCTCCTCTTTGAAAAATTAAGTTTTCTTCCTCCCTGCCTCCTTTATTTACATACAGTTTTTGCCAGTGCTAAGAAGTGATCACCCACAGACAAACACTTCAAACAATTTCACTTTACATGTACTGTGTATTATTTTGCTGACATCACAGCCGTTTTGTGCCATCATTCTATTAGAAGTGTATGTATAGTAGCCTTGACACTGCAAGGCTAAGCATTTCTCTGCTACGTCTCTGAAGTTGTGAGGTTAATATACACAAACACTGCACAGAGCTTGAAGTATATTCACAAATGTTTGCTCTCCATTCTCATTCAAGTGGTATTTTTAGCTGTGACGTTCTTTTACAGCAAGGTCAAATCCCAAGTGCAGGGGGAAGACTAAGAGTCACAACTCTATTGTTGCGTTCCTGTTGTTCTACTTCTGCAGCCTTGATCTCACGTTAACGGCAACGGCATGGAGGTATGGATAGATTTTGGTAGCTTCACACCAACTCCAAAATTCCAAGATGACACACACGGCTGTGGGGACCACCAAGACTTTGGAAAACCTGGAACTTGAGTCCAGCTGCACCCAACTGTGACTCATTTCGAAAACAAATACATAAAGCACATTTTTTACTTATGGATAATGGGACAGACTTCTTCGAGTTGCCATTGTGTTGCTAGACATGAAAGGAAGGTCTTAGGGACACTGAGTCACTGTTCTAGTGTCATCTCTGCTACTGCCATGAGACATTCTGACCAAAGCAACATTTGAGGAAGAAAGGACGAGGTTCAGCTTACAAGTCCCACTCCATCATTGCAGGAAGTCAAGGCAGGAACTCACACAGGAACTTCAGGCAGAAACCATGAAGGAATGCCACTGGCTGTCTCTCAGGCTCACACTTAACTCACTTTATGCTACCCAATAAGCAGCCCAAGTATAGTAGGACAGATCTATAGGGTTGAGGAAATGGGCTCAAACCAGTCGCCAAGGCATGTGCATAATGTACTTCCTTATGAGCCAACCTGGAGTCTGCTTAAGAGCCTAGAAACAGGCACTGTCAGAGTTCCTGATCATGCCTAGCTAATGAGGAGTAACCACACAATGTCACCAGATCAGGACACAGCCTGGGTGCTGGGAGGAGGGTATATAAGGCCTTCCCCATTATTGAATAAATGAGTCTGCTGTTCTTTCATTTGACTCCCAGTGTCTGTGTTGTTGATGCTGTGCCTTTTCACCCCCTCCCCTGAGGGAGTCATTAGACCTAGCGACACCTAAGGAGTGGTACTTCCCAGAGTGCACCTTCTACATCAATTGTCAAGCAAGACAATCCCCCAAAGACATGCTCATGGATCAATCTGAGATGGGTAATCTCTCAACTGAGAAACCCTTCTCAGGCGTCTCTAGGCTGTGCCACATTGACAGTTGAAGCTAACTAGCACAGTCACACTTGGAGTCCTAGGTCTCTGATTCTATCTCTTCTTTTAGTTTATTTTGAGACATCAGTACAATTCCATTGTATGACTTTTTTTAAATCAGAGTAGTCAATCGCTGAACAAATGATACCACAAAGTATTCATACAAGCAAAGAATTTCAAAGAATTCACCTTTCAATACCATTATATTCCTACATAGACATTCCTTCAAAAAATCATCACCATCCTAGAAGCAGATCAATATGGTGATTACTCAGTGCATCAGGAAGGTGGTAGGTTTGGGGATACGTGGATCAAAGGTCACAAAATCTCAGGCAGGCAAGGAAACTAAGTTCAAAAGATTTGCTGTAATTTACTATGACTAGAGTAGTCACAAAACCCACTGAAAGAGTGGATTATAAATATTTCCACATACACAAAAAGTAAATGTGTATGTTAACACACACACACACACACACACACACACACACACACACAAAATAATTGCTAAATGTGGCCATTCCCCAATGTATGTGTATGTCACAATATCACACTGTACATCAGAATACTCTGCTATTTTCATTTTCCAATTTATAAAATGAGTAAGATTATTGTTATTAGAAAACTGACAATTGCTGCTTTGTACCAATGTCTTCCGTGTCAAGCACATGTTACATGCTGTGTTTAATTCTTAAAATACTTTGTTTAACTCTTAAAATAATTCTGGGTTATAATCATTTTGTATCACTTCTGGATTGAGGAAAACGAGGAACATGTTTCCATGTACCCATGGAAACATACCTTAGGAACAAAGCTTAATGTTTGCTTTACCTAAAAAAAAAATATAATAAGCAAACTTAGTTTGAATAATTTGACAGGACTGCTCATTGTTGTACATAACTTTGAGATCCATAAAAAAATGCCACAGGCTAGGAGTGGTGTGACTCAATGGTAGAGCATTTGTCTAGCATGTGTGAGGCCCTGGACTCCATTCACTGTGTTCCACACCAAAACAAAAAGTGGTGTTTCTATAATAGACATTGTGTTCCAGTATTGGTTATTGATCTGATTTATACCATTTAAGAAATTCACTTAAATGCCTGGCTGTCTGTAGATGTTTTGAGACAGGCGCTTACACTGTAGCCCAGGCTGTCCTGAAACTCAACAATATTGCCTCAGTGTCCTGAGTGCTGCAATTTGGCTTGAGCTGCCATGCCAACCTTGGTTGTGATTTTAAGGCAATTAAATGAACATCTGCATAACAAGGAGCCTTGGGTAAGTATAGAGGTCAATAAGAGAACTTCCCTCCAGGGCTAAATGTCCTCTTTCGATGACTACACCATTCAATAACCAGTCTCCCCTGTTTCTTACTAACAGATCGATTGTGGTTGCAGTTGAGAATTTTGACAGTAAAATAAATGACTAATTTCCCCTGCAGTCAGATGAAGTCATATAAATAGCTCTGACTAAATCAAATAAGCAGAAATTGCGTGGGGGATTTCCAGAAGTCTCCTTCATCGTATAGGCACTACCAGGACTCCAGCCTAGTAGCTCCTCTGCCTTCTGGCTCAACTGGAGAAGTCTCTTTTATCTGTTGATCTTCTCTCTTCCTTTCAGGGTGGAGCCTCAATAATCATCACAAGGGTGTGGTGTACAGTTGCCTTATTTGGGTCAGGCCTGTGGGAAGTGTCTCTACTATAAGTTAGTTGGTGGGTTTTGATTGATTAGTCAGGAGTTTCATTTTTTCTTTAAGAGAAGCATATATAAGAAGTAGCCCAAGTTCACTTTCACTTATGTTTGTAAATCACACAAGGTTAAGGTCATTTGTGAGGCTTTGTGTGTTCAAGGATTCTTCAGGCTCTGTCTACATTTTAATTTACTCTAGCAGGACTGCAGATAAAAATGTTGCACTGTATACTGAATATTTGCTGAAAGAAGAGATTTCAGAGGCTCTCATATGTACATGCATGCATGCGTGTGGACACCACACACACACATATACACACATACACACGAAGTATAAAGGGAGATGGATATGTCAATTTTCCCAACCACACTAATAATTTTGTTTGCATGTGCACCAAAATAGCATTTTGTATACCTTAAATAAGTACAATAAACATTAAAATGTACATAAATAGTTAATGTATAATAGAGTGTATTCTAGCTTGTTTTATGCCATCTTGACACAAGCTAGAGTCATCTGAAAGTAGGGAACCTTAACTGAGGAAATCTTTCCACAAACAAGCCTGTAGAGCATTTTCTTAATTAGTGATCACCGGAGGAGGGCCCAGCCCATTATGTGGTGTCATCTCTGGACTGGTGGTCCTGGGTTCTATAAGAAAGCAGGCTGAGCAAGCCATGAGAAGCAAGCCAGTAAACAGCACCCCTCCATGGCCTCTGTATATTCCTGCCCTGTTTGGGTTCCCATATGACTTCCTTGATGATGAACAGTGCTGTGGAAGTATAAGTCAAATAAACCCTTTCCTCCCCAAGTTGCTTTGATCATGGTGTTTCACCACAAAAATAGGAATCCTAACTAAGACAAAGCCCTAATAAAATTTAATTGCCATCATTTAGATTATTCTTTCCAGGTAAAATGTGTTTAGCATAGCAGAGGAGATCCATTTCCAGCTTGTTCCCAGTGGATCCCCATCCATCCATCCCATCCAGATCCAGCCTAGGTAGCTTCTGTCCTTCCTTCCTCCTCTCTCTACCTCCCATCCTTTGAATATCTCTCAGGACATGGATCTTGTGCTAGATTTCTCCCATCACTATAACAAATCTGTAGAAAATTTGCGATTTAAAACAATACGAATAGCTGGGCATGGTGGCACATGCTTTTAGTCTCATCACTTGAGAAGTAAATACATAAAGACCAATGGTTCATAGCCATCATACTCAACTTTGCTTATATAGGGAGTTTAAGGTTAGCCTGGGCTATATGAAGATAGACAGACAGATAGAAAGATAGGTAGACAGAGAGATAGATGAACAGATATATCTATAGATACACATGATTCCCCTTGTGCAAGTCACAAGTCCATGTTGAGTTGCTTGGCTAAAGTCACATTCTATCAGGCTGCATTCTATTGGAAGACTGTAGGGGACAATCTTTTTCCTGCCATTCTCAGCTCACAGGGGCTGCCTGCACCCCTGGGTTGTCCCTTCCTTTACCTTCAAAGCCAGCCAGGTAGCATCTTCACTTCTGTGTCTCAACTGCTAAAGGGACCATTGTGATTGTTTTCTGTTCATCTAGAAAACCCAAGACAATCTCGCCATTTTAAAAACTGCAGATCGGCAAACCTAGTTCCATCCATAACCTCAATACTCATTCTCTATGTAATCTAGCATGTTGATCTGGAGATGAGAACGCAGGCAGTCTATTTTTAATATATTTTATTGATTTTCTTGAGAATTCATACATGAATATAATGTATTTAAATCATATTCACCCTGTGCCTAACTCCCTGGAACCCACCCTCTCATCCTACCAACTAAGTGGGATTTTTAATATTTTTTATGATCCACTGAGTCCAAAATCTGTGCTACCTATATGCACATGGGCTTGGGGCATGGTCAACCTATCAGGAACTTCATTCCTAAAGAAAACTGACTTTCTCTTCTATTGCACCCATTGACCTTCAATAGCTCCTTAAGTATGGGTGGGGGCTTGTATTCCACTCCCTCATTCTTGTTGGAAGGTTGACTGGCTTGATCTTGTGCACGTCTTATGCAGACGATCACCATCTGCTGTGAGTTTGTGAGTGAAGTGGCCCTAGCATAGCTAGAAGACACTGATTTGCCTCAACCCTCCCCAAACTGTGAATCTTACAGTCTTCCTCCCACTCTTGCTCAATGTTCCCTAAGCGTTGAAGGAAGGAGGTGTGATACACAGGTCTCATTTACAGCTGAGGGCTCCACAGGAACTTATCTTTACACTTTGGCCAGTTGTGACTCTGTCTATTTATTAACCTCCGGGAATTAGGTATATTTGGGAGAAGATATTTCAATATTCCAAAGGTCCTTTGGGTCAACCCAGTTATAGTTCTTGTTATATGATCCAGTAGCTTTGGGATCAGCATGAGGATGCTTGAGAGTAGCAATCTCAGAGGAATGCTTTCACCTTTTATGAAATGGTCTGTTTTTTTCACTGCTCTGTGCTTCTGGTCCCTCCTCTGTAAAATGGTAATATTTATTTCATTGAGTCAGTAAGAGAATTAAAGCATATTACATAACCCTTGCTTAGCACCCCACTGAATGTGTGGCCCAGAGCAATTACTAAATAAATGGCAATGTTGTCTATGATCATACCGCCATGGTTAGAACTCCAATGCTTTGTGAAAATAGGGGGCTTATGAGGTCCTCTCCTCTTCTCTCCATCCTCCCCAATTTTATGCATTTTCTATTAAATAGAGTCCTGAAGGGGAGGATAAAAAAAAGCCCATACTCTGGACACAAGCCCCAAGAAAAACTATTTCTGAGACCAGCTGTCAATATGATTGATGGGTAGGAAGTAGCAGACCCCACAGTACAGTGTGACAGAACATGAGGACATTGAGCTCAAGTGCAGGCTCCAACAGGCCATCAGTGGGCATAGTGTGAGCCTGGGGACAGGATAGAAACCTGAGCAAATGTGAGGCTCCCGGAATGTCAGGAACATCCAAAGAGGGCAGAGTTCCACCTTTCAAAGAGAATGTGGGTCTCCTCAGTAATTGGCAAATGAGAAATAGTCAGAGCATCTTCAACTGACCAGGAGGCAGAGAGAGTAGGAGAGGAATTGGATTAACCAAGCAGGCTGGGAAGGCTGGTCTTTCTCAGAACATTAATTTGGAGGGATATTAGGTTAAGCTTTGCAGAGAGGTAATGCTAGCCCATGAAAAATGTCTGCCCACTCTGCACTGGCCTCAGAATTTCCTGGGAGATGACAATTTATTTCAGTTTAACCCACTGCTCTTTTGACAGTTTCATGTTTTCGTGAAAGAGTATGCAGTTGCCTAGGAAGACCATTTTAGTTTAAAGAAATTCTAGAGCTAGCAAATAAAACTAATTAAAATACGTTGAATTTCTCTAGAAGCATGTGTACATGTACTCTGTAGGGGTATATGTATTTGTGTGTATGTGTTCATGTGTCACCACACATGTGTGGAAGTCAGGGGACAATTTGTAAGGTCCTTTTCTCTCTCTCCCCATTTGAGTCCCAAGGATAGAGCTCGTCAGTCTTGGCGTCAAATGCTGAATTATCTCACCAGCCTAATTGACCTCTTTAAAATATGGGTTCTGGGCTGGAGAGATGGCTCAGCTGTTAAAGGCTAGGCTCACAACCAAAAAAAATATAAAATATGGGTTCCACTTAATATTAAAATATGGGTGCTTTCTAATACAAATAGTAGGTACAAAGAATTTATTAAGAGAATATTTAGTAGCTCATGGGATTGACAGGAAGTCTGGAGACTGGGACTTGGAAAATACAAATTCAAGAATAAGGAAAGCGTCCCCAGAAGGTCATGACACAGGAGCAAGCAGCTTAGGGAATGACAGTCACATGGACCTGTACCAAGCTGCCCCGTTGCACTGTGAGTTCATCCAGCTCGACCCAGTCTAGGACGCACCCATGCCTTTCCTCTGTGTCAGGCTTCTTTATGCCATCTGAGTGAGCCGTACAACTTGGAGAGCAAGGCCTGGGTTTCTTACAAAATGAAGGGATCAACCTTATGTGGCTAAATCCCTAAGTCTTCTGTGCTTCTGGCCTTGGGTAGAAATAAACCAGTCAATGGCACATAGGGACCGCAAATCAGAACCTCCCAAGGTTCTGCAGTCCATAGGCCAAAAACATGAGTCAGAACCAAGGTGAACCAAACACACAAAGCAAATTTCTTCTGCAATGCAGTCCACTGACCTTTTAAGTTACGCGCTTTATTCATTCCAGGTAGGTGCTGGCAGCATTATAATACTACTTCACTCTGTTAGTTACTTTTCCTATTGCTGAAATAAAATGTTCTAACTGTTATGCCCAGATCACAGGGATCCCCAAAAGACAATCATGGAAGCCGGGCAGCGGTGGTGGCACACACCATTAATCCCAGCACTTGGGAGGCAGAGCCAGGCGGATCTCTGTGAGTTCGAGGCCAGCCTGGTCTACAGAGTGAGTTCCAGGAAAGGCGCAAAGCTACACAGAGAAAAAAAAAAAAAAAGACCATCATGGAGTCTGAATCCCATATGTAAAAGCAAAGAGCCTTTATTTCAGGCTTTTCAACGCAGCAGTAATAGCAGAGAGCCCTGATCCCAGGCAGGGTAGGGGTTTTATCATAGCAGAGGTTGGGGTGAGAGTATTTCCAGGGTTCAGGGCTCTGATTCGCTGACATTTGTCTAGGGGTATCTGTAAAAAGGGGAAATAGGTGTTTGCTAGGCTCAGGGACATCTGGCAGATCTTATCTAATCTTATCTAATGGTTGAAATGTTTGGGATGTCACATACTTCCCCTTAGATGCCGGCCCATCCCTGGGTGGATCCCTGGATGGTGTCAGCTTATGGCTTTTCTGGATCCAGGTGTTGTCTACCAGTAAGCCTGTCATGGCAGCTGTGTGGTCAAGCTGTTTTGCCCCAACCCCCCACTAATCACAGCACCTTAAAGGACAGATTTAGCTTCCAGTTTGAGTGCGTTACCTATCATGATGAGTAAATCACATTATATCGGCAGTCAAGAAGCAGAAAGCAATGAGTACATGCACTCATCCAGCTCTCTGTCTCCTTCTTCCTTCTGATTCAGTCTGGGACCCCAGCCCAGGGAATAGTGTCACCCACAGTCAAGGTGGGTTCTTCTACCTCCATTAGTCTAATCTATGTGCGACCTCATGGGCATGATAAGCAACTTGTATCTTAGGTGATTTTAGACCATGTCAAATTGGCAATAGTAACGATCATGCCTGCTTAATCATTTCAGCCAACTGAATTAGATTTATTAAGTTTGGTAAGGATAGGAAATCACACAACTTGGCCAAAACCACATGGCTTTACAAGAAAAGCCAGGATCTAAGCCCAGACATACTTGATTTTAAAATTCATGATATTTTCACAATTTCAGTACCAAAGCCTTCCTGAGGAAAAATCAATCATTCACCCACAAAGTCAGATTGGAATCTTTAGCTGACGTCATGCTATGGGGGAATAGATGTCTCCTTTTGGAGATTCCTAGTCTCATTAATAAAAGAATTTAAGAATGAACCCAACTGAAAGCTCAAGAACAATGTTACTAACACTTCAAAATGAAAAAAATTGTTCTCATACAGTATATTCTGAGCACACTTTTCCCTTTTCCCAACTCCTCCTAGATCCTCCCTACCTCCCTACCCACCCAACTCCACACCCTTTCTTTCTCTCTCTGAGAAATAAAATAAGAAACTCACACACCCCACAGAATCACAAAATCAGAGACCAAAATATGTAAGCAAAAACCAGTAAGACAAAAAAAAATGCTCAAACAAAGCTATACTAGACAAAAGTTTACAAAAACACTGTTGAGCTCATTTTGTGTTGGCCATCTACTCTTGGGCATGAGGCCTGCTCTGAAGTGTGGTTAATATACCCAGTGAACCTCACTGGAGAAGACTAATTTTTCCTTTACAAGTAGATATCAATTGCAGATAGCTTCTTGATTAGGAGTGGGAACCTGTGTCCACTCCCCCAGTCTCAGTGCCAGGAGCTGTCTGGCTCGAACCTGTGCAGTCTGTGCTCATTGTTACCACAGTCTCTGCGAGTTCATGCTTACAACAGCCCTATTGTGTGTCTGAAAGGCACTGTTTCTTCGGGGTCACCTAGCAGCTCGGCAATCTTTCTGCTCCTTCTTCCACACAGTTCCCTGAGCCCCGAGGGAAGGGTTTGGTGAAGACATCCTATTTAGGACTGAGTACTCCAATGCTTCCCACTCTCTTCATACTGTCCAGTTGTGGGTTTCTGTGCTAATTCTCACCTACTGAAAGAAAAAGGTTCTCTGATGATGGCTGAGAGAAGCAGGGATCCAAATCCCAACCCCATTTCTTTTATTAGATTTTAAAAGCAAAGCTCCAGGGCCATCAAACTATAAACTTCAGCAGCTGCCTGGGGGAGAGAAGGGAAAAAGCCATGCCATTTAAGTAGTCATGGAGGTTAGACACACGGCCAACAAACAGACACATTGGTGGGGAGGAGGCTTGGAGAAAGAGTGAGGAAGCCCAGCGTGTTGGGGGAGGGGAAGCCAAAGTGCTAAGGAAAGCATCCTGAGAAAAGAGATAGGAAGAAGACAAGGAAAAGCTATAGTAAAGCAGGCAAAGTCAATGCTCAGCCTTAGGACAAAAGCTGTCCCTAGTCTGAAATTCAAATGCAAGCAGATGTCCTGTAGTGCCATCCACTCAATCCAATAACCCACAGAGACTATCCTCAGGGTAGACCCTGAAGCAGCCTTCTGTTCCCTCCATGTTGTCTCCCAGCACTGTTCTGGAGAGGAACTACTGAGGAATACAGAAGGCAGTGTTAGTCAAACTGAGTCATTGTGGTGATATGTTGTGTACCCTAATAAAACTGGCCTGAAGACCAGAGAACAGAACAAGCCACTAGATTAAATATAGATGCCAGGCAGTGGCACACACCTTTAATCCTAGCACTCGGGAGGCAGAGATCCATCTGGATGTCTGTGAGTTCAAAGCCACCCTGAACTACATGAGATTGACTCAGTCTAGGAGAGAAACAGAGCCAGGTAGTGGTGGCACACACCTTTAATTCCAATACTTGGGAGTCACACACCTTTAATTCCAGCACTCAAGATCTCATGCCTTTGCTTGGGAAGTACATATGCCTTTAATCTCAGCACCAGAGAGGTTGAGGTAGGAAGTGATATGGCTGGGTGGAGAAAGGTATATAAGGCATGAGGAGACAGGAACCAGAAGCTTTTTCAAGCTGAGGAGTCCTAGAGGTAAGATGTGGCAGTGGCTTGTTCCTTTGTCTCTCTGATCTTTTGGCATTTACCCCAATATCTCGCTCCAGGTTTTTTATTAAAAGACCAATTAGCAGTTTGTATAACAAGTCATCTAAAAGGGACGAGACTTGTGTCACTGTTAGTAGCAAGTTTAGGGTTATTGTTCCCATGTCTTCCTGCAATGGGGGCTCCTGTGTTCGATGGAGTTTGTTATAAAAACGTGACGAGCATTGTTTCCCCTTTCACATCTGCACATGCATTTTAAACATACATTTAAAATATATGTGCGGGAAGTATCTGTGTGCCTGCATGTGCCAGTGTGCATGTCCACATGCATGCAAGCACACAGAGGCCAGAGGAGGATGTCAGGTGTCTTCTCTCACTTTGGTGAACCCAAAGTCCACCACCTGTCTCCACTCCCCGTATATGTGACTACAGACACACACAGTTCTGCCTAATGTTTTGTGTGGTTGCTGGGGATTTAAACTCAGGTCCTCGTGTCTGCACAGTATCAGCTATCACCCACTGAGCCATCTCTCGAGCCCTTAGTGTGAGTTTAGTTCCTGCTAAGCTGGCTGAAATGGGTGTGTGGTGTGGAAAAACAGAGCAGACGGAGAGGAGGAGAAGGCGTGTTCCCTCTTGAGCTGCACCTGAGATCAGGGGCACATGTCACCGACTGTGTATGCCTGTGTCTGTGTGGTTCGCTCACTTCCTATCGTGAAGTGGTGAGGCTTCAGGCTGCAGCTTTGAATGCCCATAACATCTGCTTGTAGCACATACAGATGACCACAGGGGACTTCGGTGAATTGCTAATGGAACAATTCCATTAAAGCCAACAACTCAAGTTTCCCTTAAATGGAAACACCTGTGGGCTTCCCTGCAGGAAGGCATTTTCTTTCTACTTCACAACGCTTTTATGAAGATTAATAAATTAATGTTTTCAGTGGTGACTGGGAACTCTGCAAGAGTGTTGCTATTGTGTGCTTTAGAAATATATGAAAACTTGCATTATTGAGATATTTAGTATGGACCAAGCAGAAATACAAATCTAGAGGACTTTCATGTAACACTTAAAAATATAGCTTGTGTAATTGAAGAATTGGGCTTTAAGTTTTTTTTTAATCTTAATTGAAATTTAAATAGCTGCACCTGGCTCGTGGCTACATTTTACTTGGCAGAGCATTAAAATAACCACCAAATAGAAATATCTAATATGCAGAGTCCAGCCCATGGCATGGTTCTAATAATCACAAAAGTTATACCATCACATTGTAATTATATACCTGGACCAGAGTTTGCCAAATTGATTTCTCAAATAACTCATTTCCCTCAAGATGTGTGGAATTTAATAAAATGTTGGTTTAAACAAACCAAAACAGGGCCTGTCACATATTTAGCATGACTGTGCATTATACATATCTGAAAATAGACCACTGTATGCAGGTCTTTTCAGAATTTGTGCTGAACTTATTTATTCTCTGAGATTCTTTTATCCACCAAGTCCATATTAGCATTTCCTGAAAATGTTCAGGAGACTTTCTGAAACACAGTTTGGGAAATGCCAGTATGGGATAAAGGACACAATGAGATTTAAATCTAAAACCTATGCAGTACTACTCTTTTTAAAAGATTTATTTTTATTTATATGTATATGTGTGTATGTACATTTGAGTGTAGTGCCATCAGGGTCCAGAAGAGGGCAGAAGATGCCTCTCAAGCTAGAGCTGCAGATGTTTGTGAGCTGCCTTGGATACTGGGAACCGGAGTCGGGTCCTCTGGAACAGCAGCAAGTGATTTTAACCACTGAGCCACCTCCCCATCCCCACAGAGCCACTTTGGACATGAACCTATTCTAGGACACAGCATTAGAAATTAAGGCTGTGTGATACTTTGAAGATGATGTCCACTTTGATCATTAGTCATACTTCAGCACTTAGCCCTCAACCACCTCACCCTGTTATCATTTGTAGCAACCCCTAAAGGTTTTATTTAAAAAAAAAAAAAAAAAAAAAAAAAAAAAAAAAAAAAACCTAAAACAATTACTTCAAATTTTTCTTTAAACATTAGAGTGTGTTTTTAAAGGGATTCTTATAGCAAAATGTAACACTCTTCAGTTATAGGAATTCAAAACAGAATCTTATCATTATGTGCTTTCTGACATTGGTTTATTGTCACAATAATTAATGAAAATAACTAAAAAACACAAACTTTCCAAACAGGGGATACCATTGATTTTTTTTTTGTGTGTGTGTGTTTGGTTTTTTTGTGAAAAGTATCAAAGATTATAGCTCATATGTATAAGTGACTTGATATAATATCTGGGCTTTTGGTGCATTTTGTTTTAGTAGTTGACTTGCACTAAAGGTATTTTCAGATTAAGCAGATTTATCATGAAAACTTTTATCCTTCCAGTAGTTTGCCTACAATTTCTACTTCTACCAAGATGCAGTAACGTGGACCAGATTTATCATTCCCAAATATCAGAAGAACAGCAGATACAGCATATGAAGCAATAGCTTTCATGTGTACATAGAAATCACAAGAAAGTGATGCCTGGCCTGAGAGGGCTCATGCAAGTTGTATCCTGGAGTTAAATGTTCTTATTTATTCCCAGAAGGAGTTTCCAGGCTTTGGTGCAGAGGGGAGGTCTCTTTTAAGGCCTAGCAGGATTGGAACTTCAGATCCAGGCAGCTAATGTTCACAACGTATTCAGGGAAGAGAGAGCTAAGCAGAGAGAGAGAGAGAGAGAGAGAGAGAGAGAGAGAGAGAGAGAGAGAGAGAGAGAGAGAGATGACTGGAAAGGATTCCCCTAAATTTAAGCCAGTACTGAGACACATTTCTGAAGAAAAGACTCTAGGACTCATTGTCTAAAAATAAGAGAAATAGGGGTGGGTTTATTTTTATTTTTTGGTTGTTGTTGTTTTGTTTTTTCCCACTGGTGTTAATCCACTTTTTACTGTGGCAAAATACCTGATACAATCAACTTAAAAAGGAATATTTTTTGTCTCTTAAAGAAATTATTTTGTCCCTTGGTTTCAGGGGTTTTAGTACACGGTTGGTTGGCTTTGCTGTTTCAGGCCTGAAGTAAGGTAGCATTGTGGAAAAGACTGCAGCATAGAGCAAATGTGTGAAACCTGCAGAGGACACACCAGGGTCTCAACATCTCCTTCAAGGACACAACCTCAGGGACCCAGCTTCCTTCTGCTAAGGCCTCCTACCATTGGTTTCACCACCTCCCAATAGTGCCATCGTGTAGCCACCATGGGCCTTTGGGGTATATTCAGAATCTAAAATATAATGCTTCTAGCTAGGGTAAAAAAAACAAAACCAAAAAAGAACCCCTCATAATTCATGAATTGTGTATATCAGTAATATCAGTAGAGACAAAATAACTTGAAAAACCACTGTGACCCCATGTGATGAATGTTAGTCTAAAAAGAGTTGTCTAAGAATACTTCTCAAGAATGTCTTAGAAATACATAATTATTCATTACACTAGATGAAAAGTGTTTGGTATTTAGTCAAAATTATTAGACATGTCTAGAAGCAGTAAAGTGTGGCCCATAGTAAACAGAAAAACCAATCAATAGAAATAGACCCTGAAATGGCAGAGAGGAGAACTGGTAGGGGATGGACATCAGACTAGTTATAAATACTATGGCCCATTTACTCAAGAAAGTAAAAAGATGGAGCATATTAAGTAGTCGTGAAAGATATTGAAACTTTTTTTCCCATATTTATCTATGGGAGGCACACTCCCGGTCAGAGGGCAATAAGTGGTATTTGATTTTCTCCCACCCTGTGGGTCACAAGGGTCAAACTCAAGTCGTCAGGCTTAGGGCAGATGCCTTTACCCACTGAGAAATCTCACCAACCCATAAAAAGATATTTTTAAAAAGACATTGATCAAACTACTGAAGATCAAAACTGTAAAATCTAAGATGAAAGAGATATTAGAGAGATTAATGGTAGAGAGGCACTTGAGAGGGAAAGATTAGTCAACCTAAAGGCTATAATAGAAACTATCTTTAAAAAGAAGTACAAGAGGAAAACTCTTAAAAAATGAATATAGCCTCAGGGCAAAGTTAAGGAGGTTAAGATTCATCTACTTGTATTCCTGGAATGAGAGGTGAGTAGGAATAATGGGGGGAAAGTATTTGCAGAAGCCACAATCAAAAGTGTTCAAAAGTTGATGCAAATTATCAGCTCATAGACATAAGTTCTAAATCTCCAAACAGTAGAAACAGGAATGAAGCTACATCAAGGTACATCATAACCAAGCTACTTAGAATCAGCTGTCTGGTTCTAAAAGTAGTCTGTGAATTGGGAAAGCAAAGAAAGTCCTTCCTTAACCCAGAAGAGAGCAGCCAGCCTTTCTCTACCTATCAGGCCTCTTGCTGTTATCCAGGGGCTCCAGAATGTGACCCTCACTTCTGTCTGTCACTCTGTCATTCCACTGGGAAGCATTTGACCATAGTGACCGCAGTAGTCCACATCTGCCAGAGGACCAGAAACACCAGAAGATTTTAGAGAAGACAGAGATACAGATGCAGATGATAGAGATGCAGACAGAGATGGAAAGAAATGGAAGAAATAGATAGAGGTGTGACAGGGGCAGAGGTGGGGACAGAGACAGAAGAGATAGAGACAAAGACAGAGGTGACAGAGACACAGATGACAGAAAGCACTAGAGATGGCAGAGACAGATGTCGACGTGTAGACACAAAGACATGGGTTACAGACAGATAATGATGACAGGAATAGAGAAGAGACAGGGATTTTAACAGAGGTTTTTACCTTGTACAGCTGCAGGTTAATTGATGGTTAAATCGTCTCTGAAAGGCTGCTGTTTCCATGTCTGATGCTGGAGCCTCCAGACCCTGGAGCTCAGAGTTGGGAGGAGAGAGAGATGTCCGGTGGAGACTGAAACCCAGCTGAAATACCTAAGCTCGAGTTGGAGTCCACAGCAATGGACTGAAGTCCACATCCTTGCTGCACTCATCTTGATGGTGTAGGTCTCCTGTCAAAGCCAATGCACCATAGAGCTGAACATAAAGGCAGAAAAAGAAGTTATAGGGGGCTCCATAGGAAGGGTCCTGTCTCGTGTCAACGAATTGAGCCAGCAGGTAAGTGAAGTGAAGCATGACCTGTAAAATGAGTACTATTGGACTTGCTCCCTCACAAAGTTCCCAGAAAATTCTATGCTGGGGTCCATTCTTTCCAGAGACCCAGCTAATAAGAAAAGGAATCTAGCGAAATGTAATTCAAGCTAAATTCAGCCAAGCTAAACCAACACATTAACAGTAAAACAACAACAAAACCACAGCAACAGCTGGGTGGTGGTGGCACACTCCTTTAATCCCAGCACTCGGGAGGCAGAGGCAGGCGGATCTCTGTGAGTTCAAGGCCAGCCTAGGCTACAGAGTGAGTTCCAGGAAAGGCACAAAGCTACACAGAGAAACCCTGTCTGGAGAAAAAAAGAAAAAAGAAAAAGAAAAGAAAACAAAACCACAGCAACTAGAGTAGCATTTGGGGGTAACAGAGAATTTCAATTACCCATGCTCTTTCTGGTTCCAATTAGCATGAACAATCAAACAGGTGTCTGTGGGAAAGTCTAGCCAAGCTTGTCACATAATGAATTGTTTTGTAATCACCTTTCTCTGTATTTAGAAATTCTGCCTGAACACTGTGATGAATTCACTATGCACAAGTGGCCCAAGCTGCCTTTCACTGATGAGACAACATATGGGATTAAAAAAAGAAAAAAGATAGTTCTGTAAACCTGGTCAAAATCCCATGCCTCAGGAGGTCATGGGCACTGGGCATTAGGAGGAGGGCAAGAATATGACCCTGCTACTGTTGGTTTTTGATGGACATGCTGTTAAACTGCTTTCTAAATATTTATGCTTAGAGCCACAGAAAAGTCCTGCTCTCAACCTTGCCTAAAGAAGTCTATTTCTGCCTGGGCAGCAGTGGATGTAGAGACTCCAAACTGGTCAAAGTTGATGAGATGTCCATATCAAACTCCCACACTCCAAGGCTCAGGGGGCATCTAAGGAGAGGAGATAGAAAGGCTGTCAGAGTCAGAGAAGAGAGAGGAGTTATGTCACTTCTTTGGACATGGATGTAGTACTGTCAACTCTGTACAAATGGGACTTGGTTACAAAGAAATTCCTTTTTTTTTTTAAGGCTATGAATGCGGGACAGGGTTGTTAGAGAAACTGGAAGAAGCAGTTGGAGTTGGATTTGATCAAGACATACTGCGTACATCTATGAAATTATCACAGAGCAAATAAACCCTATTGTGAATATAATGCCAAGAGAAGGAAGTGACTCGATATCCACCTGTAGAGAATTTCTATCTCTATTATACAAGGCTAGGGGGCATCCATTGTCAGGCCAACTACAGAATGAGCCAGAATAGAATTAGGCAGGTGCATGAACCTGAATGGCAGCTGTCTCAAAAGCATGATTTACAAGGAGGAACTCAAGGCTAATTTAGCTGGATGGGGAAGAGTTTCTTACTGGTGACAAAATGTGATTTACCAAAGCAATTACAATTCCTTGGTTGTAGGTTAAGTATCATTTTCCCAGGGAGATCTGAAACCCCGATGATTTCTTTGGTGTTAACACTGGGTAAGGGTGGTGGCAGCCAGAGACTTTGTGGCAAAGGGATCCATGTGGGAGAGGCCGATAAACTCAACTGGTGTCCAGTGAGTGCAACTTGGAAGCCATTCTTGGTCAAAGTGCGCCAGATGGACGTGGTAAAGACAGCTGGCAGCAGAAGCAGAGGGCCGGGGGTGGGCACGGGGACCTCTTTTCATTGTGTAATTCCATGTCTACATTCTCAGTTCTTAATGTATATGCATTTTCAATTTATTACAGGCGTCTCAGAAACTCAGATTTCAGTGCCAGCTTCCCGCGGTCTGTGAAAATCACAGAACATACCCTCTCCATCCTTGAAGCACTATTCTAAAGTAAACAGTGAGTGGCATTATGGGAAGGATCAAGCTGGTAGAAAGCAACATAGGGATGGGGACATGCTGAGGATCCAGGCATGGTGGAACAGGCCCAGGTCATCAACCAACATCAATCAAAAATCACAGGCAGCCCACCTCTTTAGAATAATTATGGACCTGCACTTAATGGCGTGCAGGGAGCTTTCTACCCGGTGACATAACGGCCTTTGCCCAGAAATGACTAATGGCTTCTCGCGATATGAAAACTGTGGCGAGGTGTGAGGTGCCCGTCTGTGGCTAATTGAAGATGAATGAGGTTTTAGTGCTACTCATGAAGTGTTAAGCAACAAATGATTAATTTTTAGGCACGAGCGAGTGACACTGGTGCTTGGATTTTGCTGTAGTTCTCCGGGGAAAACGCTTTTTCTTTTCGAAGACAAACCGTAGAGAGTTGTAATATGTAGGATCGAGACCGTGCTTTGGGAGTTGGGGAGGGGAAAGTACTTGCTTGTTATGCAAGCATGAGGATCTGAGTTCAATTCCCAAGAGCCACGTAAACAAAAAACAAAAAACTGGGCCTGATAGCTTGTGCTTATAATCCCAGCATGGAAAAAAGAGATGAGAGAATCCCTGGGACCTGCTGGCCAACCACCCTACTCAAATTCATGAGCCTCAGGTCCCTGAGATCGACCCTGTCTCAAAAAATGAAGTGTCCTGAAGAACGACACTCAAGGTTGGCCTCTAGCCTCCATTCACATGTTCCTACGCATACCCTTGCATCTGCACACATACGCACACACAGAAATTAAAAAAAAAATAGAAAAATGTCTTTCTCCGCATATCCCCTGCTTAAATTATGATTGTCCATTGATATTATTTGGCTTGTGGAAGAATGTCAGATGCTACGAATTATCAGTAGCAGTCATTAAGTGCATAAATAGGGCTCAATATGTCAGGCTCCTTATGAATCTGTGATGCAAGCTATTCCCTGCCTCATTGCTGCTAACTTCCTTGTTTTGCTAATTCTGCACCCAAGCAAATACAAAAATTTGTTTTTCCAAAGATCAGTGATTTCAGGAAACTGAGTTATGGGACGTAAGTTTTCATCCCTCCCCCAGGCTATCCAGTTTAGAATATACATTTCCAGTTCTTCCCACTACACTTGTAAACCTCCCTAATTCTTAGCTTTGGATTTGGCTATGGAAGTGCCTGTACTGATCGGATAGGGGCAAAGGTGAGAGTTTTGGTTGGTCCTGCAAGGGAACTTTAAGGAGGTCCATGTATTTCCCTTTTCCATTTGGGCTTCTGCCATTGCTGGGAGTAGAACATGACTCAGCTGGCCTGTTAGCGCAAGGAAGACAAAGGACTTACAGAGAACTGATGGCCTGCCTCCAGCTCCCAGTCAAGCAGTGCTGAGCTGAGATCAGCTAACTTCAGCTCCCAAGCAAGTCAGTTGTTTGAAGCTGTTTGTTAAGCAGCTAAACAAAGCCAATCATTTACTGAGTCTCTGTGATACTCCAGAAATGGATTAGTAGCAGGGCCTACATAGATGTGCCAAGTAGAGTCTTATCTCCTGATGGTCTTGCCTCCCCCAGATGAAATTTGGTCTCCTCACAATGAGATATTCCCTGGGAGAAGGGTGCAGAGTTCCAGGCTCCCAGACTCCTGCTCTAACATCATCTTCTTATGTCACAGTTTCCATAGGAGTCTCCTGATTGGTGGCTGTCACAAGGCCAATCAAGAAAGCTAAGAAAATGTTACGGGAATTCTTATTGTTATTATTATTAATTAAATTTATATTACATCCCGACACCAGTTGCCCATCCCTCCTCTCCTCTCATTCCCTCCCTTCCTCTACTGCTACCCCCTCCCCCAAGTCCTCTGTTTCTGTTCAGAAAGGGGCCTGATCTCCCATGGAGGCAACATGGCATACCAAGTTGTGCTAGAACTAAGCACCTCCTTGCTGTGGAATAGTAAACTATGTAAAGGTATGTTACACTTGTTTATGTTGCAGAATATTACTTTAACTATGTGAAGGCGTGTTACATTTGTTTCTGCTGCCTTTGTTAGTGATGTAAATCTGTGTTGCGTTTGTTTAATTATGTGAAGATGTGTTGCTGTTTCACCTTGCCTGCCTCAGGCACTTGATTGGTCTAATAAAAATCTGAATGGCCAATAGCTAGGCAGAAGAGGGATAGGTGTGGCTGGTGGACAGAGAGAATAAGTAGGAGGAGAAATCTAGGTTGAGAGAGAAGAAGGAGAAGAAAAGGAGGAAGAAAGAGGACGTGCCTGGGGCCCGAAGCCAAGCAGCCACCAGTCAGATACAAGGAGCAGTGAAAGTAAGATATACAGAAGGAAAGAAAGGTAAAAAGTCCTGGGGCAAAACATAGAGAAAGAGAAACAGTCAAAGCATTAGGAACAGCCCCTGCTCCCACTGTTAGGAGTCCAGCAAGTAGACCAAGTTACACAACTGTCGCATATATATAGATAGCCTAGGTTAGTCCCATGCAAGCTCCCTGGTTGTTGGTTCAGACTCTCTGATCTCCTATGAGCTCAGGTTAACTGATTCTTTTGGTTTGTTTGTTTGTTTGTGATGACTTTGACCCCTCTGGCTCCTACAATCCTTCCTCCCTCTCTTCAACAGGATTCCCCAAGTTGGGTCTAATGTTTGGCTGTGGGTCTCTGCATCTGTTTCCACCAGTTACTGGATGAAGGCTCTCTGATGATAATTGGGGTAGTTGCCCATCTATGAGTATAGCAGAATATCATTAGGCATTATTACATTGGCAATTTTTTTCTCCAATCATGTTTGGTTCTATCCTAGGTCTCTGGGCCAACCAGCCTCTAGGGCATGGCACTCCAGGCAGTGTCAGGGGTAGTCTCATTCTTGTGGCATGATCTCAGGCTGGACCAGTCATTGGTTGGCCATTCCCACAATCTCTACACCACCCTTAAGTTTTGGCAGCCCAATTTTTAAAGAATGCTTCTTTTCCTCCTAAAACCAAAGTCATTACAAGATCCCTTAAAACACAAGGTTCTGGAAGACCTGCCTGTGAATCTCCATGCAAGTGAATATTTTCTTTCTCTTTGTCTAGGATACTGTATGTATCTGAATTGTTCATGTCCAGTCTCTTCCACTTTTGGCCCACAAAATTATGACATTAAAAGTCTATAGATCATAGTTGAGAAGCCCTGTTAAACAGCAAACTTGCTATACACACCAGGGCAGGCCTAATGTTCTAGCAACTTGGAAGTTGAGGTCAGATAATCACTTGAGCCCATCAATTAAAAATGAACCTAGGCAGCATAGTGAGACTCTGTCTCAAAGAAAAAATAGTCAAGCTTTTCTTAGGGTCCTTTAACATATTTAATTTGGTATAAATTTACATGAATCTCATCTATGGAGTCTTCTGGGAAGAGCTGTTTAACTAGTTCTTAAGCTCTGCGGGCTACCTTGCTCCATTTCACAACCTCTTGTCCTCACCACCCTGAATATCTGGATATCTTTATGTACTTCATAGGTGATCAGTAAGTGAATTTTGAAGTAACTGATCAGCTTGCCACTGCCTAGATCCAGACCCTACCCGATCCTCTGGTCCTCTGACCCCACTGACCCCTTGAGTACTCAGTATTATGCAAGTCATCTGTCTTTACATCTGGACTTTGAATCCTCCTCTACACATAACCACCTCACTTGACTCTCTGGTCCACTAACTAATGGAAATGGCTTTCCATTCATTGAGATGTACAGCCAAAGGGAGGTCAGACCCCAGGCCAGTTTCTTTGCTATCATTTTGATGGAGCAAACCTTCACCACCTTAACCCATCTTAAGGAGGAATGGAGAAGGAGGAACTGAGACCTGGCTTCCAATTGTCAGTAATGAATGACTAGCTGCCTGTGTATAGACCTGGGTAAAGCAGAACCAAATGTCATCTCTCAAATGTCGACAGTCACGGTGCAACAAGCAGGTTGACAATGCACATAAAAAACCAATTAGAATGATGGAATTGCATTCCCAGAACACAGAGCTACTGGCTGCTGTGGAGATCGATAAAATATTCTGGCACATGGTGGATTTAAACTGCACTGCCACTCAGAACTGGGTGTTCACATGCTGATCAGAAGCCAGCTACCTGATGCACTTACATTTTTTACTCGCCCGTCTTTAAAGGATTTCATAGCATCTCAGGAGCACCAAAGAATATTTTGAAAAATCTTATTTTGAAAAGAGAATGAGGTTAAAGACTGACCTGCATGCTTAGAAACTGCTTCCAGGTGTGGAAGAGGACGTGGCCATCCTTAGCTTTGCAAATTGAATTCTCTATTTATTATTGCTGCCTCCGGGATTTTGCCTTTTCTAGAGGGTACTTAACTATCACTTAAACTCAGTATAGAGGACAAACAAATGGAGGTTACAAAGTGACACCCTTCTAAGTAAATACAAGCCCAAAGAATTAGCCTACAGTTTGGATTTTGAATTTTCCCCAAAAAGGTTGGTCTTAAAGGTTGGTCCCCAGCACCGATGGCACTGTTGGAAGATTGTGGCATGTTCTAGTGAGGGGTCGTTTGATCACTGGGAATGTGCCCTCAAAGGCTGCAGGACTCTATCTTTTTTTCTTCCCGTACATGAGGTAACTGGTCCTACTCAACCTCATCTTTTGTCCTGGTGTGTGAAGAACCTACCCCAAGAGCAAAAGCAACAGGATCAGTGAGACCTGGGTGAGGATCTCAAAGCTATGTGCCTGATACACCTTTCCTCTTTTTTTAATCTACTGTCTTGGGTATTAATTTGTTTTAGTGACAGAAAGTTAACTAGAACAAGTTTTATAATAAGTCAATTATGGTAGATCAAATGATAGTTTTAATTTAATAAGGAAGATGATATTTAGAGGATTCCTATGACAAATACTTTTGTAAAACTGAAAATTCTCCTACAGTGTGTGTGATGAGTATACATTGTGCTAGACACTAAGTAATATGGATACATGGAACACTTTGTTAGATGCATGATAACTTTGTATTTGCTCAAATGTTTGTAGGTAGCTTGATCATATCTCTGAATAGTGCAGGCATTCCTGACAATTGAATTCTCTCTGCACCTATCTCATGCCCTGAGTTTAGTTTGCACTCATGTTTGTTAAATGGATGAATGTCTTGAGGGTACAATTTATAATGTTTAAAACATAAGCTAAGGGACATATGCCTGTCTTAGATACCAAGAAATGCTAAATGAAAACATGCATCAGCTTTTTAAAGGGTTTAACTGTGTTTAAGAATAACAGGTTCTCTTGGGGTGACATTACCCTGAATTTTGTTGGACAGCTAACATTTATCCCATGCATTGTCAGAGAAAGAGTACATATTATATAGAACAGAGGGAGAATCAAGGAAATGCACAAACAGCCAATCCAGAGCTAGATCAGGACTGCATTTTAAAACCTTCTGGAGAATGCAGAAACAAGAGAATTAGAATGGCTGTCTTTAATTTTACATTTTAGATAGCCATATCAACACAATCCATCCCTTTTGGATACATTAGGAACACCTGTTAGGGGCAACCTGTAAATCATTCATAATTTCTGTCTTGGTGCAGTTCATACTCCAGTCAAGAAAGTAAATGCATGCCTGAGTATAAGGTGGGGAGCTGTGTGTAGAGCAGGTTTGGTGTCAGGTGTATGTATGATCCTACTCATTTTGAAAAGTCTCTATGACATACAGTCAGAGTCCCAGTATGACTGGAATAAGCAGGCCTCAGTTCTCAGTGACCACAGAGTATCCACTGATGCTATGGTTAGCAGATCAAGGTTGGCCATGGGGCCCTTGCACTGAGATGCTCTTTGACCTTGGAGCGGTCTGTCGTATGCTCATTATACTGCACAGTGAAAATGCCCCTGGAACACAGGGAAGAAAGGGGGCCCACTGCTACTGTTGCAGTCACTGTGATTGTCCCCAGAGGGCCAACTGGCTGGGCAGGACAGACCACACCCACAGTTCTAGCACTTTGGGGGCAGGGGTAGGATGGTTTTAAGCTGGAGCTACCAAGTTAAGACCCTGTCTCAAAACCAAAACAAGACAAGAAGCCAGATGACTACTTTGGGATGGGGTACACTACAAAATGATCATAACACACAGCCGAGTCCCAAGAGCCCAAGTATTTTGGAACACTATACATATTGAATATTTTTTTCGGTTGACAGGCTGATTTTTGCTTTATAGACATCCCTATAGAATTCCTTAAATAACATGAAACCTTTTGGTCACTCAAAGAAAATCAGAAATTACTTTCTGTTTATGGCTCTTGCCTGGAAACTCTCCCATGCCCTTTGGATGCTGGGGTTGGATTGTAGACTCTCAGGGCCTAACCATATCCCTGCTCCCTTCTGGATGTTTGGAAAACATCCAGATCAAATCCAGAGCAAAACACAGATCAAATCCAGCTCAGAGGTGCAAGTCCACAGACTCAGCTGTAGCTCAGGCCTGGGCAAGTGGCTCAGCTTCATTAGACTTCATTCCACCTCTGTTGATGACCATATTGGTCATTATTGAGGGGGAACCTTGGTGAAACCCTGGGAGATCAGGCGCCTGGCCCAGGGCTGGTGTACATTTTTCTTCTTTTCTTCAGGCTCAGCCCAGATATGGCAACACTCTCTGAATTTAAGGTCACTGAAGTGTTTTGTGAGAGCATCATACTGCTAACTCACAGTGTCAGTCACCACAGGCTCCAAGGGATCTTTATTTCTCTTACAAAATTATATTATGACTCCAATGGCCAAGGACAACGTGATTTCCTTCTTCAAGCAATTAAACATGTCTTGTTGTGGCCCCGTCGCAAGACCTCCCCTCGCGTCCCCCCCCCTCAACATGACCACCATAGAGCCAATATCCAATGCAAAACACACAAGGGGTTATTGATAATAAACAAGTCTGGGCTTGGTCTGGGTCCAGCATCTGACACAGCAGGTGGAGGAGGATGGCCCTGAGCTCTCAGGGTGGGAGGGGTTTAAAGGGAAAAACTGCAAGCAGGTACAAGCCTCGGCATCATTTGATTGGGTGAGGGTGTGTAACCTTTAAATTTACTGGTTGGGAGTTACAGTTATCATTTTGGGGGGCAGGCCTAGACAAGTCCCAGGCTCTGTCCTTAAGCTGCCATGGGGGCTGGCTGGCCTTGCTTGTACTGACTGTGGGGGCTGACTCAGTGTCCCAGGCTCTGTCCTTGAGCTGCTTGGTCCTTTCGGTCTCTGCAGCCCATGTATCCTCTTGGGGAAACTTAAGCCACCCTAAAGTCTCCTGAGCAGCATGTGGTAATTCTGCCAGTTTGTTCTGTGGGAAGACTAAGGCCAGCCTCGGGTAACTTCTCTTTGGCCTAGTGAGAGGTAATTTCTCTTTGGGACAGTGAGCTGCCTGGAATCTCTTCCCATTCTTTCCAGTGGGCAGCCCACCACTGTGCCAAACAGGCTCATGTTGGCGCAGCCTGTCAATAGAGGTCTTTGGTGGGTTATCTCTGCCATTTATGAGACAGCTTTAACTATAATTTCAGCATTGGAATCTTGGGGTCTAAGAGGAAAAACATTTTCTGCTTTTTGCATTCTCCAAATTCAACTAGAGTGAACCTTAGCTACTTCAGTAGTTAGGATGTTGTGTCCCCAGGACAGCACTACTGGGAGGTGGTGCAGACTGGGAGAAAAGGCCAAGTGGGAGCTTCCTAGCACACTGGGCAAGCGCCTTCAAAGGAGACCATGGGAATCCTTTTTTTGCTTCCTGGCCTGGAAGAGAGTGACTTACTTTACCACATACTCATGACAGGAGGTGCTACCTCAGACCCGGAGCCAAACTGATCCTGGGTACTAGAGTCATCTCAAATTGTGAACCAAAAATAAACCTGTCCGATTGTTTCAGATGTTTGTGATAGAAATGGAAGGCTGCTTAACACAACTACTTAAGAGTTCAAAGTTGAAAATGAGTTTAAATAATGCAGCTTGAGCAATACATCACGCTAATGAATGTCTAAGTCATTGCTGCATTTAAATCCTTATATCATTTTAAAGGATGAGTCCCCTTTTCCTTATTACTTTAAGAAACACCACTAATGGCTTAGAGTGGAGAGCATATTGTCCCAGTGACCAAGGATTCAGAGGCAAGTCTCTGACTACCATGCATGGTCTATTTCCTACAACATTTTCGGGTAGGACTGAAAAACAGCACCCTGAGCTAGAAGTCTAGGATTGCTAACTGGGATTGACAACTCATTCCCTGCATGATGATGGAAACAGAACACGCAGTTGTCCAGTGTTGTCTCTTGTATGAGTAAAGGACAGCTAGACTCAATGTGGTGTGCCCACCTGTAATCTTTGCACTTGGGAGTGAAGGCAGGAGGATCAGGAGGAGTTCAAGGCCAGCCTGAACTACAAAGTGAATTGGAGGTTAGCCTGGTCTACATGAGACTCCACCTCAGAAAAAAAAAGTTAAGTGGATTTTTAAAAAATATATAATCTAGAAGATTGGCATTTTTGCCATAATCTAAATGGCACAAAACTTTTGCCTTGCTTTATAACCCTTTGTACTATCTCTGGCTCCAGCAACCCTTACAGCTAAATCCAAAAAGACACTACCTAGCATCATCCCTCCTCTGCTGTGGCCTGCTCTCTTGCTTTTTGACACTATAGCAATCATAAACATCACCCCAAAGCACAAGTGTTTACATCCCAAGGAATCTGCCGGCCCTGCTCTTCCATCTATTGGCTCTTTCGCCTGCTGTCATTGGCATTCTTCGGGAATGACAGCCTCTCCTTCAAATTAGAGTATTCTAGCAGACCACTTAATTCCTGAGAAATTAGTGCTTCTTTGGGGAGCTGACACTTAAGGGAAGACTGTGTGGCTTGGTCAAGAGTCTCTAGCAATGGAGCTTCCTATGGTCTCTCCCTGATGAAGTGCATAGGCTTAGCAGAAGGCTCAGCTCCCAGGTTCTTGCTCCTTTTTCATCTATTCATCCAACAAACATCTATTTCATGTGACTTGGTCAGTCTTTAAGCCTAGTGCTAGGGGAGAGGAGAGCAATTAGGAACCAAAGCTGTTTTAAAAAACATCATATTGGAAATAATTTATTTGCCTCCTCTGGTACACTATGAACCCCTACCTTCTTAAGAGAAGAAGCATCTTTCAAGATTAAATACTTGAAGATCTGCCGGGATATAAGCCAGCAGAGTGCCCACTGCTTGTGGGTGGGCTTCAGGAGGAAGCTCACTGGAAACTGGGCATCTCTCCATCCAGACCACAGAAGCAAGACCAGGCACAGATTACTGGAACACTTTATTATACCTGCAGGAGCCAAAGGCAAAGCCTTCAGTTCCACGGAACTTTTGCAATGACCATTGCTTGGTTTATGCCTTTTGAAAATTTGACTTCTCTGAAAATTAGGGTTAGAGTGGGAGACAGCAGACTTGGAGAACAGGATAATGGTTCCTTCCCATTTAAAAGACTCGTTAGCAGCTACTAATCAGCCTGGGAAGCAAGAAGAGAAGATCTTCCCCCCCAATCCCCAGGACTTTGAAGAATCACATACATCATAGGTAAAAGGAAACGTTAATGTCTTTTGATTATCTTTTTTTTTGAGGAGTAATTTACATGGTAAGCATGTTTTCACATGTACATTCTGGTGAATTTCATCCAATGTGCTAACCCTCCTTATTCACTCACCCTTTTCGGCCACTTCCCTCTTTTCCATCCTTCCAATCTTCTATCTGGGCTTAGTGGCTACTGGCTTTGCCTTTCCTAGAATTATATGAACTGAATCCTAATGTATATATTCGGCCACAACACCTTCTTTCTGTGTGTTCTTAAACTGATGTTACCACTTACGCCTGTACCTAGCTTGCTACTTCCCATTGCTGAACAGAACTTCGTTTTACGCATGTATAATTGCTTACTTATTTGTTGGTGAACATTGGTTACATTTCTAAGTTTTTGGCTAGTATAAATACAAAGGCATTGTGTATACTTTTTCATGGACATAAGATTTCATTTCTCTTGGAAAGTAAATGGCTGGATTGCAGGATGGACAATTTTAAAAGAAATTTATACACCATTTTCTGAAACCATGCTACCATTTTCCTGTCTTAAAAACAAAACTGCTGTTACACATTATGAAGTTTTATAGGGTAATTTAAAATTTCAACATCAACTGGTGCTTTTCTTCTTTTGGAGACTGGGGATACTATCATGAACTGGCAATGGAAAGCAGATATGGCAGTTCATCCACCCACCCTGTGCTGGACTAAAATCTGGGAAACTGGAGTGGCAGTCATGAGACTTCTTTGGTTACTAAGGTGGCTTTACTGGAAAATCAAGGAGGAAGTAGGCAGAGTGAGAGCTCTGGGGGGTAGAGCATAAAAGCTGAAAAGTAAATACCACAAAGGTGTATGGGTGGATTTTGTCTCAAAACTTTCAACAGAAATCCATCGCCACTACCCTAAATATTGTAACATGACATTGGAACCCCTATGCTATTGTATCTGCAAGTGGCCAACTCCGCGCTGGCATTGTTCCTCCTCCTCCGCCAGCAGTTCCAGCTGCCTTTCACCTAGCCCCAAGGCACAGTTCCTCTGTTTTAATTTGCCTTACTCAGAGAGATGTGTGTGGAAAGTGCTGGAAGCACATTTTGGGTGGCAGCCTGGATGCAGGGCCACCAGTTTTCTATTGTAACCCTGGGTTTTCATCTTTAAAATGAGACAGTTCCTCTGCTGACATGGTTCTCCTTGACGCACTCACATCCAGCTCTGTAGATGGTTCTTGCTTCCACCAGTTTATTATAATAGCAGGATTCCCTGCTGCTATTCCACAGTAGGATCTGATGACCTTTTCTGGGGCTGTAGTCACTGATATAAGGGTGGGTGGGTAGGGGTCACCGGCTTGCCCAAGCTCTACCAGCTGTTTATAAGCTGAAAACTAGTGGTGGTGACTATAAATAATCTGAACACTTAAGTCAAGGAGATCTTGATTCGAATCCCAATTGGACTACTGAGTAAGCTCCTTATTCTCAGATTGTGGTTCCTTGATCTCTAAAAGATAGATAAACCATTTAGAGTTGTGTGAACTGAGATAATACAGCTAACATACTTGGTACACTGTCCAACAAGGCCCATACTCTTATTTATACCTCAACTACCTCAAATATGAAGTAGTTGAACTATGTAGCAAATGTCTGCCAATTTTATCTAGATCTAATATTGTATACCTCAATACAAGAATTTCATCCAGTTAAAAACCAGACTTTGCAATAGCTTGAATAGCTGTGGTGAAAATAAGGAAAAGATGTCAATGACCAACTGTTTACAGTATACTGCAGTATGCACAAGAGCAAACATTCCAATAAGCAATGGCTCCAGGTGTTGCAGTTGGCTAGATACAGGGATCAGAAAGGGGCTGGCTTTATGATCGAGGAAACTGCATTTGGAAGGAAGTGGGGAGAACTGACTTAGGTCAGCTCAGGGAGCTTAAACAAAGCTTTGAATCCAGAGCCACAGGCCACAGATATTACTGCTGGATTCCTGTTGTACTGGACACTTCCATAATCACATATCGTAAAAGTTCCTCAAATCTAGACAGGTTGTGGATTGTTTCTTGGGGATTTGCAAGTTACATGCAGCTACAGGTCCAGCTCAACTGCACAGTAGAGCACCTCAGAGGTGAACTGGGAAGCCTCTCCAACCCCGTTTAAGACCTCCTAATTGGACTGTGGGGCACAGTGAGTGTCAGGTGAATTAAGAGCACACAGGGAAGCAAAGGAGAAGGGCTGCAAGGCAGAACATGGAACGTTCTTACAACCAGATCAGAAAAAAAGTGAACTCAAAGGAATCTGCACACAGAAAGCAGTATGTACTCCTTTCAAGATCAGCCAAGGGACAGCGGTGAATAATTCATGGCACTAGAAGAAAAATGTTTTTCGCCTGATGTTGCTTACTCACTTAACTCTAGAGTGTCTCCCTCTCACTGTAGAATTGAGGACAATCCGTGTCTGTTCACTGCCAGGAGCCTCAGTGATGAGAATACTACTTAGTCTGTTAAGACAGTAACTATAGAAGGGATCAGATCTGTCTGAGCAAAACTGAACCTGATGGGCTAGGAGAATTCAATGAGAAGAGTTTATATAGGAATCCTGCAGTGTTTTTGAAGGAGCATATTTCATAGCCCCTTGAGCTACAAGAGCTTTGGGTAAGTATGATGCCCTCATTTTGTAGAACAGAATTGAAGGACCACATCCACAGGAATATGCCTGGATCTCAAAATATTAAATCCAAAATTCTCCAAGAGTTATTCTTGCCAGAGACATAGAAAACAAGTCCAAGGACGTGAAGGAAGCTAAATGGTACAGAAGCTGGAAAGGATGTGTCTACCCAGGAAAAGCAAGTCCAAGGCCACAAAGTTCTACCCAGGAGACAATTTGAGAGACTTACAGAGAAGTACATATGCATGTGTCTTATGGGGAGGGAAAATGAAAGTATGCAAAACACCTTGCTTTGGTATCAGAGGGAAACTTTATGAAGATGTAGGTGGAAACTGAGGATGGGAGGGCTGTGGGTGAGCAGCGAAGGGAAGAAAGAACAAGCAGACAGAGGGATGAAATGCCCAGGATGGTCCAGAGTCCTGTAAGAGCTGGTGGAAATTATATTGGATACACAGAAATGTGAACAGGGTTAGAATATGGAAAGTCAAGCTGGGAAATCTGTGATGTTGATTAGTAACAGGGTGGCATTCAAGACTCTACTGAGAATGAAGAAAAAGGTCTAAATTGATAGTCCTCACTTTTCCTTTGTTTCCCCAATACACTACTGTCACAAAGCTTTCGGATGATCCAAGGCTGACTGCAAATGACACATAGGTGTGCGTCACACTGAAGTATTGAGCTACTGTATTACATTTATTGCAATTCTCTAAGAAGGTTTTCTTTGGATGATCATGTATTCATTAACACTGGAAAGCTCTTCTGCTAGAGCACTAGAAAATGCTCTGTAAACAGTTGTTTGGTAAACTGATAAATGTAGATCTATCAGATGGCAGAAGATATGAAATCTATAGTCACCATGTAAAGTTCCAGAAACACTTTATTTAAAAATGGAGTTGTAAATGCATAACAAAATAACGTAATAAATGTAACAAAAATAAATAAGGAGAATGTATTCATACAAAATAAAAATAACATAGTAAAAGGCCAAATGTTTATAAGTGAACAAAACTGTGTAAACAAACAATAATGTAAGTATATATTTTAATACTTCCTTAGACTCCTTATCATGTACTTCCATGTGGACAGACTCAGTACCAGACATTAACTAAAGGAGGGAACAATGGTGATTATTTTGCATAACTTTTTCTTTAAATGGACTGACCCTGTTTCTATGTTTTGTTTCTTCAAAGCATCTCACTCCCCTTACAGTCTTTGAAACCCCTTTGAAGCCTTACTTCATGAGAATTGTGAATTTAGCTTTACAAGGAAAACAGTTCCTTTTCTTTTTTTTTAATTTAAAGAAAAAATACAAGATCCATTATACAGCAGACTTTTGCTTTTACATCTTTACAAAAAGATTTTGCATTTTTATTAACTGATCCAAAAGCACAGGATTACTTAGATCCCAAAAAATCTTGAAGTATACAGTTAACCATCCCATAAAACAAATGTAGCACAGGTTATTGCTAATATATCAAAGACCGTATCATAAAAGTTGCAGTTTATTCTTTATAGACTGATGGGGCCATTGAAGCAAACCCAGGCCTATTAATAAAAGAATTAAGATTCACCCAAATTATAGTGTTCTGGAAACACAAAAATAATTCCTTTATTTAAAAACTTATTGAAATGTGAGCTTCCTGGAAAGAAAACAAAACAGTAACAAAAACAAAGAAGGTATTTTTCCACAGGCTTTCTCTACAGTAGCTATTAGCCAAAGCTGCTGTCGCCGTTGCTGTCTTGCCGGGTCCTCACAAACGTGTGAGACTGACACAGGGTGACTATGGACCTACAGGGACACACAGAAGCAATTCAAGGACTGGGAGCGAATCTATCAACTACTCTCACAATTACTGGTTCTCCACATCTCCTAATGAAGAAAAATTAACCTCATGATCATTTCAGAGGGATCTCCCTCCCCAACTGCCACATAAAAACTTGGTAACACAGGATAAATATACATGTTCTTAATTTTAAAAATATACTCCACCTAAACTATCTGTCAAATTTAACCTTTCTAGTTGTCATTTCATCTAGAAGGAGAGACAAAAATCTTATTTCCTTAAAATAGAAAGGAAGGAAGCAAAAAAGGAAGGAAGGGAGGGAGGGATGGATGGAGGGAGGTAGGGAGGGAGGGAGGGAAGGAAGGAAAAAAAGTGCCAAATGATCGTTTTGAAAAGTGGAGTAAAACACTGTGGGGTTGCCGGGCGGTGGTGGCGCATGCCTTTAATCCCAGCACTCGGGAGGCAGAGCCAGGCGGATCTCTGTGAGTTCGAGGCCAGCCTGGGCTACCAAGTGAGCTCCAGGACAGGCGCAAAGCTACACAGAGAAACCCTGTCTCGAAAATCCAAAAAAAAAAAAAAAAAAAACACTGTGGGGTTAAAACAAATACAGTATTGTCAACTTCCTATGTACAGAAAGACAAGTCAGTCCTTAATGATATATAGATATGTCCATCTATCACTCCCAGTAATTCCCTTAGTGCAAACATAATAGTTAATTTCCGTAAACCCCAAGACAAGTTACTTAGCAACAGTTATATAAATCACACTATGTTGGAAAAAAATCTTAGGACACAGGATGACGGCTGTGGAGGGTCTGCTTTACTCTACAGAGCACGGTGTCACTGTGTCCAATGACAGTGAGTAATATATAAACCCTATTATTAAGAAGCAAACTGAATGGTTAAACAATCTGTACAGCTCATGAGAAGTTCATCTTAGGGAGTAGCTTGGCACAGGAGACACGGGGGCTCAGAAATGTTGGAGATTTTAGTTTGTTTGTAGGTCACAACATAGTTTCAAACAAACAAACACAAAGATCTATGAAGTAAAAGGATGCAATGATATGACTCAATTTGAAAATCATGAAACCACAGAAGGCAAAACTGAACAAGCTGCCTTTTGCTAAGTGTGCTTCAAGCGGTTGTCTGAGTGGTTTGAAAAGACTGGTATGACCCATTAGAGGTAAAAATAAATAAATAAATGAAGAAGACAAAGATAACAAGATTGTTGCTGACCAAGCTCTCTTGTTTTGTATGTCAACATCATGCTGCTTCCAATACCCCTAGTCACTCCACCGGGAGGCAATGTCTCTAACAACCAAGGGAACATCACTCATGTACTGTAACATCTTCCTCTTCCCCATCAGGGTTGAACCTATTGAAATGGATACTGAAATCAGCCTCAGTTTCAGCATTCTCAAACTCAGCTGAGGCTGCAGCTGCTGCAGGGTGCAGAGCCCTGGTTTCTGGGGGGCAAAGTGCTGGTGTCTGACCAGGGCTGCTGTGGTTATTAACAGGACTGGACTTCTGTTTGGGTGGAGATGGCAGGATAGCATTGGGAAATCCCATGTTGTTAAGAGCCTCCAAGGTTCCATCTGGGTCAATCATGGCGTTGATCACTGAAGGAAATAAAAAATAAAAAGATGTAATTCTATTTTCAGTAAGAGGTGCATATGAGCATTGTCTATCATTAAGACAGACTTCAGCTAGTCCTCTACTATTGTACTTAACCTGATTTAATAATTCTGTGGTTAATCTACCTTGTAGATTACACAGACCTGTATGCATTTCCTAAGCATCCCCTATGGTTCCAATAGACACTTTAGGAGATTGAACAGAGTAGGGCTTTGAAGGGTAAAAGCCAAGAGCTTTCAGAAACTTCCTTTTACCTTCATTGAAGAGCACTGAAAATCCTGGTTATATTTTTAACACACAGATTTTGTCAAATATGTTCATGATCTCACTATAATTATGCCAGGTGTGGGGGCACCAGAGGAAGGGAGGAGGATCAAGAGTTCTAGGTCATCCCCAGCTACACAGAGTAGTTAAGACCAATTTGCATCAAGAGCAAAACAAAGATTTTTTAAAAACCTAATTTTTTAATATTTTAGTTTTTATATTGGGAGCTATCCATATGTGCGGGAGGCTGTGGGAGTACACAACAGGTGACAACTGGTACTGACCAGGTCAACCCACCAAACCCACCTGATGGGGGGGGGACCCCACCTGGCAAAGCCATGGAATCACTGACTGTAAATGACTGGTGGTTCTGTCTGTAATTTTTCTCACGTGCCATTTCATTTCTTCCCTAATAACAGCTATGAGTATTTTCCCCACTGCTTGTGTGTTTGTATCCTAAAAATATTCCATCTTTGGGCACACACACTGCTGGGGATGGTCCAGAAGATGATTTCTGCTTAACCTGTATAATTCTAATAATATTAGAATATTTTTCATAACTCATACAGGAAAGTAATGATATTTTCAGTCACAAAGACAGCTAATTTTAGACTTCAGAACATATTCAAAGCAAACTGATTGCCCCTGGAGATGAATACCCAAGGGTGAATTCCTAGGTGTTGTTTGTTGCTGAATCAAGGTCAGACGTGAGGCAACTTTGGTAGATATAACCCTCTACAGTAATTGGCTTTTTGCAGGTAGTCCCAGCCTCAGTTTAAGTTACAGGCTTAAGGTTCAGCCAACTGTTTACTTTCTGTCTGAGAACCCTCACCAACTTAAAGCTACGTGCATGGCTAAGCATTACTCACCGGCCAATCAATGTGACATCCCCAACCTAAGAGAAACTATGTGACTTACCTTGTGCTAAGAGAATGGGTCAGGCCCTGAAAATGTAACACATAATTGTCCAGTTTGGCTGTGAGAGGAGCTGCTGCTAGAGAGAGGGGCTGTGTAAAGCTATGTAAAAGCCGGGGGGGGGGGGGGGGGGGAGAGGGGGGAGAGAGGAGAGAGAGGAGAGAGAACTGAGTGAAGGATGTAGTTGAATGGGCAGAGAGAGAAATGTGAGAGATGAAGAAAAAGCATGAGAGAAGTGTGAGAGAGTCAGTGAATGAAGAAGTGTGTGTGTGTGTTTGTGTGTGGTGTGAGAGAGAGAGACAGAGAGACAGAGAACGAGCTATGTGAAAGACCTGCTGCTATGTAGAGGAGCTATGGAAAGGAACTATATAAAAAGCTGTGTGAGAGGATGTGAAGAACTGTGTAAAGTGCTGTACGGTGAGAGCGCTATGTAAATGAGATGTATAGCTGTGGCCGTGTGGAGATTTGTGGCTACGGCGATTTGGAGACAAGGAAGATGAAGCTGTATAGAAAAGAGATGTAGAACAGAAATGTATGTAAAAGAAAGATGTGTAGCTGTGTGAAAATAGATGTAACTGTGTACAGAAATGTGTGGCCATGTAAGAAAAAGATGTATGTATGTAGAGAGAGATATATAGCTGTATGTAAAAACTGTAGCAGTGTGGAGACAGATTCTCAGGGGGGATTATTTAAGATGAAGTAAAAGAGAAAGTTACCATCAGAAAGTATGTGTGTTTCCTTATTTTTCTCCTCAGATAGACAGAAACTTAGTTCTAAAGGCCTTCAGATCCTTTATATAGAGTTGTAAAACTCCCCTTTTATGAATAATTTGGATATATTTAGCTCTATACTTTTATATGTACTGGTTGGTACACTTAGTCAAATACTGTCTCAATAATTAAGAATATATTAAGAAATACATTTTCAGAAATAGAATACACTGAGCTGGTTTCAAACTCAATCCTCCTGCCTCTGCCTCCTGAATGCTGGGATTATAGACATCCATTAGAACACCCTACACTACCACATCCAGAAGTATAATTAATTCATTTAGTAGTAAATTTACCTTGTAACTGTTTTTCAACTCTTTTCAGCTCTTGTAAAATAGAAGAAATCTCCTGCAGGGAAAGCAATACTCCAAATTAGCTTACTAAAACACTCTCAGATTACAAGCAATGCATCTCATCATCTCTATAGTACTGCATTAGTAGCTATATCAAAGGACACCCAGCGAACAAGATCCCAATTAGAATTTTTAATAATGAAATGGAGTAATTTTTTTTCAATAATACTAATAGAAGTTCAAGGCAATCTACTACTATAGAAAGGAAGGTTTTCAAACATCCGTTTCAATCAATTTTGCAACATTTTAACAATGTGCCTATGAGTTTTCTTTGGAAAAATATATAAAGTGAAACATCAACATAGGAGAATAATATGATAAATCCATGCTTTTTAAAAGACAAATATGTCAACTTAAAATTTAAGTTCTAAATTCAAAGCTACTTCTTTATAATGTATAATACTCATGTGAACAAGATGAATCACAGTGAGAAACACAGAAGACCCTCCTTAGTATTCTCTGCAACCTTGAAACAACTGATATTTTAAACAGCACTGTTTGAAATGTACTGAGTCTATTCATTCATACAGTCTTTTAGAATGTAAACTAACAAATATTCAAAACTATTTCTTTCCCTGCAAATGAAGCCATGCCACTGAAATGTTTACTTTTGAAAAACCACCATACCATACTTGAGGTCTTCACAATAGGAACTTCACTTTCAGCTCTTAACTTGCTCTCTATGTCATCCCAATTCCGATCCTTGTCTTTAAATAATATTCTACAGATCAAAAACACAAGCATTTTAACCTTTCAGGGTTTTGATGATAATATCAAAATCAAGATATTTCAAAACTACATAAAGAAAAATAAAACAATTATTGAATGAACTCAGAATTAATAATTAGTTAATACTATCAATTCATGCATGTGAAAACCTATTAAAAACATAACTAACTGGGTACTAATAAATGCCCAAAACTCTTTAATATTCATCTTATTTTTAGCTGAAAACTGAATAGAAGTGTTGTTATTATTTGTAACTAATGATATACCCACTGCTTAAGAAAGCTTAACTTTATTGTGGTACAAATGTAAAGTATAAGTAAAGCAAAATTAATAAAATATGCTTATTAGGTATGTAACTGTTGGTTAAAACTTCTTTACACAGGAACCATCAACCTTGTTGATGGATCAAATTCTGAACATTACCTTAAAGATGGAAAATTGGACTACTTACTATACTACTATTCAAATTCTTAATTCATTTTAATGTACATAACTTAGGAGTTAAAACAGTGTAAATTTTATATATTTCTAACAAAAAGAACTGATAACTGTTCTATATGAGAAACTAAACTCAAATTTCTTAGTCTTACAACTTTTTGTCAACCAAATGCAGAATTCTCTCTCCAATACATTAAAATCTCTGAGACACAAGTCAGAAGTTTGAGAAAGATTTAAGCACCTTTCTATTTAAGTTCTCCAATAAATCTAGTCTGGAAATCTACTTTAACTAAATCCTGTACATTAACAGTCTTTTTTTTTTTTAATTTTTAAAGATTTATTTATTTACTATGTATACAATGGTTCTGCCTGCATGCCAGAAGAGGGCATCAGATCTCATTTCAGATGGTTGTGAGCCACCATGTGGTTGCTAGCAATTGAACTCAGAACTTCTGGAAGAGCAGTCAGTGCTCTCAACCTCTGAGTCACCTCTCCAGCCCTCACATTAACAGTCTTAATGGTATTTCCTCAAATGTTATTTAAAAGCACACAATCAAAATCAAGTTGTGAACATCTGTAATTTTTCATAACCAGGTTAAGAAAGGTGAAAAGCCTGCAGAATAAAATTCTTCTGAGCTCTGAAATTTTCCAAATTGAAAAGACTGAATCTTAATGCCAGGCACCTAAGAGCTTCATCTAATGACTATGATATCAAGGACTAAGAAATGTATTGTGCCTTTTTAAAAGGTCTTTTTAGCAACAAGGCTTATGGAAAGTAAGAAAATAACAAGGACTCTATAGGCAAAGTGAAAACTACAATGGTCCTGTACAATCAAAGAAGTATGTGTTTAGAGATACTGAGGTGCTAAAAAGTCAGTGAATTTTTCCAGAAGATAATGAATGAGTATAACACACATGGCTTCTAGAACTCCTAAAAATTTCCTTGTTGGTGAAAAGAACATAGGACAGTTACTCAAGGCTCCTAATTCACTGAAAACAATGTCCTATTAGAAGAATAAGCTTATTTTTAAAAGTAAGATGTCAAACCTATCACACTCTGGCTTTAGGAAATTAACTCTAATCACTTATGTGGATGCCAAGGAAGCAGAAAATCACATCAGTATGTTATTTTAGACAATGCTATACTGGTCAAAACTTTTTTACTTAAAATGGTTGTTGAACAATGGTCATCACATTATAATTACATTCAAAAGAGTAGCTGGGCTAAGCTCCACCAAGAAAACAGTAAATTTCAAAGCTTATTTCATTTAAAATTAGCAAACTAAAAATTCTTTCCAATGAAGTTGTTGGCATTGGGAGAAAAATGTCTAAGTCCTTAATACAAGCAGTCTGGGATGTAAACAGCAGTTTACCACCTGAGGGCCAATTGTCATGGGGCTGGAAAGTGGCAAAAATGCTGGACGCAGGAATAGTCAACTTAAGTATGCACACACTTAGATTTTCACTGGCATCTGAGTTTGTTTCTAAGCTGTGGTCATTCCCCAAACCACCATGGCAATTCGCATGCAGAAGGCCAATCTGTATCCTTTAGATTTGGTTATCAGAAATCACACACTTTTTAAAACTTTCCCCCCACCTCCCCTTCCAAATAGCTGAGGTGAAAGTAAACCTTCTGTTGTAGAATATTTGTACACTGTATGAAGATGTGCTGCTGTGATTGGTGTAATAAAAAGCTGAGTAGTCAATAGCAGGACTTCCAGGCACAGAGAGAACTCTGGGAAGAATAAAGGCGAAGTCACCAACCAGATGCAGAGGAAGCAGGATGGGCAGTGTAAAGGTAACTGAGCCACATAGAAGAATGTAGATTAAAAAGTATGGGTTAATTTAAGTTATAAGAACTAGTTAGAAACAAGCCTAAGCTAAGACTGTGTTTTCATAATTAATACTAAGTCTCTGTGTTGATTCTTGTGAGCTGGCAGCACAAAGAAAAATTCGGCTATAATCTTCCATTTCCTTTTACTCTTAACTAGACATAAATCCATCATATATGATCCTATACACTGATCCATCGTATCTGTGCCTCAAGCTTGGCATTCAGCGATAAATTTCATAAAAATAATCAAGACATTTTATCATCATTATTATATTTTATAAAGTCTGCCATAAGCTTTACACATACCAAAACCTCAAAGCTCACATGGAAGGCAATTTAAACACATGTAACATTTGCTATTTATGTCACTAAGTCATTTATAGAGATCTTTAAAGTTTTCCCCAACCATCAAATTTCAAAATTAGTAAAATTAATTAACTTAATTAAACTATGTAGTACCCGGACTCACTTAATTAAATGTGAAATCCACAGTATTTTCCTGTGAGGGAGTCTGGGAATGAGTTCAGTGCAGACAGGGCCAGATGCTAGATGCAAGGCACAAGGCAGGCAGTCTAGGATACTATGTTCTATGAGTGACTCCCTGGATAAGGATCTAGCTATTAGGGGAGGGGATTTTTAATTCAGTAAGGTAGGGATAAAATTGTATGATATATTCAAGCCTTCCCATCAGCAAGTCACATATGACCATACAATGTGACTCGTGTGACATTTTCATAGACAACAGTGTATAGAGAGAGCACTCATTTATTACCATCTCATGACATTTTAGGGTGCAGTATAAACAGTAATCAACTCTGCTCAAGCTGACCCTTGCTTGCCTTTATACAGCATCGGCTGCCACCATGCCCCTTGCCCTTCCTTGTCTCACTTCAATTCACTCCTCTTCTATGAATTTCCCCAAAGGCCTTTGGTATGGGTTTTCATACGATCTTATCCTGTATTTCCTTCCCAATACACTGTCACTCAGAACTATAATCTTACATTTTCATATCTCCCTTCTTTTTTTTTAAATGTTAATTCAGGATCTTATTTATTTATTTTTGGTTTTTCAAGACAGGGTTTTTCTGTGTAGCTTTGGAGCCTGTCCTGGAACTCACTCTGTAGACCAGGCTGGCCTCGAACTCACAGAGATCCACCTGGCTCTGCCTCCCGAGTGCTGGGATTAAAGGCGGGTGCTACCACTGCCCAGCCCATATCTGCCTTCTGTACTTAATTGTGAAGGAGTCAAAAAGAATGCTGGAAATAACATACAGCCACAAATCAATCAATGAATATATTTGGAGACTTTAATAGCACTCCACCTATGGTGATATTTTATTTGTACTGAAATGTGATTTTATTTGTATGTTAATAAATACAGTTGCTTGGGGGTCAGAGCTAATAGCAAGCCATAGCAGAGCTGGGCATTCGTGGCGCACGCCTTTAATCCCAGCACTTGGTAGAAGAGCTAGGTAGATCTCTGTGTGGTCAAGGATACAGCCAGCATTGGAGACACACGCCTTTAATCTCAATACCATAGAAGACCTGAAGGGCTGTACATACAGGCAGTGACGAAGCAGTCATGTGTTTGGGTTTACAACCAATGAGAAGGCAGAACAGAAAGACTATATAAAGACAAACACACAGGAAGTAGGTCTCTTTCGGAGAGGTCTCTTTGCTGAAGAGGCTGGCTGCAGGGTATAGCTCTTGGCTCTGATCTCTTGGCTTTCTTCTTTGCATTGGTTCTGTATTTCTTATTTAATAAGACGGTTGGTTACATCTACACCACCCCTTGGTGATAATCTGGCAATCAAACCCAGGGCCTTGCACATCCCTTTTCAATTCCTATGTAAGACTGTCATAGTCAACATTTATTTCATTTAGATAGTCTTTTGGTTAATACCTCCATGTTCAATTTTAGAGTACAATTTTAGTGGAATTAAAACCACCACAGCAGCAATTTTATCATCATCAATTAAACCAAATATTGGATTCACGCTTGAGGCATGACTTCTCTGGTGATTCATTAGCAAGGCTTGTGATTTGTTAAACCAAGGCCTAGAGATTTGTTAATTTATGTGTAATAACTAATTCGTTAGGCTTACTTTTTCCTACTAATTTTAAATGGGCTCTACCACAGGGTACACCTGTCTATGGGCACAAATTGACTCGAGGGTATCAGATGTGGGTGGGATGACTTGTAAGGAGAGCTCTTGCTTGTGAAAGAAAATGAGATCAACAAACTTGGGTCTGATATGATCATAGGGAAAATAAACCTCATATAAGACAGTTTCAGAATGCTAATTTCATCATTTTCAAGTATGAATAAAATAAAATAGATTAATATGTAAGATCAGACTTATGCAGTATTTTATAAGTAGCATGCAATTAATTTCTCTAAAATCAAGAGTGAACTATAACTTTTAAAATTCAACTCAGTTTCAATTTAATTCACTGAAATTAGCACGATTTGTAATTTTCATTTCCTTTATCTAATTAGTAATTTCAGTAACAAAAAGGGGACCAACTTAGTTTTAGAGGGAAGAGAAATTGTGAATAGTAAAGTACAGTTAATATTCAAATGAAGCAAAGGAAACAAAGACAAGTCTTGTGAGTGTGCAGAACGAGCTTAAGCCAGGCTGACACACTCAAGTAGACAAGCTGGCCTGTGTGCCTTTGTCTGATGAAGTCTAAGATATCTGTGTTCTCCATAACTTGTTAATGAATATGAGGTTATTATTCTGTAGAATAATTCTATTCTCAGGTGTGTATGAGAATTAATGAAAAATTTTCTTAAAAAATGCAGATTACATAAAGGTAGTCATTAAATAATTAAAAAAAACCTGTTTACAGGTACTCATTAAGAAAAGTCAAACATTCAATTCCTGAAGGCACTCTGCCTCATATTCCAATCCAATACTAAGGATCTATCAATATGTTTAGCTGATACTTTTGAAAAACTAAAAGTATTAAGTTAAAAAAAGCCCAAGTTGCAAAGAGCAAGTGATGATGATTCCATCTGTAGGAGACTCTTGAGAGCTGAACTTAAAGGGGAAAATGCATATACACAGGATAGCTATTTTATGTATAAAATAAATATATCTTAAATATTTGTATTTTTAAACCAAAAACTACTGAAAATAAAGAGGAAAATGGACAGTGCAGATTACACTTTTTTTGTTTTATTTTTTTATTCATCTATTTTATATCCTGGCCGTGGCGCCTCGCCCCATAGCTCCCCTGCTCCCACTCCCCTAGACCCCTCCTCTTCTTTCTCCATCCAGGAAAGGGCAGGTCTCTCATGAGCATCAATAAAACATGGCACGTCCAGTTGCAATAAGACTAAGCACTGCATTATTTTTTTTAAGGAGCATTTTTTGCTATATTTATTTGTTTGTTTACTCACTTATGTTCACTGCTAGGGATCAAATCCAAAGCCTCAAAAATGGCAGGTAAGCACCCTACCATCATAGGCTGTGGGCTCTGTCACCAGCTCTACTTACTTTTTTTTTTTCTTTTTTGAGACAAGGTTTTTCTGTCCAGGCTGTCCTAGAATTCCTTCTGTAGACCAGGCTGGCCTCAAACTCACCGAGATCCACCTGCCTTTGTCTCCCGAGTGCTGGTGTTAAAGGTGTGCACCACCACTAGTTGTCTCAGTCACTTTTTTTTTTAATTAAGAATGTGAACCTAGAGCTGAATCACTAGTGTACTTAGATTTGAATCAATAAGGGTGCTGCGCCACAGATTTCCCGAGTCTGAAGAGCTCAGACTGCAGCAGATACTGGAGTCCAGTCTGAGTAAGAGAAACCTCAAAAGTCTGTTAACTTCAAAATATTTACTAATATTTTGTGAAGAAGGAAAATGGCTTTGGTTACTAATAACTGAAAGTGTTAATTCTCAATTACAAATGGGTTCATGACCAGGGACATTTGTTTAGCCAAGACTACTCCTTATAGCTCAAAAGTAACTGGCGATAACAGCAGTAAGAATCCCCATCAGCGACTTCCCTAGCTCCTCACAGCTGTGGCAACAGGGTTGAAGAAAATGGAACAGGAAATAAAGCAGTGATTAGAGAAACACAAGTACCTAATTTTCCCAGCTGTTTTATCAATAGACTGTCTTATCTTCCTAGAGAACTGAAAGACGGATGACAGCAGCAGATTATCTCCCATGACCTGCAACAGAAAAAAGCATATTAATATACACGTACTGAATAACTTAAGATACTAGCTGAAATTCACTATACAAATGCTATCTATGCCAATTTTAATTTAAAAGAAATAAACAATGTAACAGTAATTAAGTTGAGAAAATAGAAGAAACATCAACAAAGAGTTTCTTTGTTAAATAACTTGTCCAAGTTCCCTATTATTTTGGTCATCCCATTTCAAAAATAACCCATTTTATCCTTTTTATTTACTATCATGATCCTGCTTCTCATATTTATAGTTCACATTATCATGAAACAGAAAATGTAAGTAAAGTACTATATTATTTACTTATTCTTTAAGACTAGTGAAGGAGATAAATTTTAAAGAATTGACTCAAAGCAGTCAATTTTCATGATGGGGGTTGGTATTGCCACAGTTGAGAACCAGGGGTCAGCACACTTCTGCCAATGCACAGCGATTTCAGGCTCTGTGGGCCACATGATCTTCGGGACAACTCAGTTCTGCTGCAGAGAGAGGACAGCCACAGACAGCATGAGGCCAAGGAGCATGAAGGCTGTGTTTCAGACAGGTGGCAGGCTGAGTTAGGCCTAAATCACAGAAGACAGAGCTAGTGTAGGGGAGGAGGAGAACTCAGTTTGATTCTAGATGTGGTTTCCAAAATAGCCCTACACTGTTACAACTAAATGCAGATTCTCTAAAAGGGACCCAGAAGGATAAGCCATGACTCTGAACAGCAAAATGCTTTAAAAAAGCAACAGAATGTGGTATAACAATATACCACAGGTGATGCTATTAAATATTGTGTGAGAAAGCAGGCACTGTAAGAACTGTGAAGGAAGTTCAATGAGTGTGACAGGAATAGGAAGTGCTCACAATGACATAGGTCTGGATTCAATGAGGACAGAAGACTGAGTGAGTAAAAACAGAAAGCCACAAGAAGACAAGGAGAGGAGAAGTAGGAATCATGGGATTTATGAGCCTTGAGGAATCGGTGAAGCAAAAGTGGAAAATACATATTAAGAAGAAAGGGTACAGCATTCTATGGAAAGATCACCACACATAAAAGGTTTCTCTCATTTCTACTCCACAAAGTATAGGTCAGTGTTACAATGTATTCAACTTCTGGTATCACCTTGAGATGACTTCACTGAAAATATAAACTTCTCCCTCAAAATATTACTACATTTAGAGGAATCTGTCACCTCATACCTGAGGATATACAATGAATATGGGTAAAATTAGGAGAATGGATCATTTTATTTATACCAAAAATAAAATTATCCACTACCAGTGTACAACAGAAAAATTATGTTGTAAGTCTCTCATGGACTGGCATTGCAACTCTGTAGCTTTCTCATTTGGTAAATATTCTGTTCAGTATTATTAACAACACTGAGTACTGACCATAGTGGAGTACATCTACAAGACAGTGAGGTAGAGGCAGGAGGACAGTAGCTGAAGACTAACCATAGCTACATGGCACTTGAGGCCAGCCTGGGCTACATGAGACCCTGTCTCAAGAACCTATAAAATGAATAAAGAAATAAGCAAATAAATAAAACACAAAGCACTTTTTCCCCCAGTTGTTTTTTTTGAAACATGTTTTCTGTGTAGCCCTGGTTGTCCTGAAACTTACTATGTAGACCAGACTGGCATTGAATTCAGAATTCTGCCTGCCTCTGCATTCCAAGTGTTAGGATTAAAGGTGTGTACCACCACACCTGGCACCACAACCATTACTACACACTAATATTCAGGTCCTTGAATCCAGGGATCCAAAAGTACAGACCTGTGATTAGTTTCTTTTTGTGAATGGCTTACTAATATAGACTTCACTACTACCGTCTATATATACACTGTTCTCAATTAGCCCTTTGCATGGCATGGTGCTATTTCAAATAACTTGTGTGTGTGTGCTCGCACGTGTGTGTAAAAGCCCCCTCTATATTCCTGATTTTCCCTAAGCCCTTTCATCGATTTTTCCCACTGGCATAAACCTTTCTCTTTTTGGGTTTTCACTGGCATTCACTTAGAGACAGGTCTTTCCATGTTACCGAGCCTGCTCTCCAACTCCAGAGCTCAAGTGATTCAAAGAACTGTACACAGGTGTATACCACTGCACCTGCTAGCATATTCATTAACAACAACAGGTTTATTTTTATGTGTATGAGTGTTCTTTTGTCTGCCTTTACGTATGTACACCACATGCATGCATGGTGCCCAATGAGATCAGGAGTCAGAGTCTCTGCAACTGGACATGGTTATGAGCCACTATGTGAGCGCTAGGCACCAAGTCTGGGTCCTGTACAATAGCAGTAAGAGCTCTTAACTGCTGAGCCATCTTTCTAGTTCCATATTAATTTTTAAAAAAGATTTAAAAGTTTTTATAAATAGTAGCTTTTAGGTTAAGTTAGAATTAATATTGACTCTTGTATACATTATTAGTTTAGCTTGGATAACTCTTTCTCTTTAATAATGTATTACAAACTTGACTTGATACCCCTAAAGTAACTGGGACCTAATGGCACAGTAGGGATGCTTCTTCACCATATGTTAAAAGTCTGCAGTTTGCTTACTTCATCCCTACTCCAGGTTCTCCGTCTTGTAATTGTTAAGTGATCAGGAGGCTCTGCTGGCTGAGGTCTTGAATCACCAGATCGACCATTATTTCCTTCTGGTGTTTTAGAAGGAACAATTGGAGGTATCTTTCGGAAGTTGAGGCTTTCATCAAAAACACGGTCAACCAACTAGTAGGACAAAAGCAAACCCTTATGAGAACAGAATGGCAGCAAGTGTAGAGATACTGGCATTATACTTTTTATATTAGAAAGAAGTTATTTCATTTTCAAGTAGTAACAGAAGCATGGTATCTTCAAAGAACCAATTACTTTTAAAATAAGCACGCCAAACAGGCTTCTTCCATAAAGTAGATGTTCATGTATACTGATTTGATTTTCAGAATCGAAAAAATATTTAATTATGCTAAATTCAACTCTGATGATTAAGATGTTCTTCAAAGGAAAAACAGATGCTAAAGAGAATAGACTCTGAGCCATGTAGGTGGACAATGAGTTCACTTTACTCACATTGCCTTACCAGTATAAAACAATGTTTCTTTTTCTTTTAGTTTTCTATCTTGTTTTATCCTTTATTCCTCCCCAAATCCAGGTGCCAAATTTCTTCACAAGATACATAAATGGCAAATTCCAATTAAGTTTACGAAAGGAAACAAAAATGAATCCACATAGTAAGTATTTTGGCCTTAGTCAAACTTTTAACAATGATAGAGAACATACACGCTCCTACAGTAAAAATGATGGCTGTCCTGTCACCTACAGTGAAGGCTATGGACATGCAACACCAAGTAACGGGTTTACCGACAAGAGAACAACCAGCATAACATTCTGAAATCAAACAAAGGGGATGGAAATCTATTCCATGAAATACTTCAGTAACTCTACTGGGTCTAAGGGGATGAATAACCATGTTAGGTAAAATTGAGTTAGAAAGCTGAGAAAATAATATTATTTAAATGTACCAGAGACATGTGTATGTCTTGCCACCATGAAGATCCTCTTGTTTTTGTTTTTTTTAACCAACAAAGATGATTTTATATACATTTACAATTGATCAGTGTGGTAACAAAACTCTACACAGATTAATGAAATATCATTTATTAAATTAGAAAACATACAAACAAAAAATAAATAAGTGATCATTAAGTAGCTTTATAAGAAAAAAATGTGACAAAAAGCAACTGAAGAAAAAGATTATCAGCACAGTTTACCAGGATTAAATGTCCAAAAGGCTAGGCATTTTTGGTTACTATTTAGAACATTTAATAAGATAAAAAAGTGGAGTTATCAGTATGAGGGGTTGGCGGCACTGTTCTGTAAAGTGGCAGATAGTAAACGGTCTTGACTTTGCAACCGCACAGTCTGTCTGAAAAATCAGTTTTGCACTGCAACACAGAAACAGCCAGACAACAGTTAGGCAAGCGAGAAGGGCTACACTATATTACAACTTAATTTATGGGTACTGAAATGTGAATTTAAAATGATCTTCATGTTATAAATCACTATTCTTTTCATATTTTCAATCATTTAAAAACATAAAACAGATCTCTAGCTTTTAGGCCATATAAAGACAACCTCATTCCTTTAAAGGCTAACCTTTGGCTTACTCTTTGGCTCAGGATAAATATAGTCAACATGGCTAGAGAGTACAGTCAGCCTTCCTTATCTGGGGATTCAACTGAGCACTGAAAGTAATTTTTTAAATGCTGTGTGTTTACTAGAGCTATATGGACCTCTTTCTTGTCATTCACTGTTCTCTAAACAATACAGAATAACTACTTTTATTCTATAGTAGGTTTTATAAATAATCCATGGATGAGTATAAAGAGGAAAGATGCCCATAGCCTACATTTACACTCTGTACTATTTTATCTAAGAGACTGGGGTATTCTCAGGTTTTGATGTGTGCCTTGGAATCAAATATCCATAGCTACAGAGGATAAGAGGCCACTGTATCATCAATTTTAAGTGGAAGGTACTCTGTGGAACAATATTATGCAAGTGCTATCTCCTGTAATTGTACTGGTGGAGGCCATGGTTTAGGATGGCCAACAGTACAAATTCTAATGTATATTCCAGAGTTTGTAAGAATATTTGGAGTATTTATGTATATAAGTGAGAGAAATAGCGTTTGTATACCATACATTTCAGTTTTTAAAAACAATACTGTGTATATCTGTCAACAGAATTACTATTTTTAAGAGCTGTTGAATTTTTCTCTTTCTTTGCTATTAAATTTCTTTGCTATTAATGACCATTTCTTTTAACTGGAATTAATATTTTCATGTCAAACTTCATTGATACCTTATATAGTCATTTGGTCAACTTCAGTTTGCTTTCCAAATAACATTTACATTCACATTTCAAGTAATGTCATAGATCAGGAATCAACAGGCAAAGTGCTTATAGTTAAATAATTTTCCATATTTATGTTAATAGTAGACCAAATATTAGCCTTTTAGTCTTTACTAATTGTTACAAAAAATAAATCTGTTAAAGCAACATTGGAAAATGCACAGCTGCATGCAGACAGGGATGGTGGACATAACTAAAATAAACTACGCAAAAAGCTAAAAGCAAAAGAAATGAGGAAAAGAAAGAACCTTATGCATTTCTCCATGAAGATCTCCTACCTCTTCTCTAGTGTCTATGGCAGAGCCAGGGGTGGTGGCAGCAGTGCTTACTGTGGTACTAGGGGCAGTGCCTGAGGAAGTCACTGAATCTATTTCTCCTGCTACATCGTTGATCTCCCGAGCAATGAGAGCAAGATCTTGGCTGATCCTGGAAAGAATATTAGAAAAGAAATTTCATTCCCTTTAAATAACAGCTTTAGCAACAATCAGTTTTAACAGTCATAAAATTTGTTATAAATTTTATATATAAATCTATATATTTTATATATAAATCTAATTACAGATTTATATCCTAAAATTAAGATTCTTTGGAAATGTTCTTTACTATTTTGGTGTACACACCACAACACACCACAATACGCACAACACACACACACACACTGCTACCTTTTACTTCAAATACTAACATTAATTAATTAAGTTCCAAATAATCTATCTTGAAAAATTCATTCTGAATACTCTAAAATACAGTTAATGTAAGTGATTTGGCATTAACATGTCACAGAAATCTTAAATTTGGAAATGACAGAATTCAGGATGTATCTGAACATGAATAACAAGAAACAAGGACATTATTTTCAGTAACCTAAGTGATACGTATCATTTCAACTATAAATACAAGCAACAAAACGGAGTTCACAACACTAGGGATTTTTGTCACCAACAGAAATCTCATGACAGTTGTTTACAGGCATCTCAAAACATCATTTACAGTGATTACTTTTTCAAACTAGTGACATTTACTAAACATGTTAATAAAGAGCTATTTGCTACTATCTTGTTAAATATTTTGATAACTATTTCAGCATTGTTGAGATTTTTTGTAATTCTAAGTATTTATGCAATTGAAACCATACAACTGGAAACGCTAAGATGGATTCCTAAGCTTCACCGAAGAGGACTGAAAAGTCAAGAGCTCTGAAGCACTGTTTGATACTATTACAGCATTTCCTACTCTCTATCATGACATCTGAGGACCATAATGTTCTTCTGAAATAGGACTTAACTAAATTTGTTAATAAACACATTGTAAGAAAAGTTGAGCTGAGTGACCTGCATATGACTGCACAACTTGGAAGGACCAGATCTTAGTTTATTACTCAAGTCTATGGAGCTCTGTGTTTGCTCACATGGGCTCATGAAATAACTGTGTTTGTTTGTTTGTTTGTCTGATGTTTGTTTGTTTTTTGAGAGACAGTACTTGGCTAGCCTCAAGACTTAAACTTTCAGCAACCATCCTGCCTCTGCCTCCTGAGTACTGGGATGACACATACGCATGACAACATCTGGCTTACCAGCATGCCAGGCAAGACCTCTACCAGTCACACCTCCAGCTCAGTTCTGGTTATTAGTGGCAATTAAAACTGAAAACAGTTTTCTCTTAGCATTTAAAGAAATTCTTTAAGAAAGAGAAATAGCAGAATTCTGTCACTGATATTCCCAAACATCTCAAAAAAGATTTCATTAAAAAATTTTTTTGTACTTTGAAAGTTATTCAAGCTTTCACATGTGTTTTTAAGTGTATTCTATCATTCTAGAACCTTCTGTATGGAAGAAGCCCAATTTTTATTTTATGTCCAACAAATATATAATATGGAAAAATTTTAAGAAGTGAAATCTTTTTTGAGATGTTTGGGAATATCAGTGACAGAATTATGCTATTTCTCTTTCTTCCCGGGAAGTATTTCTTTTATGTGCTGCATCTTCTGTACATGCTTGCTGTATCTTAGAAAGGTAATTCCTGTCTTAAACCTGACTCAATGATAACAACCTATTACTAAAAATGTAAGCAGCTGGTCAGGTGTGGTGGCACATGTCTGTAATATAAACGCTTGAGAAGAGAAAGGAATTCAAGGTCATCCTCATCTTAGGCTTGAGGCCAGCCTGGACTACAAGGACCTTGTCTCAAACACCAAGACACAAGCAAGCCCTTGGCATTTAGTACAAAATCACTACAAGAAAATGAAAGGAAAATAAAAATACTAGAAAAGACTTATTCCAAACAGAAATAAAGCACCTGTTCAATCTAGATAATGGGTCTAAGTCATGCAGTTACCAAATGAGCTTTCAACTTTACTTTATAAAGTTGCTCAATTGCATATACTGGATTATAGCCACGTGTGTCTTTACATGTAGTGCTGTGTCTGCTTTTAAACTCTCAGCCTACAGTCTCTGCTCTTCCTCTCATTTTCCATCTCCTTCAAATCTGCTAGAAGAAATCCCAAAAACAGTACAAACATTCTATTTGGGGCTATATAACATAATGTTTCCTTAGCAAATATCAAAAATTTAAACTTGTCAATTTTAAAACCTAATATACAATTCTACATTTACTCCATTTTCTTTTTTTCTTTTAAATTTGGAGCTGAGGACCAAACCCAAGGCCTTGTGCTTGCTAGGCAAGCATTCTACTACTGAGCTAAATCCCCAACCCCTCCGTTTTCTTTATTACAAAATTTTAAGAGAAAAAAGTTGCAACGATGAAAAATATAAACCAAGTGTAAAGGTTGATCAAGAACACTGCTAGTTCTTCTACACCAAGTGACAAAAGCTGCCATCAAAGTTCATGTCTTCTGTAGAAGGAAGCGAGCTGAACCAAGTACTTTGGGTCAGAACGTTTGTGATTTTCATACATGTGCTTAGTGAAAACACTTTCCCTGCTAATACAGTAGACATTTGTTTTCTTTAGAGTGTATCCTGTAAAATACATTATTACAGACTTAAAGGTATATTGGAAGTTAAGAAAATATTTCAAGAATTCTATTTTTAGTACTAAGAAACCATAGACAACTTATAAAGTATTTTTATTATAGGAGCAATATAAAATTATAAAATTGAGTTTGGACTGAAGATATGAACCTTCCTTGGTTGGGATTCTTGGTTATAACAGTCTAGCAAAATATCTTATAAACTGTTAAAAACAATGTTGGCCTTAAACTCCAACTATAAGTGACTTCTCATAAAGTTTATGGAATAAACAGAAAGCTAAAGTCCTAATGAAAATCAACTATCACTATTTTCTCTATCGTTTTTAAAATGTAACATTTATTAGTAACATTATTACTAATGCTCTACTGGTATTATGCCTACCACAGACTTACACAAATTTTATGGTACAAAAGGATATGAATCCAGGTCTGATCCTACAGTCCACTTCTGGACCACGTGGTTACACTTCAGCTCTATAATTTACTGCCTAGAGCCAGCAGTATTCAGTCTGCTCACAATCTCTCGTGATACCATTTAGTACCATGGCTTTTAACTATTTTCTTTGTGAATGACTTCTACAACTATGATTCTAGCTCCGACTGGCCTCTTCCATTTCAGCACTAAAAAATGATGTTATCCTCATGGGAATCTTGAATTAATATATAGAACACATATAAAAAACTCAAGTAAATATAAATATGATGCAAAATATCATTCTAGAGGTATATATAAAAAGAAAATAATATCTACAAATTACAGAGCTGAGATAAAATATTATATTGGCTTTATTTTTTAAATGTTTCAGTGTAATATCTATAATGAACTGGTTGTTTTCTCTTAATACACTGTCAACCAGAATTCTCAAGTATAATTAAATGATACAATGTGTATGTAATAATGAATTTAAAATACAATAATGCTAAGTTCCTTGTGATTCAAATGTTAATTATATAATCTTCCAGTATAACCTTTCCTGTTAAAAGTATTCAGTCATTTGCAAAAGTAAAACTCTAGCTTTGTTTACCTTAGTATTTATAAAACCACTAAAATCTAGCAAAGTTCTACTGGAAGGAAACTTATCTTATGCTGTACTTAGGCACATGGATCAAGAATATCTGGAAGAAAATCTTCCCTTACAAACTGAAAGACCAACTATGCTGTATTTTGCTTATATATTTTCTATTCTGGATTAATCTTGTTTTTATTTAAATACAGGTAAAAAAAAAAACCGATGAATTAAACAGGTCTACATTTGAAAAAAGAGAGAGATCAATCCACCAGAGCATAAACCATTTTTTGTAATAAAGTTTAACATTACACTTCTCTATTACAAATATCTCAACTATTCTTCAATGCTTAGTGAGTTTTGTTTAGTTGACAGCAATATTCCATAAAAAGACAATTATTTCTCTTATTTAGCTTAAAGCCTTTGAAAATATTTTTCTCACATTACTCTAACTTATCATACTCTATTAGAACACTAAACATCAACTCCCCCTTCCCCGCCAATAGTTTTGTTCGTCCTTCCTCTATTTTTCATGGGGGAAAAACCACTTCTCTGGCTTTATATTCTTTTCCAACTTAGACTCTCAAAGGCTAGATACGATTAGTGCAGTCCTACTGACAAAACAGAGGTGGCCAGAGATGAAAACTGTTAGGATGGAGACTTTGAACCCTCTTCAAGAACCTAGAGACAACAGCAATCCCAGCAGACAACAATAAAACCGAGGGAAAACAATGTTTGGAACCACTGTCTGCCTTCTTCTTTTATGCTCATTCTTCTCTGTTTGGATCAATGAAAGGTCTGACCCCCAAAAGTAAAAGGATTTGATCTTTCTAATTACGGCAGAGAGAGTCTGAGGAGACAGACAAGCTCTACTTCCCTTCTGTACCACTTGACCTTGTACAGCCAGAGGGGACAATCAAAGATCAAAGCACGGCTTGCCGGCAGCTGTGATCAGAACAGAGAGCATGTCAGGATTCTTTGACTACAAGTATATGTGGGCCCACGATTCACAGATTCCTTTTCTCTAATTAGAGAAACTAATTTTAAAAACCTGATCACAAAAGTCAACAAAGAAAAAAACATCAAATTACAGTAAAAGCTACTGCTGCTGCTGCTGCTGCTCTGAAAACATTACGGACTACTGTACATACATTGTCTGAAAATACTGCCAAGTATAACATTTAATATCTTAATGGAAAAGCAAACATAATTAGCATATAACATAGTAAAAAGTGTTTAGGCAACAAAAGCATACTCCAGTAAAATTTCAAAATCTTAGATTTGGAAAAAGAAAATCCTTAGATTTTAGCTACTATGGCCTCTGTTGAGTCTAAAATGTTTGTGTTGAAGTGTTACTAATTATATGTGCAATGAGTTTTACTTTCTGTACATATTTAAACATTATAAGCAGCAGCCATTTAATATTCAAAATAATCCTGTTTTGACTAATGGGTTGAACTATAACTACATTTAATAAATTTATAAAAATTTAAGCAAACCCAGGCAAGATAGAGCATACCTGTAATCCCAACATTTGAGGCCTACAAGGAGGATCCCAAATTCATGGCTAACTTAGCCTAGATTTCATAGCAAAACTGCCTCAAAAACCAAACCACAATGAAAAGGGTAAAAACATACCTATTCAAAGTTGCCTAGTAACATTAGTAGCCTATCTGAAACAGACTGTTCATTTAGATTGGTTTAAAAGGAGAGTAATCTGTACACTGCCCAAACTAATGCTAACTATGTGGATTTAGACCATCTTTCAAAAGTTATCCTTGCCAGCATCTCTATTAGAAATCTTAAAAAGTGGGAAGGGGGCCAAAATAAATGGGTATATGATGTGTTCTGCCCTATTGATATTGTATTGATATATACAGCACAAACATTAAATAATCTAAAATGAAAACAAAAGGGAAAGTCTGATAGAGGGTAATTCTTTTGATAAAACAATTTAAGACCAGAAGATTTCATTTCTTAGATAATTAGAACAAATAAGGGAACTTTTGTTATCAACCTGCAATGTTTTTATTTTTTTTAATTCTTTTTTTTTTTTTTTTTTTGGTCAGAGCTGAGGACCGAACCCAGGGCCTTGTGCTGGTTAGGTAAGCGCTCTACCACTGAGCTAAATCACCAACCCCTTAATTCTTTTTTTATGTGTATATGTGTTTCTGAGTGTATGTCTGTGTATCACATAAAGCAGGAACCTGTGGAGGTCAGGAGACACATCAGACCCTCAGGAACTGGAATTACAGACAGCCATGAGCTGAGATGTGTGTGCTGGGAACCAAACCCAGGTCATCTACTTATCCTATAACCACTAGCCCTTAGCCAGGTCTCTAGCTCCCAACAACTTGCAATGCTGATACAAGACTGAAAACCAACCTGGCTATCTCTTCTCGATGAGCAGTCCAGTCTCGGATATAGTCTTCCTGTTCTTTAATTCGGTGCTTGAATGAAGAACTAGCAGGCATTGCTGATCCAGTGCTCTGCATGCGAGTGGTTTTCAGGGCTGGAGAAGTACGTAGACGAGTATGTTTAGGGGAATTACGGTTTGATCCAAATTCATCTTCTGAGGTGGAAGCATAATCAGTAGGAAAGCGCCTCCATCTTGAATTTACTAAATTAGTTTAATTATTAAAAAAAGAATTATTATGTTATCATTTTAAAAAGATAAAATAAAAATCATGATTTCAAAATCACCATGAGAGCTCACACACAGCACAATTTTCATTAACTGACATATACACACCTCACAAAAAATTGTAGTCTACTACTCCTTAAGATAGAAACATTATACTTTGGTAAATTAAAAACAATGAATAATCAAAAACAATTGAAAGACTTTTTTTATAGTGTAGTGAATAAACATTCAGATGAAAAAGTTCACTAATGATAAACTACTAAGCAAGCTCTAGTCATAAATGTTTAATGTGGGTGTTTTTCAGTTGCAAATATTGCTTGAGTAGAGATATGGATGCTTTTTAAATGACAGCAACAACACTAACACAACAAAAATAAAAAGGGAAAAGATTTCCTCATGCCACATGGACACACGGAGATGATGAAAACCCTCTTTTCCCAACACACAAATGTGCATAATTCCTGTGATAGAAATTATGTCTTTATGGCAGAAAAAAAAAACATTACCTCTGTCATTCAACATCCTGTTACGCTATGGTTGGAAAAAATCTTTTTACATGGTAAAAAACACAACAAAGCATCTTCAATACAACTCTTTGCTGCTTTAACACCGAAAACACACGATCAAAATAGACAATGGTGTAAAGTCTACAAAGCATAAAACTACAAAAGCTACTCTCACAACCACTGACATTTAAGGCACAAGAGATCATTTAGATAGCAACATTAAAGTGGCAATTACTTTCTCATTTACAGTTAGTAAAGACATTTAAAAATGTTATTGCTGACACACTGAAAATCAGAAGACAAATTAATGTAGACATTTTACTAATACAAGAAATTTGTAAAGTAGAAACAAGTGAAGAACAGAGAGGATAATGTCTAATTCATGGTAAATTTCACAAGGGCAGGAAATATTTAATTAATAACTAATATATACCTAGCACTTGGGTCAAGTATCTGGCTAGCAAGTGCTAATAGTTTTGAATAATGAATACATTCCTGGATAGATATCATTGGCATTTATAAAATCTAGAATCAGGAGATGCCTTTGGTATTCAAAGTGACAAAAAATATTCAGAAACTACTGCAATTCCCAACTGCCACTAATATTATATAAATTTCTCTCCTTTCTCCTCAATCCTGAACTTGGCCTACTCCATACAATATGGTAAGTGAAGCCCAGAATTTCCTCATCCTCCACTAGAATTTGGTACTTTTCCTGAAATCTCTTCCCAAAATTGTATTTTTCTTGAAGTCAGCTGATTCGTAGATAAAACTGGTATCAGTGCCATCCACCAGAGATGGATTAAAGCAGAGAAATCTACAGGAAGAATATGTAATAAATCAGAGCCCACTCACGTGTACTCATTAATATCCCTATTTGCAGCACCTGGGCTAGGATCTAGATTGATGGGTACAAGAGAACAAGCCAATGCAGAGAAAGTTCAGGGGTCACTGTAACAAGTATATAATACTTGCTTGTTTTTCCTGAAGGGGGATGTGATAGTTAATATTTCATTGTTAATTTCACAGGATTTCCAATCATCATGGAAACACAACTCTGGGGTGTTTCTGAGCATGTTTCTAGAAAGGTCTGACTGAACATGGAAGAGTGACTCTAAACTCATGAGCTGGAGTCCCATATGGGAGAAAAAAAAAAAGAGGAGAAAGTGGGATGACAGGGGAAATAGAATATAAAAGGTTTTCTGATTTTACCTATTCAGATTAAATAAAAAAATACTTTCATTCTTTTGAATTGTCTGTTTATAGAAATACATTTGATTTATATAATTAGGTTCATTTGACAGACTGATCTTATGAAGGCACTTAACAGATCACTAAATTGAATATCTATACTGAGAATGTTTGAAATAATCAATTTCTAATTTGTTGGTTGGTGAAGCACTAGTTTATTATACATATTAAAATGAGAGCAAGATCATTTTAAACTTGGAAGTTGCAAGAAACTGATTTATTTATAACATTATTAATTTATTTTAATATAGCAAACAGAATGTGTCTTGAAGGTGCATAACATATATGTATTTATATATTCCTTTGAAATGAATTATTTGTTTTTTAATTTGACATTTTTTTCTTGCTGAAGGTGCAAACTATGTTTACTACAAAAATACTATTATCCATGATATCTAGAATAAAAAAGGGTTTATTAGTACATAGCTGTGAATGCTCCTTTTTTAATTTAACCAAAGCTATATTGATCTTAAAATGCAACTACAGATTTTTAAAAAAAGGTCAGAAAACACATTTTATTTTCATTATATATCAGAGTATTTTAGAGGGGAATTAAAGCACAAATTTTGTTGTATATATTTACAAGCATTGTATATATTTGGGGAGAAAAAAATTCTCTGAGAATACTTTGTATTTTTGTTCTTCATTGGAAGGAAGAATTAACAAAAGCCATATATGCCTGTTTAATTTATACTATTTTAATTTTGAGATTTAGAATTAAAAGGAAAATATTAAAGAAAAAATTTAAAAATATTAACATCACTTTCTAAACTGTACACTCAAAATAATGAGCACCTGCTACTTTCTTAGTAGTGGTGGTGCAGCTCTTCATAGCAGTATACAGCCTTTAGTGACAGGGTCCTGCTCTACAGTCCAAGTCTTAAACACACTAAATAGCCCAGGTTGGCCTAGACTTTACTGAAGTCCTGGGATTATGGGTGTTCACCACAGCAGCTGGTCAGCTTCTTTATTTTGATCACTTATAGCCCTTACTTTTAAACACCAAAATATTGAACAAAATAAACATGGGTATTTCCACTGTCACCAAAAGAATATTGGAGAAAGGCAAGTCATTAAATCTGTGGAAGCAAATATACCAGAGACACATAAAAGAATTGCTACCAATGTTGCTAGAAATTTTCAATCATCAATGCTTACCATATTAAACGAAAGAAAAACCTGCTAACAACTTAGTCCAAAATACTGAATCAAAATCATTTTTACATATGTCAGTATGTATAGTATCACAGGTGGTAGATAACTTCAAGATCTTTAAAGTTCACATGGAGAATAGAAACATTGACCAGTATGATTCCATGTTCTTTTAAGCCTTATTTTCTTCTCTTTTCCCACTCAAGATGATACAATTAACTTAAATAGAAATGTTATAGCATCAAAGACATTCAACTGTTAAAACCAAACATAAATCTTTTAGTAATCATTCCATGCAACAACTAGTATGTTCTTCACTGACATGGACTGGATAATATAGTAGGATTTCAATGATTAAGTGAACAACACCCAAACTATTATATTTCATATTCACCTTGTATATACTTCTACTAATAAGATACTAGCTGTGTTCTGGAAGCTAGCATATAGTTCCATTTCTTAACAGTAGAGTAGTAACAGCTAAGTAATAAAGGCCTTGAATTCTCATTCTGCCCTAATATTGGCCAGGGAGGTTATTTCATCTCCTGGCCCCAGATGCCTAGCTAGCTCTTAAATTCCATAAATTATATAATGTATAAAGAATGAAAGTAACAAATTTCCCTTGGGAATTTCATTAAGGAATTCCAAGCTTTTTGATTTGTTTTAGATAAAGAAAAATGAGTATCAAGATCTGTATTCAAAGTAGAAATCAAAATTAGTCTGTCTATATATAATATGAAATCTATTTGTTTTTCAGACTTGCCAAGTGGTTCTATTTAGACCACACCTTAAATAAGACCCTCATGCTAAAGAATAAGGAATAAAGCTAGATTATCCATGTGGTAAGAGCTAGTCAACCAGCAGAGAAATTACTTCATGCTCCATGGTAACACACAACTTATATCATTGCTCACGTTAGGATGGAAGGAAACGTAATTGTGTGAACGTGCTTAAATGGAGGTGAGGTGGTAAAACAAGCAGTGTTTCCAAGGAAATCAGTGTACACACCAGCATGTGAAGCACAAAGGGAATGAACTCAGAAGGGAGACCGTAAGAAACAATGAATAACAATACCTAGCAACCAATTCATTAACAATCAAGACTGGCATGCAGAAAGAGACCAGAATAACAAAGAAAATATCACTGATCCTTTAAGAAGCACGATTGTATATTCTCTAGTTTCTGTCTACATCCAGTCCTACCACAGTCTGTGACTGTCATTACCAAAGCCACTGACCACTGGAGATGGAAAGAAACTAGAGTGGAGGAAAGCAGCAGTGAAAAGGAGGAACCAAAAGTGAGAAAAACAAAAACAAACCAAAATAACATTTACAAAGTGCTACTGGTTTTCAGTCATGGAGGATGTATTACAAATAAGCAAAAATAAAGGAAGATTAAATACCAATGTTCCTCCACTAAAAACTCAAGAGTCAGGCTCACTTAGCTTGCTGGTAAATAATCATAAACCTTCAAGTCTTCAAACAACTGGTCGACCCTTGTGGCCTTCTCAGCCACACCCACACATGCAGCTGATTGTGAGGTAATCAGAACATGCTTATTACATGAGGATATACACAAATAGCTAGCTGTCTCACTGCTGTGGTCACACACTCTCAGTGGCTTCAGCTGAAGTACACACAACTAAGCCAATAGCATTTCAATATTGGTAGACCGTAAGTAGTGATTGCAATCATATTCAGTTAGGTAATTACTACAGTTAAATGCTACAACAGGACTTCGTGAGATAATGCTCACAATTAATTAACTTTCCAATTTAGTTTAGCTCACATATACTTAGTGACTGCCCCATGAATCTGCTTTCTTCCACTGAAATAAGTGAAGAGTTAATTTTCAAGAGCTCCAACCACAGATGTGTAAGTATATGAAACATGTTTTTTTTTTTTTTTAAATCAGCTATTTATTTCCAAAAGGACTGAAAAAAGGTTTATTGCTTCTCTTTGGGTTCATAAGAAATTTGAAATACCTGATTCTAGAGGCATAACATTATTTTTAGAATAGACAGTGATTCCTAATATAATTCTGACAAGCAAATCCAATTATTATCAAATAAAAAATTAAAAACTCCTAAGTCTGTTCAGTTAATTTCTTATTTTGAAATCACTACTTTGTCTAAGACTTCAGTTGGAAGTACACTGACTTCTGAACTTTACATTTTAATGGAGGAGGGGACATTAACCCTCTAATTTTAACCTTGTTCTTGAATTACTTTGCTAAGACAACTAGAAATCTTATTTTTAAATAAAGAGCACACACAGAGAACATGCTAATGTTATTAGAAATCTGGATCCAATTACCTGACGGAGAGCCATGAGTGGAGGTCACGCTTTTGACCTTGGAGTCCGACAGCCGTGAGATACTGTTAGCTCTAGTTCTAGGAGAAAATTTATCTGATGGCACTAATCTGGCTCCACTCCTAATGATGGCTTCTGCAGTGCGTGAAGAGGCACTACTTCTTGATATTGTTGCTTCCGAGTCACTACGGGCAGACAATGAGCCAAGTCTTGTTCTTCGAGGCTGAGCCAATAAATCAATCCGAGAGATGGTTCGCCTTCCTGTGGGTGGTTTTGATGTGGAACTTGTGGTGGAGACTTCAGAAGCAACAGATGCTTTGTCAGCATCAGCAAGTTCACTGTCGGAAGCTTCACCTAGCCGGGCTCGACGCAGGAGGGAAGTCCTGGTGGGCCGTGGCCTTGGGAGAGTGGTCGATTTACTTGATGAACCAGGGGCAACAGGAGAAGTCTTTGACTTTGTTCCTTTGCCTCCTTCCAGTTTGGAATGTATGTTGTGCTCATCAGCTGAGGTAAGCGGAGTCCTTGCATGAGATTTACAGGAGTATGTTTCCTGGTCAGATGACATGATGTCAGAGATAGCAGAATGAGGGACACTAGAGGTCTGGTCGTCATCTGTCAAGTCTACGGAAGGCTGCCGGATTCTTCCACTGGACTGGACAAATTTTCGACCATCTGCTCTTGCACCTATATCTGTAGAGCGGCTTTTTGCCTTCTTTTCAATTTTCTCCCTAGTGCCTGACTTTGTAGCATCTTTGGAAGGGGAACTTGTGGAACACCTGTCTTTATAGAGACTAGTGAAGCTCTTCCGCTTTTGGGTGGACTTTCTTTCTGTCTCTCCAGTAACCAGACTAATTGTACTGGCTGTGTCTACATCAGATTCTGGTGAAATAGAATTGTCTCTATTGTAACTAGGAGTATCTGGGCCTTCATCAGTTTTATTATTATCTTCACGCAGTTTAGCTTCTAGAAAAGCCATCACTGCTTCCGTGTCTTTTAGAATCAAGGTTGTGTCCATGCTAGAATCAGTATCCAAAGAGTCACTCCTTTCTCGAAGTCTACTTGCAGATGCCAATGCTAAAGAAGTGGGAACAGATGAATTCTGCTTATTGATGTGGGGAATAAGTTCTATGGGTACGTTGGAACTGGGTTTTTCTATGGTGAAACTCCCTTGACGCACTAACGACTTGGAGGACTCTTTCTTGTCTCCTTTTGAAGTCTGACTTTTTGGAATTTCCTCAGCTTTTCTTCTCTTGCTTTCATTTTGTATTACTCTTTCTCCTCTGCTTGTAGAATGTCCTGAAATTTTTTCTGCAAGTTGGGACTCTTGCTTAGAAGACTCCTCTCTATATTGATCTATGTGGCCTGAAACACTTTTTGAAGACAATTTAGTAGGAGTCCACGGGGCCTGCTCCCTCTGCTCCTGTTGTTGCTGGATTTTAGCTAATGTTTGTTTGACCACAGAAGTCTCTTTATCAGCTCCACTCTTCTCTTTGCTAGAAGAGCTACCGGAGTGGAGGAGGGCTTTACTGTCGCCACCAGTGTTAGGAATCTCACCATTGACCGCCCTGTTCAGCGGACTCAGGCCTCTGTCTGTGTCGTGCTTCTCGTTCTGGTGTACCTGGGCAGCTGCTTCTTTTTCCTGCAGTTCCGTGTCTTGCTTCTCTCCTATCTCCGACCTCTGTGTTACTACCTTTGCTCTGGAGCCCTCCAGAGGCTTCTCTTCATTTGGGAGCTGAGGAAGAGTTCGCCTCTTTCTCTCTCCCTGACTTCCCAGGGAAGCTGCAGAGCTAGTACTTCTCAGTGAAACACCAGTATCTGTCTCTATAAAACAAAAGCACCAAAGCAGGAGGTCATTAGTGCAAAAGGACACAAATAAAAGGAATGCTAAATTATACTAGAGTTTGAAATATGAGTTTAAAAATAACCTCACTATAAAATGAATGCCATCATTATGGGAAATTTGTACTTCCGGGGGGAGGTGGTAGGCAAAACAACTTAGCCCCCAGCAACACATTAATAGAAATCTATCAATCAAAAAAATGTGAAAATAGCAAAAAATGTGACAAAATATGTCATAATTTTATATACCAAGTGACTTTCAAACTATAATTTTCTGGTATATTAGGGCAGCTTATAAAAGTAAATGACTACTGCCTTTTTCTCAACTTAGCAGATCCCACCGCAAAAGTAAATACTTTGAAGCAACACTGCAGAGACAAAACAAATTTGCTCGTATTAAAAACTTTTGGGGGCTCTCTAAGTGAGTCTTGACTTGTGTAAAACTAAGTGTAAAAAGTTCAAGTGTAAATTGACAATTTAGAATTCTACATATTTATGGAGCACACAGGGTGACATTATTACTTACGAACATAATGAAAAAAACTAAATCAGTATTTTGACAACTTAATTCATAATATAAATTCACACATACATGGCTCATCTACATATTATCACCTTATCTTTAGTTTATGATTATACTGTAACGATAGTTGCATATTTTCTAATAGACTGGCACATCAAGAATGGAATTTTTTTTTACTGAAAAGCAAAAACATGAAGCTTTAAGGTTATAAATGAATAGCAAGAATTTACAGTAAAAAAACAAAACCAGAGTGTGTGAAAATGAACTGCTAAATCTTAGTAAGTATCCTTTTGTCTTTGGAAGGTTCAACTTATGAACCACACCAAAGTTTTTAAGGGAAAAGGTCTTGGGTATGGGTAGTATAACATTGCATCTTATGTAACATATAGCATGAACTCCTCAGTTTACTTCCAACACTGCAGAAAAAGAAAGACATTATTATTTACTGCTTATAAATTCCTAAAATACAAAATGTTAATTAAAACCTAGCATTTTCCTTAAATTCAACATACTGTTCAAACATGAGGATATATATGTTCAGCTAAGCTGAATTTACTTCTTACTATATTAAGTTTAGCTTTCGTTTTTAAAACACACATGATCTATTACCAAAAAAAAAAAAAAAAAAAAAGAAGGCAGAAAAGGTAAAAATGGAGTAGGATGAGAAAAAAGAAATTACCATTTTCTACAGTTGCAGACAATTCCATTAACCTTTCTTCTGGATCATGCCTTGTATGATTAGCAGCCAAACTAGCCCATTGTGAAACCCAACGTTTGCTTCCAGATGAAGATATCCCTTCCTAAAGGAGGAAGATAGAATGAGACAATGCAGCAGTCCTGCCAGTGTTGAATCTCATGAAAGAGAACTTCATGCAGTCGCATCATGTGACACCAAAGCCATATTTGAAGCTCAGCTTGTCAGGCTTCATTCAATGTCTTCCTGTCTAAGAGGAAGATTCTCTAGATGCCCCTTTCAAGCAGATTTTATCATTACTGAATTTAGTCTATCATTTCCTGTGCTTCTTAGACAATGAGAGTACCAGGTCCTCTCCAGTTTACTAAACATCACAGCTCTGCAGCTGGCATAGTAGAGTCCGTTTGATTCCATTAAAAGGAACAGAGTTTAAAGAGTTATTAAAGTAACCAGCTAGTCCTCTACTTTGTAGAAACTCAGGCTGACTCCAGGTCTCAGGAACTATCAAATATGCTAGATCATGTCTTAACAGATTTCAAGAACCCAAAGCCTGAGATTTTTATGATATTTAAGCTGAAAATAACTCTCTATGAATTTTTCTATATCCAGACCCATTTATGTTTAGATTTGTATTTAAGACAAATGTTTTTTGAACCCTTCTAGAAGTGTAGAGGTCCCTTAACTCATGAACACACCACTGCATTTCTTAAGCCAGGGATAATATATCTCTCAAGCCTTAACCAGAGGTGAGAGCAGCTTGGGAAACCTAGTGAAGTTTAAAAAAAAAAGTGGTGGTGGTGGTGCTGAGGATATCTAATTCTGTGGTAGAGCATTTGCTCAGCACCCCCCTCACCCTGAGGCCAGGTTCAGTCCCTAGTAGTACAACAATAAAATGACACCTCTCACCCAAAACTTGGCATTCACACCAAACTGAAATGCCAAGTAGGAAATGGAAAACGGTAACAGAAAGTTTATTTTGAGCTATTGAAAACATACTTTATTTAAAAAAAAAAAAAAAAAAAGCCCAAGTTACTTTGTTAATTATGAACAGGCTAAGGTTAGATACTGGTAAAGTAATGATTTCATGTGGATAACACATTGTATGGTTTCAAGAATAGATTAAAATAGTCAAGTACAGAAAATAATGTATATAGATAAAAGGACACCAAAGCTATCTGACATCTTGAACTCCCTTCCAAGCCTTGCAGTACCTGCCCACAACTCTGAGCACTAAAAGCAGTGCCCAATCATCCTGTACTATGCTGAGAAAATCCACAACACAGCGGTTTCACCACTACATACTTACAACATGCCATTCTTTGTTCTAATAGCCTGTTAGTCGATGGCTGCAAAGGCAGGAACTTATTGGAGCTATGTGAATTTTACTTGGCAGGGATTGAGGAAGAAAGAAAAAGTAATCTAAAGTAATTCACAAAAACCTTTCCCTGGATTTATCCAAATATCAACACACTGCCTGATATCATTACTATTATCACCTTTTCTCAGGGAGTAAATCAAACAGAAACTAGAAAACTCTCTAAAGGGAAAATACAGGGCATTAAAAAGCTGTAAATGCTTTGACAATTTTCAGAAAATGGCAAATCACAGAGGAATAGCTTTAACTATTCGATGAACATATTTATCTGTCTCTAAAGCCATTTATATTTGTAGGAATATAAGTGAAACAGTAAAGCTACATAACTTGATTTTTTTATTTACATTTTATATTTATCCATCATTCACTATTATAACTAACTCTTCCTTTGAGAAACGTAACCTAATGAGTAAGATAATGAACTAAGAAAGCAAGGTCAGCCTGGGGAGATAGCTCCGTGATTACAAGGATTTGCTGTACAAGTCTGACAACCGGAGTTCAAATTCCCAGCACCCACATAAAAAGCTGGGCATGGCTGTGTGTGCCTGTGAAAGTCCCTGTCCTAAAGGAATAAGGCAGAGAGGTAATAGAGATCTGTGTGTTTCTCTGGCTCCCACATGCATGTGCAACACACACACACACACACACACACACACACACACACACACACACACACACACACACAATCTCTCCCCAAATTTAAAAAATAAAAATAACCAAAGGTGTAAATTCTGGCTCCACATATGACTCGATTTAAGACTCCAGCCAAGTTAATTTCTATGCACTGCATTTTCCTTATTTGTAAAACAACTTGAAAGTTTCCTTCCACTGAAAGTTGCTGCTTAATATCTAAATAACACATCCAACTTTGTTACAAATATTTTATATTTTCTTTTTTTCACTGTTTTAAAATTTTTCTATTCATTTTACATACCAACCTCAGATTCCCCTGTCCTCCCTCCTCCCACCCCCCAGCCTTCCCCTGCAACCCATACCCCATTTCCACCTCCTCCAAGGCAAAGTTTTGCTACATAAAATCAAGTGGAATTTTGATGTCATTTTGTCCTCATTACATCCTGGCTGGTACCACAATGGCACTTACTGCAGTGTGTAAGTTGTACCTTTCACATGTTTCCTGCTGAGCTCGTTCCTCTAATTCCAAAGACATACCTCCTAGAAAGTATAAGCAGTGTATATTTCTTGTTTTGTCTCGTTGTGCTACTTACAAAAAGGGATATGTAGTTTATTACTTGTTTGCTGAATTGTAATTATTCTCCTAACTTTGATAGAACAATGAAAACTAAGAACTAGACCAAAACTGCTTTATATTTTCATTCATTCAAAACAAAAAATTAGTCAAAATTTAGTTTTTGAACTATTTCACAAGGGGATATATATCAACACTTAAAATAACTTCCAAAGGATGAAAACTTACATTTTATGCATATAAAAAGGATTGCATACCTCTGAGTTATGAAACCCAGGTGTGCTGAATGGCTTTCTTTCTTCCATTACTACTGCAGCAGAGTTGAGAGCCCAATCTTTTATCAGACCTTTATGCTTTTCATTGATAATAGGCCTATTATAATCCTGATTGTCATCTACTCCAAATACCTAGGAGGAAAATTTTGTTTCATAAAGAAAATGAAAGTGTGGGTACCAGATTAGTATGTGAATATCATCAACAGCATCAGAAGCAAATAAAAATATCCTAAATTAACCTCACCTAGCAATTTCAGAAACAGGGAAACTTATTTAACAACAGGGTGACTCCCCAGCTGGACTGGACAAGAAGCCAACAGCTGCAGATGTGGCTATCCTCTTTAATAGTTAGCAAATATTCTGGTTGATTAAACGAAATACCCAGAATACAGTAGATTTACTGACTGACTTAATGATGTAAACATTACAATCATGAGGAGTCAGAAAAGTACTTCAGCATGTTCTCAGCTTGTGTCTTGTTTCTATTTTAGAAAAGCACATTAAAAAAAGAAACATATGCCTCTTCTTTATTTACTTTTGTACTTTTGTGTACATATATAACTTACATTTATACATATAATTTCCTAAGGTGCCAAACAAGATTTTATTGTATGATTTTCACAAAGTATAGCATTTTGTCTTGTAATTGTAGGTTGTGATTACCTAATTATAGTAGGTTCTTGGCCTACTCACATTGATCAACGTTATCAATAAGTAAATGACTGTCAATGGTCAACACAGAGACCAACAGTTATGTAATCGTATTTTCCCAACAAGCAAGACCCCAGAGTTAGTCATTTTCTGGCACATAAAGGGACCTGAATATAATACCTTGCAAACAAACTGGAAAAAAGCTATAGTGAATTACATTTAATGCTTTATTCAGTTTAATCTTTGTTCAGCTGAATGGATGAATGTCCCCCAGCTTTACTCAATACACTTACTGTATGGGGGCATTGATCATTACAGAAAAATATGTCCTTGAACTAGCAATCTGTGGAAATAAGCTTTGGAACCTTCGCTTCCTCTAAGGAAAACCACTTTCAGTGGGGCCCACTCTTTTCACGCTGATGCATGACCTTCTCATCACAAATGTGTTGGGTGGTATTAACAGCTCTACTGGGACATATGTAGCCCACAGGTTGTAGGATGGAAATGCTTGCTATACCAAGATACAGAAAAAGAAATTGATGGTCATATAATAATCTGATGAATTCTGAAATGTGCATTTAGTAAAACAGAGACCACATCTCTAAATTCAGTGAAATATGGAAAATTTGCCACTAAATGGCTTTATTGCTTAACTTAATTGAAATACAGTTTCTGAAGAATTTGGTTAGAATTATCATTGCTTTAAGAACAGGTTGCACATTATTAACTTTAAGTTAAATGAGACCTTTAATAGTACATGGAAACCAAGGTATATATGGGAAGAAATAAAAATAGATTCTCTGCTTCATCCTGCCAAACATCAGAGTGAATTAGGCAATTAAGACAGTGAAGCAATGAGGGTATGTATACCTTTGTCTTGTGACTTTACCCTGATTTGTAAGGAAAACATTAGAGCTGAAGTGGCTGGTAGAAATAGTTTTTACAAAACAGTTCACTCCAAATTCACTGATTCATTTTGTTATGTTTATATTACCAGAAAAAAATAGTAACTCAAATTTGGAAGTACAAAAACAGCCACATATGATTCCTTACATTTTGTATCACTGTGGCATATCAATTTATATTTTCTGATTTGGTGATAGTTAACTGCATCAGTCATAAATTTGACTTCTTAAAATACAATCATTAGTGGTTTCTAATAAATATGGTAAACTACTTCAAAACACTTCTAATAAAAATGACTTGGCTACTGCATTGTTAATACACTAGTATTTTGAAAAGGTAACAAATTATACCCAGAACTGTGCTCTAATGGGAGCCGAAGGCAATAGATAGTACTCCCAGCGATTTTCTACACAGCCCCCTTTTTTTTTTTTTTGGTTTTTTCGAGACAGGGTTTCTCTTGTGTAGCTTTGCGCCTTTCCTGGAGCTCACTTGGTAGCCCAGGCTGGCCTTGAACTCACAGAGATCCGCCTGCCTCTGCCTCCCAAGTGCTGGGATTAAAGGCGTGCGCCACCACGCCCGGCTAACACATCCCCTTTAAAGTATCAGAGACATACCTACTCATCTATCTGTTAGACATTTGCCAATTTCTTTACATACACGTGGCAGGGCAGGAAAAATTCCAGGGTGGCAAAAAAGTTTTGAGATTTCACAGTTATGATTTAGTTTAATTAATTTACTAATAATTGAGGCCTAAAACTCACCACATTCTTCGTTTGCCTCAGCTTCTCACGTGTTGTCATTACAGGCATGAATAAGCCACCATAGCCAGCGTTTAAAACATATTGAAAAAACGAGTAAGATAGCCATGGCTAGTCCAGCTTAAACTAGTATGCATTTATGTCTGTGTGTAGGCACACAGACATTCACTTGTGACATCTTGCATGTAGAAACACAATGCAGTCAGTTATATTATCTATATACTCCAAGGCAGGCATGTTTTTTGCATTTCTAAAATACACACATTCTGACATATGATATAATAATGGTCTAGAACTCGAGAGTGCCTCAAACATGAAGATCAAATTTACAAGATTTTCCATCTTTCATTCCAGACTCTGTCACGAGGAGATTTCATCCATATGCATATCATTATTTGATTTACCAACTGTATAGAAAGTGGCTAACCTGTCATCATGGACAGCTCAAGATACTTCAAATGCAGTTTGTTAGCCTTAAGCTCATTACTTGCTCTCTGCCCTACTCTGGCTTGGTGTCAACCACAATTTCAAACTTGTTCCTAACAAAATCTGGCTCTGTCCTTCAGCCAGGACATCCTGTCTTTAGGCTACACATCCTGTCTAATCTGTATCCTTCCTTCCTAGAATCTTCACAGAGGCTTGCTGTTACACTTCTAATTCTCCCAGGACACACACAAAAGGAGCTCTTTGGGGTCTGACATAGGACTGAGATGACTCATGTATCTTAGAGGAGAAGAATGACATTCACATGCTACCTACAACTATTTCCTTGACCCAGGTAGGTATCTATCTGGGACACCTGTAACTGACCCCTCCAACATGTTCTAGTGTTGGGGGAAGAGGAAAGCACCTTTCACTCCACACTACCACACATTTCAATGAACACATTCTCAATCTTTACCTCACAGTATGGACATACCATTTTCACTATAGAATTTCCCACCTATAGCTCAGTGGCTACTCTAAGCAATTAAAACAATTGACTACTGAGGCATGGTACTTACTAACTGTAGGCAATTAGGGTAGGCACTACAGGAGATTTAAAAATTTGCTAGGGTCTAACACACACACACACACACACACACACACACACACACACACACACACACACACGAATCTAAAAGAACCATGCAGAAGCACTCATTATTAAACCAAACTCCTGTAAATACCAGACTTTTAGATTCCTGTCTCAATTTAGATTAACATAGATTAAAAAAAAACTACAGATAATAACGGACTGTGCTATATACAACACAAGTAAAGCCCATGATTTTGTGTTTTTCCACTACCAGGTTATTATTGTCATTATTTAAAAGACCAAACTACAGAGCACAGTTTCACACCTTTCAATTTAAAATGGTAATAGTGGGGCTAGGGACTAGTGGTACTCTATTTAAAGAGCTGATATTTTTTGGCTATTTTATGGATACTTATATCACCTACTAAACAGGTGCACAGGTCAAAATTACACATAGTAATATCAGATTTAGGAGATTTGCTTATTGTAGCAGGAAACAGAGCCCAGTGTGAACAAAGGAACAAGAGGAGAAAACTATGTCATAATTCGAACAACACAAATGTGGATAAAATGAGAATTTCATTGCATAATACTTCATTTATTAAATTAAAAGTATGATTATAGGTATAGATTAGTGGCAGAGTGCATATTTAATATGAATGAGGCCCAGCACTAAAAAAAAGTCCTAATCAATTAAAATTTAGAATCTGTTTTCTCATAGAAATGAGAAAGCTAACAGTAAACAATGAGCTTTTGTAGGCTTACATTTATTAAAGGATGGTGAAGCACTAAGATTTTAATTCTAACAAGGTGTCAAAAATAAAAACATAGTCAAGTTTTAAACCAGAAAATTTCTTTCCCCAAGGAGCAAGGTCTACTGGGTAAGATGAGTAAGGTCTCCCTTTATAAGTTAAATCATTAGTATAGGGTCTGATACCTTACAAAAAACATTTGAGAAATAACCCATTAAGAACTATGCTGAACTCCAAGCATATAGTGTCAAAGAACTCAAGATGACTTTAAAAAAAGTTTAAATTTTTTTGTATCTAAATTTATAGTATTTTCCAGGAAAATATAACTTAACTTTAAAAAAAAATACCTTAAATTCAATGGAATAAATGTAATGAAATTATTTAACACTGATTCTGATATTTGTAACTACCTTTTCAAATATAAAATTTGGATAAAATTGTTACAGGAGTTCTGAATGGGGTTAGGAGAGACCATTTACCAATTATTGTGTTATAAACATGCATTCTTGTTCACAGCATCATTATTTAATCAAAGATAGACTCAAAGTCAGCATCTGTCAATAGATGAATACATAAAAGGTTCTATTACAGAATGATTTATGATAAAAGAATGAGTAGCAATGCATATCACAACATAGATGAACCTTGAAGAGAATATTCAAAGTAAAACTAGCCAGTCATTAAAGGCCACATATAGAATGACTGTTTATATGACATATCCAGACTAAGTAAATGTACAGAGACAGAAAGCAAGTAGTTAGTTGCCAAGGAGTCAGAACAACGGGAAAAGACTACTTGAGTGCAGTTTCTCATTAGAGTGATGAACACATTCTGAAGTTGGACAATACAATCATCACACAACAGTATGAATTACCACAGCTTCTAGACTGTACACCAACGTTTTACTTCTGAGAGCTGACTTTCAACTAATCATCATTCTGCCTCAGTTTACTAAGTCCTAGAATTATAGATACATATTATAACACCTAACTGAACTGCACACTGTCAATACTGAAATACCCAATTTTATGTGATGTGTAAAATTTAAAATTTTTACTGCCATTTTTAAAATAAGGTACTACATAACTCTATCTTTTCCTTGGTGCTTCTTTCTGAATAAAACCAGTTTCACTTCTTTGTTTTCTTTCTTGATTTAGGCTTCGTTTTCCTTCAACCCCCTGGCTTTCCATCACTTCCCACATCTTTCTCTATTGACTCCATAATTTCCCACAATGTTCCATTAGCTTACTGGATAAGTTCAAATTATTGATACATTTCATCTTACTGGTATAGTTAAAATTTCTAATTTCTCTACTTTTTCATATCCCACTTCACAAAATCTGGCTGTTTATCAATAACCACATCTCTTACCTTTGTGCCAAACAGATTTTAAGCTGGGGGTATTATCTATTGGTAGAGCTCAGCAGGCCCTCTAGTCTGCCACTACACAGGTACTTTTACTGAAATTAATACGTTTTCTTTTCTTCTGACCCAATCTCTATTCATTTGCAGCTTTCAAAACTATTAACAAAGCAAAGCTTGCAACACAGACAAGTTATTTTGAGATCAAAACATTAAAAACTAGATTAAGGCATAAAAATATAGAAAAATAATTGCTGTGTAGTGGTGGCTCACCTCTATAATCCCAGTACTTGGGAGGCAGAGACAGGTGGATCTCTATGAATTCGATGCCAGCCTGGTCTACAGAACAAGTTCCAGCACAGCTAGAGTAGCTACACAGAGAAACCCTGTCTCAAAACACTAAAAGAAAAAAAGAAAAAATTTGGGGGTTACCATGTTGGGTTTAACTAATCTATAAATTTACTGTAATACATTAGCTAATATATCAAAGATCATATAAATATATTAAATGAAAAAGCACATCAAACTTTCACATTCATGCTTTCAAAAGATAGTTTTGCTCTACTACAAAACAAGAGAGATCATTCTAGAGAGGCCACACAGAATTAAATCTGACAGAGGTTACTTCTATAGGGAAAAAGCACATGACAGACACCAATAGAAAGAAAGGTGGAATGCTAGTGGTTACTCTAGGGGAGTCAGATAAAGCCTTTTAAAAGTGAGTTACGTGATCACGGGATCAGGATCCGTCCCTGGTGCATGAGTGGGCTTTCTGGAGCCTAGTGCCTAAGGTGTGACACCTTGTGCAGCCTTGGTGCAGTGGGAAGGGACCTGCCTCAACTGAATGTACCAGGCTCTGCTGACTCCCCAATGGGAAACCTTGACTTGGAGGAGGTGGGAATGGGGGGTGGGGTAGGGGAAAGACTGAGGGACGGGAAGGTGGGGGGAACCTGTGGTTGGTATGTAAAATGAATAGAAAATTTCTGAATAATAATACAAAAGTAAATTACAAGAATGGAGTTCCTGTTTTAGTAAGACAAAAATGAGTTATGGGAGGAGACTGGTGGGATGGCTAAGCAGGTAAAGGCTTTTATGCCTCACAACCTGAGTTTAATCCCATGACCTCAAAAGGTTGAAAACTGAATCCCCTCCAGCTTGTCTGACCTCTGACTTCTACATCCATGCGTTCTCTCTCTCTCTCTCTCTCTCTCTCTCTCTCTCTCTCTCTCTCTCTCTCTCTCTCTCTCTCTCACACACACACACACACACACACACAAGCACATACACAACCCCCCCCCACAGACACATGTAGTAATTGTTATTGAAATGGATGGTAGTCAGTTGTACAATGTTATAAATGTATTTAAAAACACTATACTATACAATTAGAATGGCTAAAATGATAAACTTAGCCGGGCGTTGGTGGCGCACGCCTTTAATCCCAGCACTCGGGAGGCAGAGCCAGGCGGATCTCTGTGAGTTCGAGGCCAGCCTGGGTTACCAAGTGAGCTCCAGGAAAGGCGCAAAGCTACACAGAGAAACCCTGTCTCGAAAAACCAAAAAAAAAAAAATAAATAAAATAAAATAAAATGATAAACTTAATGTTTATATATTTTACTAAAAAACAATATTCAAAGAATAAGATGAATTATGAAGAAATAGGTATATAAGACTGAACAATAAGAGAAAAAACTCTTCACACAGAAGAATAAATCGACTCCATAAAACAACAAACAAAAGGAAACGTGGTAATCTACTAAATGTTAAGCTTCTAACAGACAAATCAGAATTCCCTCAGCCAGCTCTGAGGATTAGCATAGGATAGTTCCTTATACCCATAAGGAAATTGAAATGGTTAAAAAGGTTTGAGAATTAGACAGAAAAAAATGTATTTTTTTTCTCAAAAATAAAACAAACAAAAAACAGTAATGGGGAAAAAAGCGTTACCATCAAAACTCAAAATGTGAAATCTCTATGAAGGTACTTTGATAACATCTGAGGCTCTTTGAATTACTCCAATGGTTTCCATATACATCTAGACTTTTAAGTATATTTCAGTCTCTGCATCTATTTGGCTCAGTCAATGCAAATTCTCTGTGGTGTGTTTGTGTGTGCAAATAAGTGCTCATGTAGGCATGTGTATGTATGCATTCAGGTGCACATGCATGTGTGGAAGTCAGAGGTCAATATTGAATATCTTCCATGATTCCCTTCTACCTTAGTTTGAGACAGGACCTCTTACTAAACTTGGAGTTTATTAAGCTAGACTGATTGGCCAATGAGCTCTAACACAGGAGACTCTTGTCTCTGCCCTGTCAACACACCTCTAGCTCTGTGCTTACAGACATGTATTGCCACTCCTGGCTTTACATGATTGCTAAAGATCCAAGTTCAAGTCCTCATGCTTGTCCAATAAGCACTTTACTGACAGTGACCTTTCCAGCCCTCCAAGTTTCTGATTCTGGTTTATATCATGTTTTCCCTCGCTCTGATATAGATCCCATCTTGCAGAGCTGATGTACAGGATGAAATTCAAGAGGAGAAATCCTACTTTCAAACGCTCTCTAAAACAATCTCTATTTCTCTCTTTCGTTTAACGTCTATCTTCTCCTCTCACAGCAGGTTTCCCCAGTTAGCTAGGAAGGCTAGGATGCAGTATACTGGGTAAGGTGTGTGGTGGGAGGGCAAACTGCTAGCTGACTGCTTCTTTGGAAAGTGAACTATACAGAGTCAACTTGGGGAGGGACAGGGAGACCATTATTACACTGGGAGATGACTGACTTTGATTCAAGAAATAAACAGCACATTTCTCCACAAGCTTAGATATAAAACCCACCAGGATGTGTTAAGATTATAAAAGGTGAATTTATAACACTTATAAAATTATTTATTGAAGTCAGAACAAAACACAAACAAAACTGTAGTAATTTAAGCAGTAGAGAAGAGGGTATATCTTAGTACAACACAGAAAAGCAAGCAAAAAGCCATTTTGGCTTAGTCATCTCTTTAAAGACATCTTATTTTAACTGTACCAAACTAAGTAAAAATGTAAACACAGACTGATTTGTATTTTCAGGATGCAGTGTACTTTGGGGGAAAAAAAGGGCACTTTGTGCTTGTCACACTCATCATCATTGTACCCTGAGATACTATTACTTACACATTTGGACACAGCTTTTCACTCATTCCTACAGGATGTCATATTGTCTGGTCTTCTTTACTCTTCTGATTGGTTCATGCGCTTTGGTCCAGCAATGTTGGTGTTGCTAAGACTTTCTTATTCTGTCTCCTTTTATCCTGTATGTTTTCTAGTTACCTCACCTCTCAGCCCTTTGCTCTCTGATAACTCCCATCTCTATTTTCAGCCTAAATCTCTTATTTAAGATCCAGGTATACATAATCAGGTTAACTCATGATTATAGTAGCTGTTTTTTAAATTGCTTTCCTTTTGGCCTTCCCAACTTCAAGCCATACTTCATACTTCTGACAGTGATTTGACCATGTCATAGACCAAAGAGATGGTTTACAGGGTAGAAGCACTTGTTGCCAGGCCTGATCACCTGAGTTCCATCTCTGGGACTAACACAGTGGGAGAAGAACCAACTCTTCCAAATTGTTCTTTGAAGGTATGAAGTTCATACTTTTACTCCTCCCTCCCAAATAAGTAAACATTGAAAAGTTTTCAATGAATCTCCACTGACTTCAGTATAAAACAAAAGGATAGTGTCAGTGTCAGATACAAGGGACTTCGCTTCTCTCTCTCTAAAAGTAACTATGGTCCTCTGAACAAGACTTACTTTCTCCTTTACTGATAATGCCCCAATCTGGCTACGCTTGCCCTTCATTTTCTCAATAAGACTAGTCTACTTCTTTTTTTTTTTTTAACTCTGTTATCCCTATAACAGCATTAATTATGTATGCTGAAAAATAAGTCATATGGCAGTTAAACCTAAAATTAATTGAGGACAGTCCCTATAACCATGGAGTTTATAATTCTCTTTCCTCCTCAGATGAATAAGGACAAAAACCACAGAACTAGTAATAATAATGCTTAGGGTTAAAATTCAACAAAATGAGTGTTTATGGGAGCCTTTTTAGATTAGACAGCTTTAGCTATTAGATGGCTAATTCTCTGATGAAGAGATGTCTAACCTGAGACCTCATCCTGGAAGCTACTGTAACATTTCCTTCAACATGTTACACTTCTCAAAGCATTCAACATACTACTTTAAATTTATTTATAATTATATTCCACTATACTTATTTCTTGAAACAAAGAATACAGTCTTTCAAATTTTAATAATCCTTTCTACATACAAAGTCTGGCACACGGTCAATGAAATAATTACTCCTTAAATGATGGAGTAAGAAAGGAAAGATGCTATATAAAGTTTTGGGTACCAAACAAAGTCAGTTGGACAACAGCTGCTCCAACTTTGATCATACATACTCAAACCTCAACAGGGGAATGTAGATGACTGAGCATGTCTGTTTACTACTCTGGTCCTTCCAAAGTAGTGCTTATGCCTCAGTATGACTATTCTTGCCCTTCATTGTCTCTGATCTACAGGTTACTTGGTCTTCTTCAGATATCTGAATCCATATCTCCACGTTTGCTCCTGCAAAGCTAACTTTAAGCTGGCCTGACTCTGGCTTCCAGCTTTCAGCAGACCTATTAGACTCTCAGCTATCTTACTGTAGCAGTTACAGGATAATGGGGTGACTCTTGTTTTCTTTGAAGCAGTCTTGGTTTTAGTTTTCTGGTTTATACAAATGAAGAATGGCTAAATTAGCTATCCAGTCACACAATACCATTATTTTTTAATGGATCTTGCTCTAAAATCTTTGGTTTCTCCATTCTGAAAGTGATGATGTATTACTTTTGTCAAATACAGGGCTCCCTGAGAAAGCAAAGGATACATAGGATACTTTTAGACAGTAACTGAGAACCACTCTGCAAACTCCTCCCTGCCTATCAGGTTTTAAAGAAGCCCACTTGCAGCAGCGCCTTCTTGCTTGCTGGCTGGCCCAGGCCAGGCTGGTCCCTGCTCTGTAACTTTCACTTTGGCTTCACAGTTAACCCTTTTAGTGTTGAAAGAACTTTCCAGGACTTGCCAGTCCTTTGGGTAGAGAGTCATATGTAGAAATGAATAATATAAAAAGTAATAATCAGAGATAACTTTCATACAGCTCTCATGATGGACATCACGATAAGCATACTATGTGTTTTTTAATTCCTATTAAACTTAAAAAAATTTCCATCTCAGAAATGACACTTAAGCATAAAGTGGTTGCTTTACCCAAAGAGCATAGTACATGTAAAGTTTACACACTTAATTCCAGATGCTTGCAAATAGCCATGTCCTTAACCTCTGTAATATATAACCAAAAAATAATATTTTAATGGAAAAATATTAATCACTGCCAAGTAAAATATCTAAGGCTTTTTAAAACCTATACTTTTTTTGTTATTTTGTTTTTTCAAGACAGGGTTTCTCTGTGTAGCTTTGGTGCCTGTCCTGATCTCGCTCTATAGACCAGGCTGGCCTCGAACTCACGGAGATCCACCTGACTCTGCCTCCTGAGTGCTGGGATTAAAGGCGTGCACCACTACCGTCCGGCTAAAATCTATACTTCTTTTTTAAGAACAGTAAAAGGACTGCTTACATGTAACAATTATTTCCAACACTAACGGGTCTCAAAGTCTGGCATTAATGCCACTCTCACAGTAGAATAATTAGACTCCTCAATAAGTTTATGTCTACAAATTATACATATATACCAGTGAAGGCATCACAAATACTACAAAATACAGACTAAAATAGAAATAATATACTAAGAATTAAGAGTGAACAAAATCCTACTATTTTTTTTCTTGCATCCCAGAGGGTTGGATGTTGCCCACTTCTCTGACAGGCAATTATGAAAACTCATCACCTAAACTAGCATATTCTAAATGTTAATGTTGATATGAACCACATGGTTATCTTATTTTTAATCATATATTCTGATTCAATATATCTGTATGTGCCTCCGAAGTGATATCAATGATGTATACTCATAAGTACATTTTGAGTAACAAGAATTTAAATGAGAGATTAATGTTTATAGCCAAACTTAGGTTGCTATTTTCAAGGAGGTAAAATAAATAGCTCATTCTAAGGTCAACTATTCACTATCAACAACAACATTGGGAAGTACTTTTTAAACTATACAACAATCAACATATAAATAAACCAGTAACATAAAAGAAATATATGAAATATAGATAATGATTAGGACTGGGTATAAACCCGACTAAAATGAACAGAATATATAAAAACTGATTTTGTTCTGATTTCATCAAAGATAGTAGTAAAGAGAAACAAAGAATCAAAGATAATCACAACATGTGTTTTTTATATGTTTCCAAAATGAAATTAGGTTGAAAACCTGTTAATATTTATATTCATTTAATAATTATAGCAATCTATTTCTTTGTTCAGTTTTGATATAAATGACATTACTTTTAAAGCCAATCAAATTTATATACCTTAAAGAGGCCCAGGCAGTTTAATTGTAGAGGACCTTACATATAAAACTCAGGAAAATTCAGAATATAAGCAAAATGAAAGCAGGAAATAGTTTGTTCTTGTTGCAGTCTTCTAGGTCCCTAATAAAACCCTAAAATTCCAATACCACCAACTGCATGAGAACATTTCACATCAACTCTCCAATGAGGTCCAACAGTCAAAAGCCCCACAAAACTAACATACTCAAATTTCAATTATTTACCTTGTCAATCATTTTTCTTGCTTCCACCTCCTCACTGTTGGGATTCTCTAACTCAATGGTATAAGTACCCTTGTCACTTTGGTCATCATCATTATCCTTTTCTGAAGTAGCAGAAGTAGCTTGATTTTTTAACACTTTATCCATCTCCTGGCTTGGTCTGTGCCCAAGACTCCCTGAACTTCTTAACAATGCAGTTTGTAGGAAGGGTATTGACACCGATGGCTCCTCTGATTTCTGTTTTAACAATTTCCCATGTGGAACACCATGCCCCCCTCTGTGATGCGTAGAGCTAGTCTGTAAAGACAAAGAAACCACTTTGGCATCTGCTGGTGGAGAGTTTGCTTTTTTAAGTTTTGTATGTGGTGTTGAAAAAGTTGTTTCCTGACATAGGATTCCTGAACTTTGAGTAAAAGAATATGACCTTCTCTTTCTGGAATGATCTTCATCAAAGAATGCAATCATAAAAGCAGTTTGACTTACAACGGCCTGGTCTTGATGCTTTTCAGTAGACTGGACCTTCTTTTTCTGTTCTGAGTGATGGCGTCGTAAATGTTCCTCAAGGGTTGCACGCTTGCTACAGCGTCTGTGTGCCCCAGCATTCTCTGAATCACTCTGTGTGCCATCATCATGTTTGTTTCCTGGACACAAGAAAGAAATGATATAGTAGAAAAGAAAAAAATGCCATGGAGAAAATCAGAAGCACATACAAAAGTGCTATTTGTTTTGACACCCTTCCCATTCCTAATACAAAATCGTATGTTCTTTTCTGTAACAGGTTCTGCACACTGTCCTCAAATGCAATGGTCACAATTGTATTTAATCAAACAACAATGAGGTCCTTCATAAACAACTGGATGTATTGCTTTTCTTTCTCTAAATCCTAACTTTATTAAAAGACTTAAAAGATAAGCAATGTTCCATCATCTGTCATAGTTTGTACTTATAACAGCAAAACACATTAGTTCTGCCTCTGAATCGTAACCCTGTGTTAAAACAACAGCAATAAAAAAACACAAACAAAACTGACTCTTAACATTAATAAGCAAAGCTTCAACCCCACATAAAGCACTATAGGCAACTAATGAACACCGAGAGTGGGAAAAACAGTATTCCCCAAGAAAGAACACACCAATCAGTCATCCAATACTAATGGTCAGCCCTGACTGAAAACACACACCAGCAAGACCGTAGACTGAGCAGGTTATGTTTATGTATTAGGAATTATGTTTGTAACAAGCATTCATGAAAAACAAGGCAATAATTTGAAAGAGACTGAGCTGAGAAGGGGTGTATGGGAGTCTGGAGGGAGGAAAGAAAATGGGGAAATGAAGTCATTATAATCTCAAAAGATAAAAGTAATTTTTAAAAAGACTGGTGTAACTGAAACAACTTATTATTAAAAAGAACATAAATGTCAGAAAATGGAATATATCTAAATTGTGATATTTATTACTTTTAAAAGTTCAGCATAACTTTCAATAAAAAGATTGAAATTTAAAGCTTCTATTAATAATGACATAATTTTTACAAATGTTTTCTCAACAGAGCTTGAAAGAGTTAAAGGATGCTGAGAGCACTAACAAAGACAAGCCTGTTGACACCCTTCCATCTACTGAACTACAGGGTACACATATAGGCAGATGTCATATCCAAAAAACACAGTCACATTAAAACATATGTGAATTTTGAAACACCAGCCTCCTCACCAAAGTTTTTTTGGACCAGAGCAAGAGTTACTCTAGGCATGATTCAGATAGATTCACCAATCAAGGATTAACTTCTAGGCATGATTCAGATAGATTCACCAATCAAGGATTAACTAAAACCTTTCAAAGTTATAAATGAATCTAGTACACAGGAATGTATGTTGGCAGATTCCAATCTTGCAGAAGTAATCCAATTATGAACATTCCCAGGCTGTCTACTCTAATATGAACACCTGTGAGTAATGTGTTAGCCAACAAGAGAAACAATCAAAGAAAAGACTTGATGTTTCTGAAAGAATATGAGATGTATGTCTAGGAAAGGATTTATAAAGTTCATGGGCTTGTTTGTAGTAAATTTGGAAGCTGCCAACAGTGCTGATAATTTAACACAAGAGAATTACCTGCAAAATGTAACACATAAAAGGAACGAGGACAGACAAGGGAATGGTAAAATTGAATGACATCTTGAAAAGAGTAACAGAGGACTATTAAGGTAAAAATAATGGGGGTTGGGCACATTCAAAGTGATATATCAATATAAAAAACAAATGTGACAAATGTAAAGCTCTTCAAATTATTTACTATCTAAAATGTAATCTGAAAAAAATGTGTTTAATAAGCAGAATCTCTGCCACTGATAATTAATCTAGGAATCACGGGTAACATGTGGAAAGCAAATACACATATAACTACTAGTTCAAATACAATTTTTTACTATAGCACTGTTTAAAACAATTGGGTTGGATATAGTAAACAGGAATTCAGTTTGCTAAGGTCCAAAGAAACGAACTATAGTATTTCCTGTATAGCAAGACCAAATAAACGTACAACCAGAATTTTTAATAAAAACATCAGTTTCATATCTTTCCTGTTACTAATCTGTTGGAGATTAGTCATTTTGTTTCTTATAAAATTACTATTCCTTCTAGTGCTTCTGTATATTACACAAGGTGAGAAGGTGAGTCATCAGGTCAGAGCTGTAATCTCGTTTCTACTTAGCAAAAAGACCACCAGGAAATGCTCGACATACTTCTTGAGGCATCTGTCCACCACTAATTATGCCTAAATCTAGATAGAAGTTCATTTACTATCTCTCAAGTTAGCTTGGCTGTACTCCGCAAGAAGCTATGGCTAAAGAAGCTGCAACTCTCCTAAAGGGTGAAAGTGTATGGGCTTTGTGAACATTATTTTCCTCACTGTCCCAAAGCGCGTGCACTTTACTCTTGTAGGAGCAAGGCATCTGTCTGTCTGTCTCTCTGTCTCTGTCGGTCTGTCAGTCGGTCTATCTATCTATCTATCTATCTATCTATCTATCTATCTATCTATCTATCTATCTTGTATCAATTGTTCAAATGATTTTATACTTGCTAAAAGTCCAAATTTTAAGAAATTGTTAACTCCTGTCTTCCTTCAGTTATTCACAATCTGAATGTATCCCTTTCATAACCTAAACAGTGGGAAACTTGTTATCTATTGATAGCAGCACTCATTTCTGAAGGAAGTCAAACATCATTTGTGAATAAGTATGAAGAAATAACATAGTTCTATTTGAGATACAAAGTGAGTTATTGCTGTGAAAGGATTTTTTTGAAGGGCTTTAAAAACAGGATCATGTTAAATCTGAAAGAAAAGTTCCCAGCAATGGTACCACACTGCAAAATGCTTACCTGTAAATCAAATTCGAAATTGATAGTGATTAGACCAACTTTTGGCAAAAATTTAAAATATATACTGATCAGTATAGAGATAGTGTTCATATGGATATTAATGATTCTACTATCAATTAGACAAAAACAGTCTTGGTGAAGAGCAGAGAATATACTAAAATGATGGCTTAAAATAATTGTTAATACAGGAAACAGTAACAATGGCACTGCTATGAAAGGATTTAAAAATTCTTTTTCCTAAATATTTATCTTATTTTATGTCTATGATTGTTTTGCCTGCATGTATGTATGTTCAAGCTGTGAGTGCCTCCTTCCTGAAGAAGTCAGAACAGGGCCCTGGACTCCTCCTTTATGGATGGTGTGGAGATACCATCTAGGTGCTAGAAACTGAACCTGGGTCCTAACTGCTGAGCTACCTCTCCAGCCTCTTAACAAAGGTTTTTAAATGGTACCTTCCTAAAGGATCTTTTCAATTCAACCTTCATATATTTAGTAAAGGTATGAATTTTAAGAAAACTCATTTTCAAGGTATATACTACCTCTGATATCATAATAGCTTATTAATATTATTCATCAAATTTACACTAACAGTCAGTTTACAAATGTTACCTTTAACCTGTGCATGCATATTTTTTAATTATGTATAAATATCACCTAGTAGGAGTAAATATATTACATTAGAACTCAAAAGCCTTTATGCCAGGTGACTACTGATGACTATGACTAAATATTGTAATAGGTGACAACAAAGAATTAGGTAATCATATGATCTCACTATCCTGAAATGTCTTAGAAACCAATGGAATTACATATTATAAATTCCTATTTCTTCATTACTTGACCAGAATTCCAGGGTATATGATATGGATTAAGCCAGTCATTTCTGTCATTAACAATGAAGTCACTAGATAAAACCATAGGCTGAAATCCAGAAGAAGTATTAAGGGACAGAGTAGGTTACATGTGATCCCTACCGCAAAAAGCATTTTTTTGTTTTTGTTTTTGTTTTATTTCGAGACAGGGTTTCTCTGTGTAGCTTTGCGCCTTTCCTGGAACTCGCTTTGTAGACCAGGCTGGCCTCGAACTCACAGAGATCTGCCTGCCTCTGCCTCCCGAGTGCTGGGATTAAAGGCGTGCGCCACCACCGCCCAGCTGCAAAAAGCATTTTTTAAAAATAGAATTAATAAGCTCCTAATAAAAGCCATAGAATGGTTAGATTTACATACAATCATTATTTGGTCAAAACCACTTCTGTACTGATAGCATACTTAAAAATAAGACAGAATAACATAAATTTCAAAATAAATTCAATTCACAAAACCAGTGGAAATGAAGCTGATTATTTGCTACAATCAATGTAGATATATCAAGTTTTTAATGATTGTAATCAAGTGTTGAATACAGTATATACAATAGCTAATGTTACTATATAGTAATATATAATTAATGTTTACAAATAAACATTTAAATTATAATTCTTGATAGCACAAATTTTATGTCAGAATAATAGATACCTTGTAAATACATCTAAACTGTATGTTTTGTGAGCAGCCTCTGCAAACAGCTTACAGTTTGAAGCACCTCATCAGTAATATGACTATCTGATCTAAACAGAACTTTCAGCCTACACCAAGTAGCTTAATTTTGTTTTCAAAACCTAGATATGATACTTTATTGGAAGCATGATACATAGAAAAGAACTATACGCATCCTTTCTTTAAATCAAGAAAATGATGGGGGTTATCTTCTAGGAAACTGTATTTTGTATAGTTAATAGATTTTGTATTTCTGTAGGAAAAAAATAAAGATAATGAATGACATAAATAACCACCTCCCCCCAAAACCAATGTAACCACATTGGGAAGAAAATGAAGAAAGGCTATTTTGAATGAGTAATTTGAACATAACAGTGTTGTCTGCTTTTGAGCTTCATTTTCCACTGTATAATGAAGTAATAGAAGTCTGGTAACTCTGATGACCAACTTTTCCTTATGATACAATAGGAATCTCTGAAAGTCACTTTACCTTTCAACCTTTTCAAGTACACAGGAACATCACTTTTAATGCTCTTGGAATCCTCTTCTGTTCTCTCCCACACCATTTGAGGAGGGTTGTTTTGTGCTAGCCAATCAGCTACTTTGTTTTCTGGTGCCATCATTCCTGTCTGAATTCCTGGCAAGTCTTGAGTTCCAGAAGAGGCCTTCTTTGACTTGTGGCGCTGGTCAGAAGTGAATTTTGTCACATGGTCTCTAATAGTTACTTTTCCTGGTGTACTGTCATCAAATTCAATGGTAAATGAAGCATGCCCTGCACCTGCTGTATGGGAGCTTGGTGTGTCTTTTGTTGGAATCTCATGAATAGTGCTCTCTGCTATTTGTGATGGCTGCTGGAATTCTTTTGTAGGAATTTCAAAATAACTTGGTTCCCTACAGAAAGGAAAAAGTGCTTCTTCACTTGCAGCTGCAGACTGTTCCTCCACTTGCTTGGCATCTATGCTGCACCCTAATGAAAAAAATGAGAGAGAATTCAAAATATTTGGGAGCCTGTAGTATGAGAGTCATTGGTAATGACCATTTGCATTATTCTGAGAATCGGAAGGCAGATGATATGTGGATGAAAAACAACAGCATTATATATGTCATTATATATATGACAGAAAAAAGTCACAGAGATGAAACAATCTTGACTAGGATACAATTACCAACAGGAGATGCGAGATAAACAGCAGCAATGGGGGGAAAAATCAAAGGAGGAAAAGATAGACCCTGCATGGACAGGCCCATACATTTTTCAACTAGAAAATCTAGAAATCATCAAGATGAGAAAGAATTGACGTATAGATGGAGATGTTCCATCCATACACATGTGTGTAAATATACACACACATAGTATGATAGAAAAAGCATGAATTACCTAATCCAGTTACCAGAATAAGCTATTTGAAACACTTGAGAACAAATGTAGGGCTCTAACAGTGAAGAGGCAATCTAGTGACAATGGAGATAGAAAGTAAATATATAAACGATGCTTTGGAAGTAACAATTCCACCTAGCAGTCTCTATCATATTCAGAGACACTACTTTAGGACAAAATTGATAATATGGACTCTTGAGAGATGACACACATGTTATAAGGTAAGAGTGGTTAGTGATAAAACATGTGGCTGTGGCAACAAGGCAATTCAAGCAGTAGTATGAAAGAAATAACACAAAACTAGGAATTCTGTAGTCATCTAGGAAGTCTGGGAGAAACTTAGTCTAGACTTCTGTAGAGCAGAATGTACACACCTGCCCAAAGGTCATGGGTGAAAGCTGAGTAACAAGCAGTGAGTGGCAAGGAGAGCAGGCAAAAATGGAACACTGTGACAATCTCTCCACTGCTTAAGCCATTGACTGCATAAAGACGTGATGGGGGTGTCGCTGGTAGCACAATGTACAAGAAAAAAGGGGAATATTAAGCTGCCTTTTGGTTGAGAAAATAAAATACAGTATCTATTACCAAGACAGCCTACTATCATAGAAAAATTAATATGAAATAAATTTCCCTAAGGCTCAAATTTCAACCTTATTTTAAGCAGATTTCATAGTAAATCAATTACAATTAACTAGGAAAACAAGGCAATACAGGCATATGAGGTTGTTTCCAATCATTTTTTAATTACACGCAGTATTTAGTCTTCTGAAATATCTTTTCAAATATTAATCTTTGTACAATTCATTAGGTGCTATAATTGCTTTCTTTATAATACACTGATTATGAAATGATAACAAAACCATCTTTTATGTTACAGAGTAATATTCTTCTCATTAAATACATGGGATATGATATAAAAGGTATCAGGCTCCACTACTAAAATAATAATGATCACAATAGCCATGGTCATACTGTCAAAAAATGACACAAAAGGCAGATACTATTTAAGAATAGAAACTTTCAAAGTAAAAATTATTTTTTTCAAAAATTACTCCATTTGGTTTAACAAAGAAAAGTCAAAGTATTTCAGAGAAATAATTATAGCTAGGAAGAGAGGTAAAATGAAAATCAAGAGCAGATTGACCTTGAAAACAGTATCCCAGTGTTATTCTGTATCAAGAGCCTTAAAGGCTCAGGCTCTGGAGGGACATTACTGTAAGGTTTTATTGTTTAATAACTTACACAATGATGACTCTCAGTAATAAAGGAAAAACTTAAATTGTTCAGTTTTCTCTGTCTAAGAAGGTGGTGATGTAGATACTACATTTCATCATGATTTATGACAAATGTTTAGTTTTCAATAACTCAGTTGTAAAATTAAAGTTCAATCATCTGGAAAATTTAGTATGTGAACAGATTAATTTCTCTGGAGACAAAATCATGAAAGGGGTAGTCCTTTTAGAACTCTAGTCTGACTAGAAATACATATTAGAGAAATTGCTAAGGAGTTTTAAGGTCATGCTAAAAAAAATTAAACAGCTTTCTTCTCTTACAACATTGATAGATCACAGTCTGGAGTTTATGAATCTCATTATTTCTATTCACAGCCATTTTTATTTAAACCAAATTAAACTACCTGGGGTAGTATTTGTTATACTAATATTTTATAATTAATCTCAATTACCAAGAATTTAAAAAGTAATTTAGCAACTAAGCTAGAATTGAATTTGTATGCCTATACTAGTCAATATTAATAGCTAAGTGTGTATATGTATACATATGTATAGATGCACACATACATATATATTTGTTTATTCTGAGATAGGTCTTATATAGTCTAGGTTGACTTTCTTTCTTTCTTTCTTTTCTTTCTTTCTTTCTTTCTTTCTTTCTTTCTTTCTTTCTTTCTTTCTTTCTTTCTTTCTTTCTTTCTTTCTTTCTTTCTTCTATTTGAGACAATATAAATCTCAATCTGTAGAGGCCTTCTTTGACTTGTGGCGCTGGTCAGAAGTGAATTTTGTCACATGGTCTCTAATAGTTACTTTTCCTGGTGTACTGTCATCAAATTCAATGGTACATGTAGTATGCTCTGTACCTGCTGTATGGGAATTTGGTGTGTCTATTTTTGGAATCTCATGAACAGTGCTCTCTTCAATAAGTAAATTAACATCACTCTGTGTCTCAACTCTTTTCTCTATAAAATGGGCAAAATAGCAGTAACTACTTGGCCAGGCGGTGGTGGCACACGCCTTTAATCCCAGCACTCGGGAGGCAGAGCCAGGTGGATCTCTGTGAGTTCGAGGCCAGGCTGGTCTACAAAGTGAGTTCCAGGAAAGGCACAAAGCTACACAGAGAAACCCTGTCTCAAAAAAAAAAACAAAAAAAAAAAAAAACAAAAAAAACAACAACAACAACAAAAACCCAGTAACTACTACCTTTAGATATTACCAAGATAAGGAGATGCATACAAATCTTTTGGAAGAAGTGGACAAAGTAAGTGCAACTGAATGCTTGCCATTATTTGTCATGGTTCCACTCTTTACCATAGTAATATGCATGTGTCATTGCAGTTTACAAGTTATGTGTGGCAGAATTTCAAAGTTGTGTGAGGAAGCAAAGGCTACATTTTTTATGGCTCCTTAATTTTTACCATCATGCAATTATTTTCCAAATTTTGCAACAGTTAAATTCATCTGTTTCCTAACCCATCCAATTGGTTCTATCTCCCTACCCCATAACAGACAGTTAGCTCTAGTGCAAATGAGGTTAGAATATATGGTACTTGAGGTGAGGAAGTTAGAGTTCAGTCATGGAGATTTACACAAAAATAGTAAATGAAGCAGTACTGTACACTCGCAGTATAGTATTATTTTGTACTTTACACTACACATATTGTGGGAGAAGAGGAGGTAGGAATTAGCACAATTATGTGGGGGTATGTTGGGAGAGAACACTAAAACAATAATAATCAGATACAAGGTGCACTAGGGAACAAAAAGTTCCAAATCTACTTGTCAGGTAAAACAAAGTCATTCTTCTTAGAACTAAAGATCAGTTCATATTTGCTATGCAAAGTTTACTGCAATGAGGTTGAAACTTAAGGTCAAAAGTTTAGTAATGACTCAGCAGTGAAAACAAAAACAACAAAAGTAGATAATATGTTAAATAGAGAGAAGACCAAAAAGACATTCTTGATTGACATCCAGTTTCCTTCCTAAAGGAACTTTTTCCTAAAAGAACTTCAATACTTTCCAGTACCACTCTTCTGACACTGCTCATCTGCCTTAGGGACAAATAACTCCACACCATGCTTCAAGGTGAGAAAGATAATGACAATCTCGCATGGTCTGCCAGAGACTGGTTAGAAGAGCAGGTGACTTTCTGAATCTGTGAGAAGCTAATGAGAGATGTGCTGAAGATTTGGGGAAATGTCGTCTTCCAAATCCCAGGAGATCTTCTGTAACACAACTTTTGTTCCTTATTGCAGGGTGTGACCAAAAACTGTATAACTTTGAATGCTGATGGCAGCAGCTTTGATTATGAGGGTAACTCCATCAATATGTTAAGTACTGTGGATAGCAAGACAGATGGCAAAACTAGCTAACAATACTGTCTATTGCACTAAACAACCCTGAGAGAAATCAGGATGGGAGCCAATAGATTCCTTTCCTACTTTGTATCAGACAGCAGTTCTTTCACTTACATCTGAAGGCATGTTAAATTATATTAAATGACATCAAGAAAAAGGACTGGTGAAGAAACAAAGCTGTGATGGAAAGTTATTTTAAAGCTTGGCGTCATAAGACCTACTTGATCAGGACAGCTTTTTAAAGACTTGTACTCTGGTCTAACTAGACTATATCAAGACAGAATGTTCATAATTCTCCAACTAAGAAAACTGCCCTGCTGACTTTGTATAAATGAAGTAAAAAAAAAAAAAAAAAAAAAAAAATCTTGGAGCCGGGCGTTGGTGGCGCACGCCTTTAATCCCAGCACTCGGGAGGCAGAGCCAGGCGGATCTCTGTGAGTTCGAGGCCAGCCTGGGCTACCAAGTGAGCTCCAGGAAAGGCGCAAAGCTACACAGAGAAACCCTGTCTCGAAAAACCAAAAAAAAAAAAAAAAAAAAAAAAAAAAAATCTTGGAAGAGTTCTGATGGGGTTTGTCCTTGCCTCAGAGTCACACTAAGTCTCCAAACTGATCCTTGGTGTTTGTACTTAATTCCTCCAGTTTTGGATCCTTATCTGCTGTTAATAAAGAAACTGGTTGCTCCATTCTTCAGTTCTGATGTCTTTCAGCAACTTTATCTGATAATCAGTATCTCCATTTATCTTGGAAATCTTGACTTTTCTGGACACTGGTCACCACTTAACCAGACCACCAACAAAAGAACCTTGTTTCTTAGTGAGGCTCTAAGTCTGCACTTTGGCTGCTGAACTCTGAATCATATTGCCATCTTACCTCAATAAAGTAAGCATGCTGGGACTTTAAAGAATGTACAATTTCATATTATATTTCTGAACATAACAGAATTTTTTTATTTTACAGTGAGTATATGAGTATGAATCAAGTAAAAACATGTAACTCACATGTCCCTATTTTATCAATTCAATTAAATATTTTAAAACACTTAAAATGTCCAGTTATGGCATTAATCTGTTACAGTTTTTATAATTTCATAAGCTGGAAAAATAACATGATTTTATAAAGATACTGTATGTAGTATTTTATGTTAGATTCATAAGGTATTACAAGAGCAAAGCCATCATCACGCTTAAAAAATCAAGTTATGGTAGAGATCATTTTCAGAGTAGACTGACTTTTGTCTGGAATATAACACCTGCCCAATATGAACTGGGTATCCTAGCCACGGAGGTCTTACCTGAAGCCCCAGCGTCCTGATGCTTCTCTTCAGGCTTTCCATGAGACCTGAGAGCTCTTTGTTCATCCACCTCATCATCTCCCCACCATGACGGCTGTCCATATAATGGAGTGCCACGGGGCATAGCAGAAACGTCTAAAAGAAGCGGGGGGAAAATCTCTCTAAAGCAAATGAAGTAAGAAAATATATTTTGCATGACTCTAGATTTACTTAGTTGACTCAAAGTACTCTACTTCCATTAATGTAACATTTGAACATGACCTTAAACAGCACTAGACATGACAAAATAAATGAAGATCAGCAATGACTAAGAAATACAACTTGCTCTATATAAAATCCAAAAGCTTTTTGCTAAGTGTTAGGGGCTCTCTGATATGTAAATGAGCCTAGGTAACAAATGATCTTTGAGTATATAGACAGGAAGTATCTTAGGTAAAAGAATTTTGTTAGAATTAACAAAGGAATAATGAAACTATTCCGATCAAAAATGTCATTAAATCTAAATATATAAAAGATGAAAATAAAGCAAATATTGGCATGAGCAACAACATAAGGGTATCATACAGTAACTACATTTGTAACTCAATACTAACAGACCTTTAGTTTCAGTAGCTGTAGTTCTGTTTATCAATTTAATACATTTGTTATGTGAAGGAATTATCTACATAAGGCATCTTTGTAGTTATTAAATTTAATATTTAATCTACAAATTAAAACTGTAAGCATTATATGATATGAGGATGGTGTAGTAGTATTACATTTTCCCCTTTTATTTCAATTATAATTCAGAGAAATATAGATAATATGAAATAATAAACTATTATTTCCTTCAAGTATTGAAATCACTTTCCTTAAATATTTAATATATTTAAGAGTTATTTCTAGGGAAAACTGGCTATATAAAAATGCACTCTGGGATCAATCACTAGTATACATTATTTTTATACAGGTATAGACACAAATGAGAACAAAGAATGCAGTATCTTCAAAACCAAGTATAAATTCAGAATTTCCAAAGGAGTTAGCTTATTGTAATGTAAATTATATTGACAATGATCATGTGCTGTTACTGTAATGTACATTATTACTAACAAACTGTTTATCGTGTGTTGTTTCAGGTCATTGAGAAGCTAGCTCTTGAGCTGGGGAAGACATCAATCCTCACTTTAGACCCCAAGTGGGTTTGACTCCAAGTGTCCTTTAAGGTCTAGGGATGGGTTAGTCCCCCTAACTCTGACAGGGAGGGAGAGAAAAATAAAAGAGCCCAAAAGTAAAACATGTGTCCTTGAGGACAGCTAAAAGGTAAACTATTCCCAAGAGAGGTTATTATTGTTTATCCCGTAATATGGAAGTGTCTGCAGACGAAGAGAGAAGCTGGAAACAGAACTCTGGAAAGCTGAGCCACTGAGACAGCTCAATTGAGAACTGCAGCTGACTGCCTCAGTTTCTGCTGGATATTGTGAGCAACCTACTAGATGACGCTACCTTTCTATATTTTAGCTGTTGTTACTTCGAAGCCTCACCCCAAGGGACAGTGTATTCTGCCTGGGACTTGTACTGGGAACTCTAGTTGGCTGCATTAAAGCTGCTTCCACAGTTGGTTTCTCTGAGTACCCAACTTGATGATCTTTTCCTTTCCTGCTTCCCCTCTTCCTCCCCTCCCCTTCCTCCCCTCTCTCTGAACAGATAGATAGCTATGGCTATTGTAGATCATCCTCCAGATCATACAGACCACTTACCCATGGATTTCTCCTCTGATTTCAGAGCTTCTGTAGCTCTGTGCTGCACTTCTGGAGTAGTATCCACTTTTGAATCTGTGCCTTTAGCACTTGCCAGTTTTGGTAGTTCTGATTCTGAAGACTTCTGGGACAACTGAAGCTGAATGGTAAACTTCTCATGCTACAAAACATTTCATATCAAAAGGAAGCTTACATGAAAGAAGTCAACTGTAGGGAGTAATAGGCTAACAACAAAGATAAACTCTTACCTTAAGAGCTTCTTCAGGGACCCTCATTTCTCCTCGAACTACAGTGAAGAGATTTGTATGTAAATAGAGCTAAGGAAGAATAGAACTCCAAAATTTTGGTCACTGTGCTTGAAAATGGTCATTAGACACACTTTGGAAACTGTCCTTTTTCAAGAGTAAATATAGAATTATTTTTATTTACCATCTATTTGTACAGGTACTGGGGATTAAACCCAGGACCTTGCATATGCTAAACAAGTACTCTATCGCTGAACCACATCCTCAGGTTTAAAAAAAAAATTTTTTTTTATAGACAAGGTCACTAGGCTGTCCTCAAATTGAGATTCTTCTGGCAGCTCACAGAGAACCTGGAATGTAGAATGTGCCTATAATACTCCCTTTAATATTAAAAAGTATTTAAAATATATAAATTGTCATTTAAAAATATTAAGAACCTTAAAATTCTAATAAGCATTTGTAATCTCAGGCAATACTAGTCTTCAAACAATTAGAGCCCAAACATTTTTAATTTTCACAAACACGAATATGACAGGAACAAAATGAAGAAACTTATCGATACCTAGTCACAAAAGTGTAAAAATGTCTCATGAGTCAATACCCAACAGCAAATCCTGAAGAAACTGATTACTCAGGTTGCCATAAACTTTGATAAAAATGAGGTTCATTTTCTAAGTACAAAAAAATGAATGCTATAATTAGGGTTCATATGCAACCTTACCACCCCCTTCCCTCCATGTACTGCAATAAGGTCATATTACATAATAAAACAATGATTCTATACACATGAGAACAAGTGCTAGATATAATGAATGCTTTCATTATTATGCCAAAACAACAAGGCTTCTTACTAAAGATCAATTCACTAGAGGTCTTATTTCCTACCATTTAACCTTACAATGAAAGAAATTTTATAATCACGTACTGAATTCTACCCTCCTTTACTAATTTAAAGCATTATCAATTACTTCAAGGTTAGGAAAAACTGTAATCACCGTGACGTGTGTGTGTGTGTGTGTGTGTGTGTGTGTGTGTGTGTGTGTGTGTGTGTTAGAGAGAGAGAGAGAGAGAGAGAGAGAGAGAGAGAGAGAGAGAGAGGAGAGAGAGAGGAGAGAAGTCCAAATGTAACTGAAGCAGTAAACTTATTAAAAGAACTTCTTAGAGCTATAAACAACCTGTTCAATCCATTAATCTTTTTTTTTTCATTTTTCTTAAGAAATTTTCTACTCACTCCACATACTATCCACAGATCCCCCCTCCTTCTTTCCCCCAGCCCTCTTTCCCAAGCCACCTCGCATCCCCACATCCCCCAAATCAAGGTCTCCCATGTGGAGTCAACAGAACACGGCAAACTGAACCTAGGCAGGTCCAAGACCCTTCCCACTGCACCAAGGCTGTGCAAGGCGCCACACCACAGGCACCAGATCCCCAGAAGCCTGCACCAGGGATGGATCCCGATCCCCCTACCTGGGTGCTTCCCAAACAGTTTGAGCCAAACAACCGTCTTCCGTATCCAGAGGACCTAGTCCAGTCCCATGGGGGCTCCACAGCCACCAGTCCACAGTTCATGGGCCTCCACTAGTATGGCCGGTCATCACTGCACATGCTCCCATCATGATCTTGACATCCCTTGCCTGCAGAATTCCTCCTCTCTCTCTTATCAATTGGATTCCCGGAGCTCAGCCTGGTGCCTGGCAGTGGACTTCTGCATCTGCCTCCATCAGTCACTGGACAAAGGCTCTATGATGACAGCTAGGGTATTTGCTAGGCCGGTCACCAGAGTAGGCCAGTCCAGGCACCCTCTGGACCACTGCCAGCAGACTAAGGTGGGGTCAACCTTGTGGATTCCTGAGAGCCTCCCCAGCACCCTGTCGCTTCCTATTCCCATGATGTCTTCATATACCATGGTATATTCCTTCCTGCCCTCCCACTCTGTCCCTGTTCCAGCTTGACCCTCCCATTTCCCCATGTTCTCATCCCCCACTCCTCGCCATCTGCCATCCCCCCACACCCAGTCCACTCATGTAGATCTCATCCGCTTCTTCGCAGGGTCATCCATGTGTCCCTCCTAGGGTCTTTCCCTGTTAGCTAGGAAATACAAATCAAAACAATTCTGAGATACCATCTTACACCTGTCAGAATGGCTAAGATAAAAAAAAAAAACAAAACAAAAAAAACACTGAAGACAGCTTATGTTGGAGAGAATGTGGAGCAAGGGGAACACTCCTCCACTGTTGGTGGGAATATAAACTTGTACAGCCACTCTGGAAATCAGTATGGAGATTTCTCAAAAAATTGGAAATAAGTCTTCCTCAAGACCCAGTTATACCACTCTTGGGCATATACCCAAGGAATGCTCAACCTTACCACAAGGCCACATGCTCAACTATGTTCATATCAGCATTATTTGTAATAGCCAGAACCTGGAAACAACCTAGATACCCCTCAACTGAAGAATGGATAAAGAAAATGTGGCATATATACACAATGGAGTACTACTCAGCAGTAAAAAACAATGATATTATGAAATTTGCAGGCAAATGGATGGAACTAGAAAATACCATCTTGAGTGAGGTAACCTTACTCAAGTGGATACTAAATGTGAGGGAAGGGATGGCCAAACTAATCTTGGTTCTTTTCCAGTAAATAATTTAGTGAACAGAACCCCCCCCCCCAAATTTACTTATAGAATTGTCTTGAGCTTTCTTGTCAACAAAGTGGCTTCCTACTGCTTTGTACTATTAAAACTTTTCCCTTTCATGTCACATAGATATTTGCTGACATATAAAAATATACATGTTACGCCGGGCGGTGGTGGCGCACGCCTTTAATCCCAGCACTCGGGAGGGAGAGCCAGGCGGATCTCTGTGAGTTCGAGGCCAGCCTGGACTACCAAGTGAGCTCCAGGAAAGGCGCAAAGCTACACAGAGAAACCCTGTCTCGAAAAACCAAAAAAAAAAAAAAATATATATATATATATACATGTAAGTAAACATTTAGTGGAAATCACCTAGCAAGTAGTTCTCAACCTGTGGGTCACAACTCCCACAGAGGTGGCATATTGGATATCCTGAATGTGATATACTTATATTACAATTCATAACAATAACAAAATTACAGTATGCAGCAACAAAATAATTTTATGGTTGGGGGTCACAAGGGTCACAGCATTAGGAAGGTTGAAAACCACTGGTCTAGCACTTTTTTGCCTCAGAAATTAAGAGAAAGATATAAATACAAAAGGAAGGAGTCAAATTATCCTCATTTGTACATGTGACAATTCTATGCCTGCAAGGCTCCACAGACTCCATCAGATCGAAACACTTTCAGAAATGTTGAAAGGCATAAAACTGTTTTTACAAGACAAGCTAGTAGTATTTTAATACTCAAATAACAAATCTGCTGAGAAAAAGTTATGAAAAAACATTTCATCCATCTGTCAAAAAATAGTACCTAGGGATACACCTAATCAAGGAAGTAGACCTTTTCAATGAAGATTTAAGACACTGGAAAAATAGGTGACCATAGAAATGCTCCTAAACTGGCAGAACTGTGTCTTGAAAATGGCTGTTACCCAAAGTAATTTACAGACTTAATGCAATCTTAATCAAAATCCTAAGGTCTTTCTTCATATAACTAGAAAATAATCTAGAAATAAACACAAAAACACAAAAGGCTATGAGTCTAAGTAACAAGAACATTGCTAGATATACCACAACACTTGATCTCCAAAGTACACCTCAGAGCAATAGTGACAGAGACAGCATGGTTCCAGCATAGAGAGACGTACTGACCAATGGAACACAGCTCTGGACAGTCTCCAAAGTACACCTCAGAGCAATAGTGACAGAGACAGCATGGCTCTGGCATAGAGAGACGTACTGACCATAGCTTTGGACAGCTAATATGACAAGGTTGTCCCAAACACATGCTACAACAAAGACAGCCTATTAAAAATCAGTGCTGCAGGCAAAACTGGATATCCACTTTCAGAAGAATGAAATTAGATCCAAATCTGGCACAAAAATCAACTCAAAGTGGGTGAAAGGTCTTAATTTAGAACCTGAATTGCTGATAATGCTAGGGTAAAACGTTTCAAGGCATGATCTAAACCTTTCTGAACAGGATTTGATAGCACAGCAAACAGCCAAAGGTGGGATTGTGTGGAATTATGAAAACTTCTTCTTCACAGCTAAGTAAACTATCAGCAGAGTGAACAGATAGCCCACAGAATGGGAAAAAACGTGTTTCAGTACAGTTAGAATGGGGTTAATATCTAAAACATATAATGAATTTCAAAAATTGACCACCCAAGGATAAACTGCAAATCATTAAATGAATTAAAAAAGTTCTGAAGACAAATATATATATAAACACACAAAGGATATTGAACATCCATCAGGAAAATAAAAATCAAAAGTACTTTGAGCTTGACCTCACCACATCAGAACGACTATTATTCGCAAAATAAAGTACAATAAATGCTGGTTGAAGATATGGGGTAGGAGAAACATTTATTCATCGTTGACGGGAGTGTAAACTGATAGAAAAATTATAGGCATCTGTACCAAGGTGTCTCAAAAAACAAAAAGACAGTTATATGACCCTCCTATCCATCCACCACATCTGGGCATATACCCAAAGTACTCTACATTCCACCAAAGAGGTACTTGAACATCTATATTTGCTATTCTTTATTCACAGTAGCAAGGAAATGGAGCCAGCCCAGATGTCCGTCAACAGTTCAATGTTTAATGAAGATATAGAGTATACACATGATGGAATTTTACTTAGCTATAAAGCAAAAAAATTCTAAAGTATGCATGAATGTGGATGGATCTGTAATTAAGCAAGGTACTTAAAATTCAGAAAGACAAATACCACATTTTCTATTTTGTATGTGGACTTGGGATCTTAATGTGCATATATATGTATGTATGTGTGTGGGGTAAGGGTATAGGTCATGAAACTAGAAAGATCAAGAGAGTAGGAAAAAGTAGTACTGAAGAGGATGGTAATAGAACATAGACGACATGAAAGCAGGGGCCAGGCAGTGGTGGCGCACGCCTTTAATCTAAGCACTCTGGAGGCAGAGGCAGGTGGATTTAGATGAGCTCTATGCCAGCCTGGTCTACAGAGTGAGTTCAAGGACAGCCAGAACTATTTCACAGAGAAACCCTGTCTCAAAAAAAAAACAACCCCCCCCCCAACCACCACCTCCCCACACACAAAAAAACAAAAAACATGAAAGCAGGAAAAGAGTTCACTGGGAATGTAGAACTATAAAGAGAAAAAACAAAAGCAAACTATATTTAAAACCCAGTACTTCATATGGCAATTAAAAAGAAAAAAAAAAAGAAAAATACAGTCAGATATGGTAGCATTGCCTATAATCTTAGCATTCAGGGAGCTGGGGCAAAAGGATTATGTCAGCTTCGTTAAAGATGCAGCCCCTAGTAGTTTAACCACACCCCAGGCCAGGCCCATCCCAAGGCTGGATAGCTAGGCCACACAAACGCAGGTGGGGAGGTGGCAGGGCAGGGGTACAAAAAAAGACAACTCAAAGTTGGGTGGGAAGGGAAGGGAGGTGGTTATGGAAGGAGCTGGGAGAAAGTGAGTATGTGCAAAATACATTGCATGACATCTTCAAAGAATAACATCATATTGTGTAAAAATCATTTAGCATATCCCCGACCAACAAACTACACCAGTGTAATAGGAAGCAGCTAACAAACATGAAATGAATGAACTTATCAGGTCTCCTTACCTGACACATTTGTGGTCATTTGTCTTGAGGTTATGGTCATTTTGAAAACTGGAATATTTCACTGAGTTCATGCTTTTCAAAAAACTTCTCTAGTTAGAAAACAGACTTATTGCATATACATTATGTTCTCTAGTTCAAATCTTAAGCTATTTTAATGTTGTCTCTCCATTAAGGTGACATATTGTTAATCAGAGCTTTCCACTCTAGGGCGCAGTCTATATAGAGTGACTATTAACTTAATTTTATGTATGAATAAATCATGACAATTTCCCTAGTTTACTATCACTAATACATAAACAAATATATCACATAAAATGGTTTAAAAATTCTGTCCCATGGTATAAAATTTCTGCCAATTAACAGCCCATTGTTCATTATATCAACAGTTCTCAACCTTCTTAATGCTGTGACCCTTTAATACAGTTCCTCAGGTTGTGAATCCCAACCATAAACATTTTCATTGCCACTTCATAATTGTAATTTTGCTACTGTTATGAACTGTAATGTAAATAACTGATATTCAGGATATTTGATATATGATTCTCAAAGGGGTCACAACCCACAGGTTGAGAACCAGTGCTTTATATAAAAGTATTAGAATCAGCATGAAACACTAAATGAAAACAACTAAATGAGCATTAACTGGACATTTGAATAACAGTGGTAGCTCAATACTGACTGTACAATTTGGAGGAAGTCCTTAGGGACAAAAAAATTAAAAGCCCTATCCAATTTTAGATGTATTGTGAGTTACATGTTAGGAAAAAAAAAAGGTTAGCTTGCTATTAATATACAGCAATCTGCAAAAGCACGGGTTATTTCTTATGCCTCCTCTTTCATGCCCTATTCACACTACTCTTCCTCCTACTCTTCTTGAGAGTGCTTTCACACTATGCTCAAGCCATCTTCCTGATCCAGCCTCTTGAGAAGCAAGGATGAGAAGTATACTCTATTGCATATGCTAGTTTCTTCTGAAATTAATACTCAAGAGTAACTTTTAAAAAAAATGTTATTAAAATCTGAATTCCTTAGAATATTCCCATGTTTTAAGATGGCTAATAGTAAATTATTTATAGGAGGCACTTGCACATAAGTTCTGATAAAACTTAAGCTGGTTGAAACAATTTTTAACTGTATGTAATTAAAAACATTTACATGTATTTATTTGGTGTGTGTGTGTGTGCATACATGTACACCAAGATACGTATGCAGTGGTCACACAATATATTGTAGGAGTCTGTTCTCTCCTTCCACCTTGTGGGTCCTGAGGATTGATCTCAGGTTGCCCATCTTGGAAGCAAGTAACTTTACCTGCTGAGCCATCTCAAAGGCTCAACATACATATTTTTAAAAAAAATTTAGAATATATAACAAGTATTTAACTTGTTTTTTTTTTCAGTTTTTCAAATATAAATGTACTATGTGCTACAAAACTATTCTAACTTTAAATTTCAAACTAAAAATTCTATCTTTTGTTATTTATGTTAGTGCATTAAGTATCAACTAGAGTTACCTAAGGCAATATCTCTGATAAAGTGATCTAGTTCTACCAGGTTACTAATGTTTAACTTTTTAAATTATTATTTGAGTTTTGGTAAATGTTTAGAAACTTAATCTCAAAAGAAATTTTCATCATAATGAGAAATATTTTTATTTTTATTAAATACAAACAGAAATGTTTTTATTATTGCTTAGTCTATTTCTTCATTTTACTAGGTTCCTTTATACTATTCTTTACACTACAGTAAAATCATATAACTGTCCAATTATTAGACTCTGATTTTTAAACCAAACTTCAAATACACACTAAATGACAACGTGCATGTCAAGTAAACTTGGTGTCAGAAAACATGGGATATATGAGTCTGTATCAGAGCAGCAGTATAGCATGGGAGGGAAGGCAGGTTAATGTTTACATCCTCCTAAGAGACTGACTTGGGCCCTCATAATTCACCTGGCAAGAACCCTAGGTAGAAGGTACTAAGACTTTCACTGCCCCCCCCCCCCCCCCGTTCCATTCTTTAACACCTCAATTATATGCATAATAGTACTACAAAAAGATGGGAAACAGCTGAGTCCCACCAAGCTTTCCAGTATCATTTCTAGGAACCAGTCACCAAAAAAGAAGCAGAAAGCATTAAATGAGCATAAACTTCTAGTATTGTGAATTCTTATGTCACAAGATATTAACTTGTAGCATAGTACATATTTTTAATTCATGTAATAAATACACAAAATTATAAAAGGATATCATATCCAAATCTCAGCTTATCTTCAAGTTTCAAAGTGATGTAAGTCTGCTCTGGTATCCTTACATCATTCACAAAAGTCTACAAGGAAGAAAGAAAAAGGTTATATTACATATGAAGTATTAATTCTCAAATTCATCAACCTATTACTCAAAAGTACTTATTGTGAAGTGCATCCTAATATGTACCAAGCAGCCTACAGCATAATTATTTTATACTAAACCCTTTGTCAATATTACTGGTAACAAAAAGCAGAGTGAGACCAGGAGAAATTTTGACACTTGGAATTTTTCTAAAAATGAAGTCAGGAAAGCTCTTAATCTGAAGCTGGAAACTTGTACAGAATAAAATACAAAACTCTAAACAGCTTTGGGATTTTTAGAAATTTTATTTGCAAGGATTAACATTTTATCACATCATTCTCAGAAACATTCCACTTAAAACATTTTATTACATTTGTTTATTTATTGTGTGTGTACGTGTACACATGTACAATTTTATGCATGTGGAAGTCAGGGCATCTTGCTGGAATTTGTTCTCTTTTCCACCATGTGGGTTTTGGGAATTAAACTCAGTTCATCGGCCTTAGCCACAAGCATCTTTAACTGCGGAGGCATCTTGTGGTTGCTTTACAACTGCCATGTGGGTCCTTTGGATTTTTCTATGAATCTAAGATACATTATGGCATCTTAGTAAATGGATTTTTTCTTTGTGTTGAAATTCTGCTTTATCTTCACCATGGTATTTTATTTTTACTCAATTATTTCTAACAATGCTGAAAATTAACAAAATAGCAAGACAAATAGCAGAATTACCTAGAAAGGCACTATCCAATATGTCATAATTTCCCAATCAAACAGCATACACTACTTGTATTTTCTTGTAGGCTTGTAACAAGAATTAAAATTAGTTTTGATAATGCATTGTAAATGTAATCTAGTGTATTTAAAACATACTAGCTCAAGAAGTAAAATTAGTAAGGTATTTTACAGATATGTGTAAGTCATTGGAATTTAGACTAGTCAGTCATATCTCAAGTATTCAATGGTCGCTAATGGCTAAGGATAGTGAAAAGCCCAGACAGAAGAATAAGGCAACGGAGACATAAATCATCATTCTGTCATCCTTCAGTTTCTTACTGCAATGCCTGACATGCATTAGCTTTCCAAGAAGACATTTGGAGATGCTACTTTATAGGGTTTTTTCTTTCCTATTTTTTTAAAAATGCTATTAAAGAGGACAGCTGAAACACCCAGTTTAAATGTCCACTGAAGCAAAGGGAGGTAAATAGAAAAAAAAAAATACAACTCAATTACACAATGAATAGACAAGAGCACTGCAGGTGATGACAATGATGATATGATCATAGCACAGACAAAATTATCACACTGTGTATCTTCAGGAAATGAAGATAATTCCAGCTCACTTTTCTTTCATCCAGAATCAACAAGAGAAAAGAGTACTTATAAGAACAAAAAGAAAACAAGACAATTTCACCCTGTTAGTCATTTAATAAGGACCATGCAGTATTTCCCAACAAGAACCTGAATAATTTAGTTTTAAATTTTAATGTTTTATTTACCTCTCTCTCTCTCTCTCTCTCTCTGTGTGTGTGTGTGCATGTATATGTGCTCATCAGTGCTCCTGTTTGCAGAGGACAGAGGTCAACTGCAGACATTGCTCTTCACAATCCATCTACCTTGTTTTTGAGGCAAAGTGTCTCACTGGGAACCAGGACTTGCCGATTAAGCTGGTTGTGCTAGCCAGCAAGTGCTGGGAATCACCTGTCTCTGCTCTCCAGTGCTAGGATTACAAACATGCAGGTAATCACACTCAACCTTTTATGTGTGTGCTGGGGACTGAACTCATGTCCTCATGGATGAAGAAAGGGAAACAGGCCTAGGCTGGAACCTAGGCTGTGTGTAGTAGCACAGTAACAAAAGACAGGATGTGATCGCATGGTAGGGGACAGAGGCAGGTGCCCTAGTGGAAGGAGGTTGAAGATAAACAAGGCTCTCACAGAGACACTTCAACAGGCTCACAGAAATGTGGGCCACCAAAGCACAGCAACAAAATCAGTTTCAACTCTCGCTGCCTTATTTTAATAATCATTTCTGGTGGTAAAAACACATATTCAGATCCCTTGGAAATACGCTTTGTGACAAGTTAAAAGAAATAAGAGTGGAAGTGATATTTCCAAGTTGAGTTTAGAGGGTAAATGCTTTTCTTAAAAGTAAAATAATGAAGGCAAGATAAAGTCGCTCAGAGGGTAAGAATGTTTGCTGCTCTTGCAGAGGACCAGAGTTCAGATCCCAGCAATACATCGAGCAACTCATGACGACCTGTAACTTCAGCTCTAAGGGATCCAAAGCTTTTTTCTGGCCTCCATGGGTATCCTCACATACACATGTCCACATACACATGCACATAATTAAAAAAAAACCATTAAAAAAACAATATATGTACAATAATGGATTCATTGAAAAGTATATAGGTTTCTGAATATTAAAATGGTCTTAGCTAAAACAACTAAATCATAATAGCAATAAATTAACACTTTTTGAATGCTTACTGTATATTAGTTTAGATGTTTAAAATTATTTATTTCATCTTTACAGCAAACTATGAGGTATCATTTTATTTCTATTTTTAAAACCAAGGAACAGAGATACTACGTAATTTTTCCTAAGTTACACCACTAGTTAAAATTAAAACTAGGCTCGCAAAAAGCACTTCATTGTTTCCAGCCTACTTCTGGCATTATTACCTTTACTTTGATATTGAAAATTCTGGAGTTATAATAGTATTAAAAGTACACTGGACTAGAGAGAGAGTTTACTGGTTAGAAGCACAGGATGCTCTTGTAGAAGAGGCAAGTTCTATTCCCAGCACTCATGTGGTGTCTCACAATCATTTGTAACATCAGTCCCAGGGGATCTAATGCCCTTTTCTGGACTCTGTAGGCACTGTGTATGCAAATGGTGCACAGACATACATCCAAGCAAGCACTCTTACACACAAAAGCAAAATCCCCACCCCCAAAGTACACGGACTGTGGATCAAGTACTCTCCTGAATAGTACATGATAGCAGTTCATAGAATTCTTATAGTATTTGCCATAGAGTCCTTTACGGAATGTTTGGGCTGTCAGGTGACACATTCATCACTCCTGTAACATGTTAGAGTTCTCTAGTGAACACATAGTCACATATACAGTCACACTTAAGATCCTTACAACAATACTAGAGAAAAGCAATTATCTCCAATATTTTATAGTTGAAGGACAATATATTTTAAATGGTATCTTCATTTTAATGAACTTAAATGTATCACATTTTATGCAATATAGGAGATAATACCAGTCTATATGAAGAAACTAAATTTTTATGAAATAAAATGTTTTGCTACAAGTTATTCTGTTAATAAAGTCTAACTATGAAATTCACATTCATGGGCTGATCTTAAGTTCAAACTGGGGATGTTCCTCTTCATAAGTTACTATCTTTCATAAAATTATTGCATATAATCAACTGATAAAAAGATAAGCCTAGAAGTTCATATTTCAAATGAATATTAAATGTAACAAATAACAATATTAAAAGATAACAAATAATTCTATTTGATCGTTCTTTTGAAAGATTAATACACTGATCTAATTATTTAAACAATTCTATCAAGACATATAAGAATAGCACTGTGGTTGAGAGGCAACTTTCTGAACTTGAATAATATTATTTAACTATCCCACATACAGAAAATATTAAAATTTTCTTCTACAAGGTCCTTTGGATTGAAAGTTAATTCAATTACATACATACAATCATATATATCATACATAATTATTATATATAATTACCATAAACATAATTCAAACACACACACACACATACACACACGCACACACACACACACGGGATTCATGAACTGTGTGAAGGTCTGGGTACTGTGATTATAATTATAAAAGCTAAAATCATACAAATCACCCAGGAATTTATAATCAAGCACAAAATAGATATTAAAACACAGGTTTTCAGTGTACAAAAAGAAAAGAAAAAAAAGTTAGCCAACAGGAGTTGTGAATCCACACTATTAACATACATCCTTTACTCTATAGCATGTGCTGCCTACTTTGTTTTTGTTTGTTTTAATTCTTCCAGCATGTTAACATTAACCAGTTTATGTTCCTAAATGCAAGGGCCTTCTCTTTGATCCCTTAAAGAAGTTTTACTCTTTAAAAAGAATAGAGAATGGCAAGACAAATAGGCCAAAGAAAGTCTAACCCATTTGGACTCCTGTCTGGAGAGGAACAGAACCGCAGGAAGACTCTGCAAGAAGTTCTGGAGGTATGCCAAGGGGAAAGGTGACAGTCTATATAATGGTTCAAGTCACATGGGAAGAATTTCAGTACAAATTTGAAGAATGCAAACTTAATTACATGTACTAGAATCAACAGAATAGCTAACTAAAAACTTCATTCAAATAATCAATTTATAAGTCTTTTAGTAGTAGGCAAGTTAAAAACTGAAAAAAGTTTTATTCATGCATATGCTTTTCATGTGTTTAGTGTGCATTTTCATGGCAGCAATTTGCAACACTCAAAATACAAGCGGTTCATTAAATTTCAGGAGGATATAATATCAAAGATAAAATATTTGCTTGTTAGAAGAGCTACAAGAAAATTAAGACATTGAAATAATTCAATACATCAATAGTCTTGCACGTCCTGTGACTATAAAATATTCTGCAAAATGTAGAGAGATCATATGGAAATAAGAAAAAACTAACACAGTTACACAAAGATATCTAAAAAGACAAAGAAAAAGCAGCAAAAGCAAATCCTATTATTCTGATAATGTATGTGTGTGTTATAGTAAATGTTTAGATCCCTTGTTTTGACTCCACCCCTAGACTACAGGAGGTCGTCCAGTATGTAGCATCAAATCTACCTTTCCATTCTTATTTTTTTTTCTTTCCAGCTTTTGAGACAGGGTTTCTCTGTGTAGCCCTGACAGTTCTGGAACTCACTCTGTAGACCAGGCTAGACTCGAACTCACAAAGATCCTCCTGGCTCTGCCTCCTGAGTGCTGGGATTAAAGGCGTGTGCCATCACTGTCTTATTTTCTAAAAGTGAGACTGTATCTCTTGCGCCCAAAAGTGTTTTACACATTTTTACCACCAGAACCTTTTTCTGTTTCCCCACACATGAACTGCAATCACATAGTGAGCTCAAACTTTGGTCTCATCTCCCTTAAGAAATCTTTATCATACATCATGTTGAATTCCTTTCTTAATTCCTCTATTTACTCCTTAGCTTCTTCTACATATGGCTTCAATGTACAAAGCACCATTTACGAATTTACAAGGGAAAGACAAACAAAAAAGGGGGAATATAACAAAGAAGGAATACAACTTTATTAACATTAAACAAGTATTCAACCAAAGTAAAAACTACACAGTTAACTTACCCCATTAAGGCTGCCTAAATCTTTCACCAAATGTTCATCCATAGATGCATCATAATTGATTACTGCATGCTGCTTATCCACACTACGGGACTAAAAAGAAAAACTTTAAGCTAATAACTACAAAAAATACTAAAATAAGTAACAAAAAAGATTTTTACCTTTATATACAATATTAATAGGACAGTTAATAAATATAGGGATAGATCAAAAAAGTAGATTAAATGAAATCTGTGTTATGATACAACATAAATTTGGTATCATTCCCTAAAAACATAAAGTAACTAAATTTCTAAAATACTTCTTCCAATAAATCCACATTTTAAATCTGAATTTAAATTAACTGATTTTGTTGGATGTATCAAACTACATAGTTTAAAAATTGTGAAATTGTTACACAGAAATCCAATAAATTCTTTTATATTTTACCTATCTTATTGTTAAGAAAATGTTATCTTGCAGGATTTCTTCCTTTAATACTGAATATAACACAAACTGCATAAGAAACCCAAAGACTTAGATGATAAAAAGGGACAAAATGAGGCATTCTCTGAGCAAATTTATTTTCACTTCAATATAAATTCTAAAACTGGAATTTTTAGAAACGAATTTCTCTATAAATACAGCTAAGTGTACCTATATATACATGTTCATCCCACAGGTGCACACATTTCTCTCTTTTAACCTTTCATTTTTCAAAATATAATCCTCAAAACATAGAACTTATTTACGGATAATACGAGGGTGAAAATTAATTAAACTTACACGAGTTAGGTGAGCCAGAAAATTAAAGTCTGATTTTTACAAAGTGTATCTACTATCTGACTGAATACTCTAACTCTGTAAAGGGGAAGACAGCTCGTGATGCCCAGTTGAAGCTTAGAGCTTGCATACAGAGAAGGCTGACACGTTACCTGCAGCATGAGCTCACAGTCATCTCTTCCAACGAAAATCATCTCTCGTGGCAGCCTGTGGCGAGTGCCTCCACTGCTCACCAAAAACCAGGATGTTAAGCTCATTTCTGCTTAGCTTCTGAATCCTTAGCAAAGCTACATCATCCTGCAGATGAAGAAAAGCACATTAGAAACTCTTTCTTCAGTATCTAGCCAGCATCCCTGTAAGTAGGCCTAAAACAGAATTGCCTTCATCAACATTTACACCCAATATAAACCATATTCTCATCAGTATTATAATCCAGAAACTCCACTAAACAGTCCAGTTAAAAAAGAAAGAATTAAAGCAAATAAGTAGGTGGTCAATTAATAAATTTTTATTGTATTTCTAAAAGGCTTCTAGACTCAATCTGTAATTTCCAAGTAAATACATCTAGTAGTATAATAACATAAAAAGCAGCTGTGTTATACAAATACGTCTTACAGAAAATGTCTGAGAAAGAATGAAACTGAGAAAGTAAATCTGATATCTAACTAGACTAACTCTGGAATTCAAAGACATTGCTTATCTACCAAGTGTAGAGACACTGAACACGATTTCTACAATATAAAACTCCAATTCCTTCGTCCTCCCTCCCCTCCACTCCCTTCTCCCTGGACCTTGCTAAACAGATCAGGGTAGCCTTGAGATCAGGCCTTTCCTCTTGCTGCTGCCTCCTTAGTGCTGGGATTACAGGGGTGAGCCACTACTTTATTTGTTTCAATACATTTTTCCTAGAGTAGCAATTCTTCAAACTTTTGGTTCTTAGGACTCTAGTACAAAAAAAGGCCCCCAGGAGTACTTGTTTACATGGGTTATGGTATACCTGAAAAGTTGGTATTTGTTTCACTTAAAAGATAACAAAGAAATCTCACTTAAAATTACTAATATTTGTAGAAAGCTTCATTTCCTAACCCCCTCTCCAATGAGAAAAATAGCACTACTTAAAATATGGGTTATCTTTTAAACATTTGGATTAATAGAGAAATTTTCCTATCTTCTTGAATTTATTCTACCACCATAATTTTGAACTAAAAATATGTGAAGGAAAGCTGTTTTTGGAGTGGTAAAAAAGGGTTTTGTCTTAAAACATTTGTAGGGAGTTTTTAAAGATACTAATAATAACTATACAAAGCCAAAGTTTCTTGATTATATACAATATGGGAACTCCGCATGAATTATACACAAATTCATCTTCCACTCATACATCATACATTGTTCTTTTAAAAAAATATGGTTTTCAGAATTATGTAGATCTTCAAAATGCTTGACTCTTTCATTTACACTACTTTAAAACTCATTCATCAAATATTACCACCCATCTCAAGAGAAAAATCTTTAATAGTAGGTTGCTACTAAGCTCACAGGAAGAATTCATTATCTCAAATTATGTCCTTGACACCTAAAATTTTATCACTGAAAAGAAAATCCTGTCACTTTTTCTTGGGTTCATTTTGACAAATACTTAGCTCTACTTTAGCAATCTGCCAATCATTGACATAAAAGTGATGTTTTATGAAAGCATGGCCCTAGTTCAGTTTACAACTTACACAGCGACACAAATTATTTCTTGGAGACAACCACAATAGTCTGGCACAGAGTGTAACTGCTCTCTCTAGGTACTTTCCTCTGGTTCTGAGAATACTGCAAAGGTATAAATTCAAGGTCAAGATTTAAAATAGTCACTCACTGTTACTATTTTATGAGGTAATCTTGAGTAAAGCTGGTGGATTTTAAAAACTTTTTAATGGCAGCTGTACAACAGGATGACTTCAGCTACCTCTGGTACAGTCTGGTCCAGTGCCTTAATCTGTGCTACTGAGCTTAAGTGTACCATGTGTGCTAACTGAAATGCAACAAGAAAGGCAGAAAGTCCTTTGATATCACTAAACATCTGGTCCCACGGACCACTGAAGGGATTTCTTTCAGGAATCCCCCAAGGACTTGTAGACTGAGATTTTAACAATTACTGTCCTATGGAATGTAGCAGTGTCAGGAACAAACTCAAGCTCTGGAGTCAAACAGATCAGTGGGTAAGTCTGAATCCTGTTCTACTACTTTTACTCTGCATAGCCCTAGGCAAGGTAGGTGTCATGCTCCTTCGTTTCCTCTTCTACACTTAACAGTCATGATAGCACCTACTCAAGTTTTGTCTTGGGAATCCAAAGAATATTTTCATTTTTTTCCCTAAGATGTATACTATGCTACATTTGAATAGGAAATAAACTGTAATGGAAGGAAGCATTCTACAATAAAATACAGGCATACATTAAAGCAAACACTGTACAATGTTCTGGGGGAAATCTTGTTTATTATATGTTAAAAGTCACTGTCTTAGTTTGTTTTTTGTTACTGTGATAAAACAGAAGACAAGCAACCTGGGCAGGAAAATGTTTATTTGGCTCATAGACTGCAGTGCATCATGGAGGAAGCCAAGACAGGAACTCAAAGAAAGAATTGGAGTCAGGAACTGAAGCGGAGGCCATACGCCATACAGGCTTGGTCAGCCTGCTTTCTTACACAATCCAGGACCACTTTCCCAGGGGTGGTCCATAGTAAGATAGGCCCTCCGACATCCGTTACCAATCATGAAAATGCTGCACAGGCTTGCCTACAAGTTCTCAATTGAGGTGCCTCTTCTTAGGTGACCTTAGTTTGTGTAAAGTTGACAGACAAACTAACCACCACTGTCATGTACACATATATAATGCACACAACGCTTACCAAAATTAGCAAGTAACTTTGTATAAGTTAAAACAATCAAATCTTAATACTTTCTCAGCTTATTTAATCAGTTTGGTTGACTTAAGTGGTTTAAGTCTCCCAGTCCCCAACTATTCGATGCAGATAGATGATCTTAGTCTTACACATTCTTTCTGTCAAACTGGTGTTTAGCATTTCTTTCACTACTTCAGAATACAGTCTCCATGGCCATGTCAACAGAGAACCAAAACTTAACTAAAGGAAAATCTTTTCTGGAAATACATTACATAATTTATATACTCCATTTACAATGAAGAACAATTTTAAAACACTGAATAGTAAGTAGGTCAATAGTTACATACTTTTTAAAGGGAACAAAAATGAAAACTACAGTACAACATATTCAAAAGAAATCAACTCAGCTTAAACAGCAATCTAAACCACAAGGACCAAACATGGACAAAAAGAACAACTTCTTAATGTAGAAAAATCAGTTTAAACATGCACCATTCTTTTGTTATAAAACAGCTTTTAACTCTCATCTGCTGTAAGACAGTCTTTAAACATTTCTACAGCATGACACCTAATATTATAACTATGTAATATATGACAGTTGTATTTATGCAATTATTACAATTACATAAGATAATGTAGTTTAAATGGCTTTTTATAAATCTTATTTGTCTTTCTATGAAGCTTAAAGTTAGAGAATAGACATGTTCTAAAATAAAAATATAATATTCAATACACAGGATATTATATTCTTTTGTAGGCTAAGACAATGACCTTTATTCGCTAAATATCGTTTCTTCTGAGGAATATAATATAACATAAGGCTACATTCTCTGTTTTTCTCTAAGTATCTCTAAGATAGATTTACTATCATTCCCCCAGGTACTTCTATCTTTTTTTTTCATGTGTATATGTATATGTGGTACATTTGTGTTGACAGGTTATATAGCAAGACAAAATGTAGAGATCAGAGGTTGATGCTGGTTATCTTTTTTGATCAGTATTTAGTGAGGCAGGTTCTCTCACTGAACCTGGAACTTTCCAGCTAGTTGAGCTAGCCAGACTTGCACCAGGGATCCCAGGCATGTACCTCCTAAATGCTGGGATTATAGGTAGGTCATCCATGTGGGTTCTCAAGCAATTTCAAAAAGGGCAAGAGACACAAACAGACATTTCTCAAAAGCAGACATGTAAGTGGCCAACAGTAAATGCCGGGGAAATGGAAGTCAAAACCAGAATGAACTATACCACCTGAATCCATTAAATAAGTACTGTCAAAACCCCCAAAAGATAACAAGTACTGGTAGGAACTGTAGATGGGAATGTAAATTAGCACAGCTATTATGAAAAGCATTATGCAGGTTCTTAAATTTCTTCAAATAGAGCTACTGCCTGGTGCTGCAGCCCCATTTAAAGGTATATTTATACACAAAGGAAGTGAGATAGATGGGAGGAGCGTTTGCATTCCCAAGTGTACTGCAGCACTAACCCCAACAGCCAAGAAACAATACAACCCAAATGTCCACACACTCATGAAGGCAATATAGTTCAACTATAATAAAGCACGAAATCCTGGCATTCGATAGAGCATTGGTGGAAATACAGGCTCTTGAGTTAAGTGAAATAAGCTAGGCACACAAAAGCAAGTATTATAAAATCTCACTGGTATGTACAATCTGAAAACATTGCTCTCACAGAAGTAGAAGATATAATGATGGATACCAGAATCTAAGAATGGCAAGGAGAGGGGAGATGAGAAGGTAGTTGATCAATGACCATCTAATTTATAGTTCAATGGAAGCAAGAAGCTCTGATATGCCATTGCATAAAGTGACTATAGATAATATAAATTCCAAAACACTAGAAGAAAAAAAAAATCAATGTTGAGGAGACAAGTTCAACTCATTTAAATGCTATATACCAAGTATCTATGTATTAAAACATAAGATATACGTAAATATATACAACACACCTATTGAGAAGCCTACCAAATCCAGGGTTGCTAGGGCAAACAAACAAAAGAATCTTGCTTTAGGGAACTAAGTCCCGGAGAGAATGCTGTGCAGTTAGATGGAAACAGGAAGCTGTCCTTATTCTAAACTGGATGAGGACATGTGATGATCCCACCTGTGTCAGCAGAAGGCCAAAACGAGTTTCTTCATCTCTAGCTGTGAGAACAACCTTTCACCCACCATAACTGTGTGACAACCTTCTTCCCTTCTCTTCACCATTCCCCACCTGCATCTCCCCCCACCCCTTCTCTCTGTAAGAGATCAAATCTAATCTACAGCATGTTCTATTTTTAATGAATGAAGGAGCAGTGATGATTCTACCAGAAATCTTAATGAGCAGGAAACCTGGAACTCTTTAGAGTCACCTAACTTCTGTTACTGAGTAAATCTCGTCCTTACTTTCTAGTTATGTTCCTCTTTAGCAAGCAATCTTTCAAGTTTATCTTGCCACATAGGACTTGGCTTTTCAGCAACTAGATGGCAAAGGTTTAACATTCAAGTAGATGTAAACACTACCTAGCATCACAGTTACACTTTCACCTTCCTAGAACTATAGTAAGTTTTAAAATTGGATTTTCCTGTGGGATCAGTTCATCTTAGAATCCAATGGACTAGGATTTTAAAACTTAAACTCTGAAGCCTATAGAGACCAATCAAAATCTCTCTGCAATTGTCAAGCAGAACACACAGCTTCATTGAACTATACATTCCAATAATTTATATTTTAATTCTGTTTATGTTAAAAATGTTGGTTGTTCTTAGAATCAAATGAAATGATAGTGCAACCTATCATAACATCTGGCAATCTAGCAGGCAGCTAAAGCAGTTCTAAGAACAAAGTTTATTATTTTTATCATTATTATTTTGTGTGTGTTAGATGAGCCAGGAGCGGTGACATGCCTTTAATACCAAAACTCCAGAAGCAGAGGCAGAGGCAGAGGCAGGCAGATCTCCGAGTTTAGGCCAGCCTGCTCTACACAGTTATACTCTCCCTCAAGAACAACCGACCAAAATAACACACAAGCAAGGCTTTAGAAAACGACCAAGTGGATGGAGGAAAAGCCTTTGAGGCCTCAACTCTACACAAAGAACTCTGGGCAACTGAGGAAAGCTGGAAGTGGGAGAGGTGGTTTTCCTCAGGGAGGAGCACACTGATTAGGTGTGCAGTGCCAAATAGCCCTGAAAACATACAAGCAACACTACAGGAACTAAGGAGGTAATATGTAGGAATATAAATGCATATACAATTAATGAAAGAAGAGGCCATGAATTTGAAAGACAGCAGGGAGAGGTATATGGGAGGGTTTGGAAGGAGGAAGGAAAGGGAGAAATGTAATCATTCTAATATCAAAAATTAATAAACGTAAAATAAATGATAAAAAGAATCCATACTTTAAAAATAAAATGCTCTAAACTCAATTTCAGTAGAACATACTCTCTCTCAAGATTGGGGCAGAAAACATATACAGACTAAAAGAATACATCAATGAATCAAGTAGAGTAGGTTCATTGAAAAACTGAACAAGCATGACAAACATTCTAGTCAAACCATCAAAAAAAGAGAGATCAAAGTCAACAAAATTTCAAATGAAAAAGCTGTTGTTACAAGAGGCTCCAATTCTATTTAAGAGAATCATTAGGTATTTATAAAATGTACATCTGAAATACTCAGGAAAATCAGAAGAAATAGATAAAATCCTAAACACACATGAGTTGGCCAAGTTAAATCATCACACACTGAGAGTGATTTTGAACAGAGTTCTGAAACTTCCACCTTGCCCTCTCAAGTGCTAAGATGACAGGCATGTACCACCACATTGGGACTAAGCCCAGGACCTCCTACATGCTAGGAAAGCACTCAACTCAAAGAGCTACATCCCCTTCCTATGCTGAACTTTTCCAAAAAGACTATAGCGCAGGCTGCAATACCAAGAACTGACAAATGGATCAACACAGGAAACTACTAGCAGAGTGAAGACATAAGTCCAGGAACAAAAGAAAACCTTTGCCAGTTATACTCAGAGCAGAAGAGTAATATCTAGAAAATACAGAGAACTGCAAAAAATTAAACACCAAAAGAACAAATCTTCCAATCAGGAAATGAATAATGAACTGAACAGAACATTGTAGAAAGAAAAATGGCCAATAAACATTTTTTAAATGTTCAGCTGTCAGTTTGGTCATCAGAGAAAAGCAAATTAAAATGACTTTTCAGATTCTATCTAGCTCTAGTCAGAAAGACAGATTAAGAACACTAATAAATGCTGGCAAGAATATGAAGAAAGCCAAAACCTTACTTAGTGATGATGACAGTATAAACTAATATAGCCACTAAAATCAGTATGGTTTTCTAGAAAAATAAAAATACCATATGGCTCAGCTACATCACTCCTAGGTACATACTCAAAGGACTTTCAAGTTTTACCCCAGAGATACTTGTGCATTCATTTTTACTGCTGCACTATTATATTAACAATCAACTAGGACGTGAGGCCAGCCTAGGTGTCCACTAACAGATGTGGTACATGTCTACAATGTAATCTTATTCACCATAAAAAATAAAGCCATGTCATTCACAAGAAAATGAATATAGCTGGAAATTACTATATTAAAGAGAAAGTAAGCCAGGCGGTAGTGGCACACACCTTTAATCCCAGCACTTGGGAGGCAGAGCCAGGTGGATCTCTGTGAGTTCGAGGCCAGTCTGGTCTACAGAGTGAGATCTAGGACAGGCACCAAAACTACACAGAGAAACCCTGTCTTGAAACCCCCCCAAAAAATAAAATAAAATAAAATAAAAATTTTAAAAAGAGAGAAAGTAACCCAGACTCAGAAAGAAAAACACCGTATTTGCTGTCATATGTGGATTCTAGATTTTAATTTTGTTAGTGTTCATGTGGCTCATGAGACTGGGAGAAGGACTATGAAGGGGTGAGGAGTTTGGGGTAGGAGGAAAAACAGGTTACTAAAGTATATGTTAAAAATGTGGAATGGGATCTAGGAGGTAGAGAAAGAGAAAGTGCGGGGGTTAGGGGAGGGGAATAAAGGAAGATCAATGAAAAAAAGTATATATGAAAATGCCAGAGGGAAACCCATTACCATATTGTTATTTAAAAAATTCTAAATGCTGCTTATAGTTACATGTAATTCAAATTGAGAACTGATGTCAAGAGGGGTCTGAGTGAAGTAAATTATTATAATGGAGTTTTGAGATGGACAATAGCATTGCCACTAGGATGAGTAAACAATGGGTTTACTTTCTCTCTTTTTTAAAATTTTTATTTTATTTTATTTTATTATATTTTGGGGGGGGTGGTTCAAGACAGGGTTTCTCTGTGCAGATGAACTAGGAAATAGTGTATTAGACAATCCATGCCAAAAAACTGACGTCTTTACAATATATACCTAATGTATAATTGATGCATGCAATTACTTGAGCCAAGTCACATGTTAAGGATAGTCCATCCTTATGCTCTGGAAATCAGCTGGCTGATTCATCACCAGATGGCTTTACACGGATTAATGTTCATCTTACCCTACAATTTCTGCTCTTGCAGAGAAATAAATAGCAGGCTATCAGTCTTCAGAGCGGAAAGGGCTTTTCTCTAACCTTTTTATTTTAATAAAATATTATCATTTATCATGTGACAACTTTTTTTCAGTTATTAGGAGGTAGGAGAGACAATGACCTCTAAGGACCACTGACTCCCTGTTTGCAGAGTATATATGTTTTTTTCCCTAATAAAACAAATGAAAATTTAAAGAGGAAAAAGTGATAAATTTTACCTTCCAAACTTGTCCTTTGACCACCAGTAAAACTCATAATTAAATAAATGTAGTAAGCCTGAACTAGCTCATAAGACTTTATAACTCATACTATGTCACGCTCCCCTATCATGTCAAACACTTCAAAGAAACATGAAAAACTTTAACTAAAGGCACACACTTTTGGCCCTGAGTTCAGGGTCTAACAGAAAATACATTTGAAACTCTTTGATTCTGATGTCATGTATTTGAAAATGGAAGAAATGGCTATAGCTGAATTTCACATATGGACTAAGGATCAAACAAAATGCCACTCAGGTTTCAAAAGCAAATAGACACAATTTTCTGTGACCCTGTAATATAAGAGAATAGCACTGTTTAACCATTTACCATGTACTGGACATTTTTCTAGGAATTTTATATGTAAGAAATGGACACATATTAGTATAAATATATTGTCTTAACAAAATCCTGGTTTTCTTGAAAATGAACGCAAATATTATACATCAATTCCCAAGAATACTTCAGTATTACAGATATTTGAAAAAATTAATACATTTTCTTCATTTCCAAGTTCTAAATATTACAGCTATAAGGGGGAAAGTGGAGAATCAAGACAGAAAAAATACCTAATCTTATAGAAGCAAAGATAAACAAATAGCTAACTAAACTAAAGCGGTCTCCCTGACAGTAGACAAAGAAACAAAGAAAACAACCCAAACAGAAAAGGATGATGTAGCAGTTTAGGGTGGTACTCTTTGGCTGGACGGTCAGAGGATGACGTAGCTCTGGGAAGTAACATAGACGTACAACATTGAAAATTTCAACTCTGCTGTATAATTAACTTGAGCTGGGACAGATAATGACAAATACTCTTGGGAAAACTTCATTTACTTTAAACTCCACCCTCATTTGTACAGTCCCTCACAAAAAATAAATCTGCAGCTGTGCTGTTTTTGGATTCCTACCAAGATACTGACTCCACACTCATGTGAAAAACTCAGCAGTAAGAATAGTTTTTGCAAAAAATTGCTCTCATATTCATGATGAATTTGGAATAAATGCTCCAAATTTTACCTTTATTTTCTGCCAAGTAAATCAAGGATTCTTTTTTAAAAGCAATTAAAATAACTATAGACCAAGAACAAATGTAATCTACAACTTATATTTGAAATAGCATTAATATTAAAAGGTCCTACTTCCCAATAAAAATTATGATGGCATTCCAAGTATTGAGCCTTATGATGTATCTAACTTCAGTATATATTTTCAAAAGAAAACGTCAATTTGATAAGAAAAGCTAGCAACTTAATAAACTTCCTTCCTAAAATCACTTTTATTAAATCCTCAATGTCCTGCTAGAAAAATGCTACACCTTTGCATGACTGAGGTATTAAAAGTTCTTTCCAAGATCTCTGTGCTAGCTTATGAAAAACGTAAAGGTTTTTTTTTTTTTTAGAACCATGTAACATTTGTTAAACAGGTGGTTAGTGGCTACTATAGTTACTCAGCTCCACAAATAGAAATCACATGCTTATTTATATGTATTTTTTATCTATAATAGCAATATGGATAAGTTGATAATTTATGTAGAAAAGGAAATTTAGTCCTAACCAAAAGAGCAGAAAGAGCTTTGTGCTTTCATTTCCAAAGGTAGCAGCAAAGAATTTACAAATAAATTAGTAAATTAGAAAACAAATGAACTCTTATCTATTTCAGCTAAATTCTGAATCATCTATTAGTCTGTTCTTTCATAGACTAGACTGTATTCTTTTGGCTTTCCACCTTAAGGTGATTAGGCTCATCATTATCCAAGTCCATGAGGTACCTATTTAAGAATTCACTGAAAACAGTACAATGTGATCATTTCTGAGAAGGTACAATAGAGATTTTGTTAAAAGGGATAATCCCCAAACACAGCCAGCACAAAATACATGGCTGTATTATTTCACTTGGACATCAACTTCCATAATTTTGAGGCAGAAAATAGCTTAAGTAGATAAATGATTACTGGTATCAATAGTCAATACATAGCAAACAATGTAAGTGTTCATGGGCCAATAAACAAACAAAATATGGTACACACAATTTTTAAAAGGAAGAGAATTCTGATGCCTGCTATGGTACAGATCAACTTCAAGGGCAATGTGATAAGTAAAATAAGCCATTCACAGAAAGGTAAGCACTATGTGATTTCAACTATAAGGGGTACTTTCAGTAGCAGAAATTGTAAAGAGAGAGTAGTAGTTGTCAGGGCCTGGGGATGGAAATCACTGAAGGAGTTAGTGGTTAATAGTTCTATATTTCAGTTTTATGGATGAATGGTGGTGATGGTTGGTTAGTATAATGTATTATTAGACTTAAATGCTTAAGATGGTAAATGGTATGAAATATGTCTCTTATAATTTTTTGTTTTGTTTTGTTTTTTTTTTGGTTTTTTCGAGACAGGGTTTCTCTGTGTAGCTTTGCGCCTTTCCTGGAGCTCACTTGGTAGCCCAGGCTGGCCTCGAACTCACAAAGATCCGCCTGCCTCTGCCTCCCAAGTGCTGGGATTAAAGGCGTGCGCCACCACGCCCGGCGTCTCTTATAATTTTTAATTGGGGAAATGTTACTTTCCCCCATTTCTCATGTGTGTGGTGTCGATGTGAGTGCACATGGGTGCACATACATGTAGTGGCCTGATGTTAGTACTGGGAATCATCTTCAATTGCTCTTCTACCTTATTTATTGAAGTAGGGTCTTAAATTTAAACCAAGAGTTCACCAATATGGCTACTTTAGTAATCCTGCCTCCAGGGCTTGAATTACAAGCAGACTTCCAGAGTTTTAGGACTCTGAACTCCATTCCTCATGCTTGCTCAGTCAAGTGCTTAAATCAGTGAAGTGATGGGGATGACGTTCTGTATGCTGTAAATAATGTGTTGTTCTGATTGGTTGATAAATAAAGCTGTCTGGCCAATGGTGAGGTAGAATAAGGTTAGGGGACATTCTGCCGGGTGGTGGTGGCGGTGGCGGCGGCGCACGCCTTTAATCCCAGCACTCGGGAGGCAGAGGCAGGTGGATCTCTTGTGAGTTCGAAGCCAGCCTGGGCTACCAAGTGAGTTCCAGGAAAAGGCGCAAAGCTGCACAGAGAAACCCTGTCTCAAAAAAAAAAAAAAAAAAAAAAAAAAAAAAAAAAAAAAAGGTTAGGGGACATTCTAACTGGAGAGAGAAAGGAAGGAAAAAGACAGAGCAGGGAGATACTGCTAGGAGAAGCAAGATGTAAAGATACTGGTAAGCTACAAGCCATGTGGCAAAATATAGATTTATAGAAATGGGTTAATTTAAGATATAAGAATTAGCTAGCAAGAAGCCTGCCATGGCCATAGTTTAAAAATAATGTAAGTCTGAGTGTGTCTATTTGGGTCTGAGCAGCTGTGGGGCCACAGGACCCAGCAGGACACAGGAAAACTTTCAGTTACAAATGGCACCAAAACGTGGGGCAAGAGTTTCCACCTAAACCCTGCAAAAGCTTACAAAAAAAAAAAAAAAAAAAAAAAGATTCTAAAACAGAGTTAAAAAACAGCTTCCTACTTGTGTCTCTCAGGCAAACCGTGAGCTACAGTATGGCGGGTTCACAGGGGTGTGTGGGTGTGAATGCAGCATGGTGGATTCCCGCTGCAGTACACAGAGGTGTCTCCAAGCTGCACAGTATGCTGCATGGTGGATATAGCTTTTGCTAGTACAGACAAAAAAAGGGGGGGGGGCGCTTTAATGGAGGCATAGACCCACTGTTTCGTAGGGTTGGTGGTATGCATGGCTCTCAGAGCTGGCAGTAAATGCACCACTGCCATGTTGAAAAGCTGAGGTGGGAGGAGTCAGCAGCCAAGGTTGCTGCTTCTCTGTCCTAACCACTCTGCAGTTTAAAGCAACAGATTCACAATACAGATTCAGATGAAATAAACCCTAAACAGTTTACAATGCGTGTAAAAATGTACGTAGGCTTGTAAAAAAGAAGAAAAGGAGGCTAGACAGTTAAATAAAGAGTTTTAAAAAATAAAGTCTTTAAAGAGAAAGTTAAAATAATATAAAAAATAAGCCACATAAAGATGGAAATCACACACAGAGTCTGGATTATATTGTCTTTGGGATTTTTAACTGCAGAAAGACATTGATTGTAAAGGCTGCTAAGTTAAACCAATATGTGTATTTTAAAGATATCTTGATTTTAAAATCTATGTCTAAGTGGTGTATTTTCCTTTGTATCTCCTGTCTCTACAGTCCCTCCTTAGGGTGGTCGAGAACCCATTGTAGCCCTGCAGGCGGGGCAACTGGCGCCCAATGTGGATACGTTGCTTTGGAAAAAGAGGTTCTGCTTTTGTTTCCACAGAAGACGATAACCTATGGATTACTTCCAAGCTAATATGGTTTGATCAAGGAAGACCCCCTGAGAAGTCTCCAGATGTTGCAACATCCAGAACAGCTTCAAGGCAACTGGCTCAGACAATGAAGCCTCATAGACTATTCCAGTCAGGACTTGACCATAATTCTTAATTTTCTCAGTATCCCCCTAAGACTACCAGTGTCCTCTATCAGGAGGAAGTAGCCTAGAAAACTATGCCCACCTTCCCCAAAAATGTATTATGGATGTTTGTCTTTGTTTAGGTTGTTGGTTACAAATTGTTATTGGTCACAGTCAATATCTTTCTAAAGAAAAAAAGGGGATATGATATAAATATGATAGGATGAAAGGGTAGATTATTGAATCTACTTTTAAAGAACTTGTTTAAAAATGTTTTACATTGCTATGGATTTTAGTTTATTGATACAAATTTGGAGTTGATTTTGTTATACTATATATGTATTTCTGCTCTTGTTTAAGGTATCATGTTTATGTAACTCATTTAAATTGTAATGGATAATTAAGAAATACAGATTAATAATTAGTCATCCATGATAATCAAACTTTTAGTCATGTTAGTTAAGTTTTCTAGGTATAATTTGATAAAATTCAATTAGGTAGATAATCTTCAAACACTTCAAAGACCTTTAGAATATGGCATTTAAACTATTTTAAAAATTTAGACTTTCTGGACAATGAGACACGTCTGCTCCTGGCAGCACCAATTTACTTCAGAGAGAAAGATAGGCATCAAAGAAACTCCATATGGAGTTTATCTTCTTCTTGGCAAAAATAGCCATTTGGGCAGGAAACTGTTCTTGCCTGGACTGCTTGACAAAATGTTGTATCGACTGGACATGCAGGACCCAGAGGAAAGTGACCACTGAACTTTGCAAGGTGAGATGGTCCTTCAGGTTCCTGCTTCACAGAAGAAACTTCAAGACATTCTACAGAACACAGGAAGAAGTGACTGAGAGACTCTAGGCCTGTCGGCTGAAGATGAATGCCCCAACGTTGCAGAGGAACTTTGGATGACTGTCCAGGCAGACAGCTGTTTCTGTCATTCTAGATTTTTGGAAGTTGCTTACAATGCTCTTCCTGTTTACTTAGATGATATTGTATCCTTCTGAGGTCTTTGATGTAGTTGAAAGCTAGATAGTTATAATTATGGTTTTCCTCGGTTATGATAAGAGATAAGTAAGTTATGAAACCTTAGGCTCACAAATATAGGATAGATAGGATATCTTCTTTAATCTTGCCAAATACAAATAGACTAGATATTGTCTGTCATTCTAGATTTTTGGAAGTTGCTTACAATGCTCTTCCTGTTTACTTAGATGACATTGTATCCTTCTGAGGTCTTTGATATAGTTAAAGACTAGATAGTTGAAATTGTCCTTGGTTATGATAAAAGACAAATTAGATATGAAACTTTAGACTCACAAATATAGGATAAATTATTTTCTTTAATTTTGCCAAATACAAATAGACTAGATATTGTAATTGTAATTCTTGCTTGATAACTGTTTTGCTCTATGTAATTTTACTATGTTAAAGTTAAAAACCTTTCCTTTAAATAGAAAAGGGGAAATGATGGGGATATTGTTCTATATGCTGTGAATATGTGTTGCTTGGATTGGTTGATAAATAAAGCTCTCTGGCCAATGGTGAGGCAGAATAAGGTTAGGTGGGACATTCTAACTAGAGAAGACAGAGCAGGGAGATACTGCTAGCTACCGCCAGAAGTAAGATGTAAAAATATTGGTAAGCTGTGGTAGTATTCTAATTGTACTGAAATGTGATTTTGATTGTATGTTAATAAATAAAGTTGCCCGGGGGTCAGAGCTATTAGAGCCATAGCAAGAGTGTGGCGGTGGTGGCACACGCCTTTAATCCCATCGATATCTGTGTGTTCAGGGATATAGCCAGCATTGGAGACATATGCCTTTAAGACCTAGGGGGCTGTACATTCAGACAGTGACGAGGCAGTCACGTGTTTGGGTTTACAACCAATGAGAAGGCAGAACAAAATACTTTAAATAGACGAACAGACAGGAAATAGAACCCTCATTCGGGAAGCTGGGACACCGCAGGCGGAAGGGTGAGATTTTAGCTCTGAGCTCTGACCTCTCGGCTTTCTCTTTTGCATTGTTTCTGTGTTTCTTATTTAATAAGACGGTTGGTTACATCTATATCTTACAATCAAAATCACATTTCAGTACAATTAGATTACCACCACAGTAAGCCACAAGCCACATGGCAGAATATAGATTTATAGAAATGGGTTAATTTAAGATATAAGAGTTAGCTAGCAAGAAGCCTGCCATGGCCACAGTTTAAAAATAATATAAGCCTGAGTGCGCTTACTTGGGTCCAAGTGGCTGTGGGACCATGGGGCTGCAGGACTGGGTGGGACACAGGAAACCTTTCAGCTACAGTGAGCCATTTCCTTAGCCCCAAAATTAATAATTTTTACAACAATTATTGTTAGGAAATAATATACTAACCCTGGGTGAACTCATGTCAACCCTACCACCAATTAAACAAAACTCTTTACCTTCCAAAAAATGGACTTCAACCCCACCTTTCTTTCCTCCTCTTCAACCCCTTTCTCTTTTTCCTATTTCAATCTCTATATACTACTACATAGCATGCATATCTTTCAATTTCTTTGACTTGCTGCTATGGTTTAAATGAAGGTATTTGTTTTAGTTTGGATCTTAAATGCCCTCCAACAGTCTCATGTGTCTGAATATTGTCTGCAAAGTTCATGAAAACTTTTGAGGCATGGGGCATAGATGGCAAAGGCCACTAAGGCTTTTGAGAGAGTTTTTTCCTCTATGATCTAGCTCTCTGCTTTCAAATATGCCAACTCATGAAGAAGCCACACCCTAAGCTCCTGTTATCATGAGCCAGGCCATTTCAGCTACCAGGCCTATGATACCTTGTAAAACTGAGAAGAAAAACAGAAAGTACAATCTTCCCTTCTTTATTTTAGGTAGTTGGACACAGCAATGAGAAAAAAAAAACTAATAATAGTATCCCTTTCAAAATTCATGTTGAAAGTGCATCCTCAATGCAACTGAGAGATGTGGCCTTTGGGAGGGAAAGAATCAGTACTCATATAAAAGACAGAAGTTGAGGGAGGATCCTCTTGCTCATCTATCCATTGCATACTTAAATGATGCTATCTCTAAGGAAAAGACATTCAGCAGGTATTTAACCTACTAGAACTTAGTTAATAGCTTTTGGAGTTTTCATAACTATGAGTTCATCTTATCAAACATGTAATTTATTTATAATTTATGTAAATAGTTTTTTAATTGTAAACATTACAATGGACATTTCTAATCTCTATGGAAATCATTGTTTCCTTTGGTTTGAAAGAACTGTATTAGCTCCAATGCAAATACAAATGCAGAATTCTAAAACTCATACTAATTTTAAAGTGAAATTTCTTCCCTCACCCCCAGGTCTATATAAAAATTTTGTAATTTTTTTCAACTTGATAAAAATATTTAAATAAAGCCGGGCGTTGGTGGCGCACGCCTTTAATCCCAGCACTCGGGAGGCAGAGCCAGGCGGATCTCTGTGAGTTCGAGGCCAGCCTGGGCTACCAAATGAGCTCCAGGAAAGGCGCAAAGCTACACAGAGAAACCCTGTCTCGAAAAACCAAAAAAAAAAAAAAAAAAAAAAATATTTAAATAAAAATATTAGTCATAAAGTCTACTCCCAAGATAGAATCACGCCAAGTTAAATAATAGACAATATGTTAACAGAGATAATGGCTGCTGCGTTATCAAAGTGTTTGCTTTTTGACTCAACACTTTTAGAACTTTCTACAATGTATAAGAATTACCTTTAAATCTGTAAAAGAATAAAAAAAACAGTAAGTAGCCTTCACTTTGCAATGTGTTAGTTGTTGTACAATGAGAAAGACTTCTCTTGAGCAACCGCAGCAAATAACAATAAGGTCTTCAAAATACACACACACACACACACACACACACAGAGAGAGAGAGAGAGTTAATCCCTGGAACTCACACAGTGGAAGGAGGGAACAGACTCCTAGATATCCTTTGGCTTCCTCACATGTATCATGCATGTGCCCACAGACATGCACACAAAAATGTAAATTTTTTTCTAAGTATGTAAGAATATGTTGACAGGTTATGTACAAATGTTATTGTGGTGATATATTATTTGTGCACCCCAGTGAAACTTATCTGGGAATTAGAGAACAGAGCCAGTCACCAAATTAGATGCAGAGGCCAGGCAGTGGTGGCATACACCCTAAATCCTATCACTCAGGAGGCAAAGATCCCTCCAGATCTCTCTGAGTTCAAGGCCACACTGGGAACAGAGACAGGCATGGTGGCACACACCTTTAATCTTAGGACTTGAAATCTCATGTCTTTGGTTGGGAAGGCCACATGCCTTCAATCCCATGAAGTGATAGCAGGAAGCATAAAGGTATATAAGGTGTGAGGACCAGGAACTAGAAGCTTTTTAGCAGCAGTTCAGCTGAGATCCATTCAGGTGAGGACTCAGAGGCTTTCAGTCTGAGGAAGCAAGATCAGTTGAGGAGCTGGTGAGGTGAGGTTGTCTGTCGCTTGTTCTGTTTCTCTGATGTTTCAGCATTCACCCCATTATCTGGCTCCGGATTTTTTTAATTAATAAGACAGTTTAGCAATTTGTCTTACATGCGATATCATTTTATTTAAAGCACTTGGATACCAAGGGGATGACTGCACTTGTGTGTGCTTGTCTGCTTTGTGATCCATAGGACCAAAGACGGGGCAACTCATATACTAAGCAAAGTCTACCACTAAGCTATACCCTCAGCTCCTGTATTTTTAAAACATATATTCCCACTGTCTCATGATGTTTACCCCAGAAAATTTTCTATTTCCAATGTGTTTTCCACCAAATTGAGTATTTTTTTTTTTTTTTTTTTGGTTTTTTGAGAAAGGGTTTCTCTGTGTAGCTTTGCGCCTTTCCTGGAACTCACTTGGTAGTCCAGGCTGGCCTCGAACTTACAGAGATCCGCCCGCCTCTGCCTCCCGAGTGCTGGGATTAAAGGCGTGCGCCACCACCGCCCGGCTCAAATTGAGTATTTTATATTTTATGCCTTTCTTCTCAAGTAGGTTCTCTTTCCCTTTTCCTTGAATTTGTTCAGATCAGTTTTCTAGCTCTGCCTGGAGTACAAGACCTCTATTTAGGCTTTACGGTTTGATTTGCTATCCCTTATTCCATGTAACATGTAACAAGCCTTTACCCAGCAGACCATCTAACAGAATAAGGTTAGTTTGGAGGGGATTAGTTGAGGGTTGGAGAAAGTGTTAGCTCAAAGCTTGCTTGTTCTTTTCTTCTTCTCCCTGGCATCATGCCCCTTTCTCTACACCACAAGAATGCTAAAAATGGTATGCCAAACTGTTCAATGAGACAGAACCCACGAGAGGTGAATAGTACTTCTACAGAATCAATGAAAAGTATTTCTTTATTTCAACCTCTGTGTTTCCTCACATCCAACAATAATGAGGTGGCATCCTACTTGAGGCTATAAGGAAAGAGATATCTGTGATTACACATTTATTTTATTTATTTATTTATTTATTTATTTATTTATTTATTTATTTTGCTGCAAGCAGCAGGAAAATGTAATGGAATTCATCTACTATCACAAAAGCTACTACTCAGAAAAGCCATGGCTTAAGAAGTCTTGGTGATATTTTAGCTTTTGTATATATATTAGCTAATTCCTGCAATGATTTCCCTGTGTGCTATGTATGCTTCCAAGAACTCCTAACAGTGTATTTTATCTGAAATACCTATCAAGCATGCAAGGCCAAATGCTCTCCTGAATTAAGGTAAAATAGCTCGGACCCTCTTTTCTCATATAGCCTTAGTGGTATTTATACTAACATTATAGACTCCTAACATTTACCTCTAGGACTGTAGTCTGAGCACATAAATTATCTTTTTCTGATACATTAATCAATTTTAGCTGTTAGTTGACCTCCTCCTTTACCACTCCCCTTTTGGGTTGTAAAAGAAAGCCTGACGGTCACTGCCTGAGGAAAAATCTTGTCTGCCTTTATGACCCTGTAAGAATTCAAGCCTGGTGACCTTGCTTTAGCTAGAACACTGCTATTACATGAGTATATAGCTGTAAACCTCAGAGACTTAAGAGGATTTTTTGAGGATTTTGACTGGAGAACTAGATGGAGAACTAGAAGAATAAGATGGAAGATGAGGAAAAGCCAGATGGGGAAGAACGAGATGGGTAAGAACAAGAGGAGAAAGAACAAGATGAGGCAGAACTAAGATGAGAGAATTTAGAATGTAAAGAGGACAGCAGATAAAGGTAGAGAGAAATGAGGCAAGAAAGTACTAGGCATGGGAGAAGAACTGAAGCTGTACAGAGAGAATTTTATCCCAGAGGAATAAAGTAGATGGACAAAGAGCTCGGTATACTTAGATTCTTTTCCTGAAAATAATTCCTGCCATTCGTATGTAGCTTCTCTTCTGGGCCCCTGGGGAGAAGTTATTAAGACTGGTCCTTATTAATATTCGAGATTTTTTTTTATAATAAGCCTCTGAGAAAGCCTATCACTACTAACTCAACATACCCGATGAAACTGAACTTTTGAGATAAAGTAATAGACTCAATATCACATAACTAGTAACACTTCGGCACCACCCGTTCAATCCTCACCTAACAGAACACCACTGCCAATGCCCCTAAAATCAGCAGTGCCCTATTTGTGAACAAACTCTGTTCAAGGATACAGGCAGCTAATTTACAGGAAGAAGGATTGTCAGTGTCCTAATTAATAAGTGAGAATGGAGAGAGGTCTATGAAAGTTATTTGTTCAGAGACCACTAGTGAGAGGGTACTTTATTTCTTAAGCTGTATTTAAGTGATTAAGCATGACACAGTAACCAAATACTCTTACCTTCAAACTTCCTTTCTTCCCTTGGCTTCTGGGGCATCACACACTTGTAATCTTCTCATATCTCTGACAGCATTTCAATCTTTCCTGATGTTAATAATGTTCCAATGTAGGAGCATGAAGGGTCCTAACATGTTGGGCCTCTTGGCATCTTAATTAATTTCCTACCTAATTGATCTCTTCCAGTATACTAGTGGTAGTTAAATTATATATATATACATAGTCCTCTCCTCAGAATCTGTGTCTTATATATCCCATTACCTACTTGACATGTTCACTGAAATGTTCAATAAAGATTCATAACTTTACATGCCCAACTCTTGATTCTGTAAAGCCAGACACAGACAACTTTCATTACTACCATCACAGTTATTCTAAACAAAGTTAGTCTAGATCACTCCAATTATTTCTTAGTTCATCTTATTCCCATACTTGCTCCCCTCTAGCTACTCTCTATAAAACAGGACAATCCTTTCAAAGCCCTCAATAAATTCCCACGGCACTTAAATAACATCAACCAATAAAAGCACCTCCAATCTTAATTCCTCCTACTCTTCCCTCCTCTCACTCACCTCGGTCACAGTGGTCTCTTTGTTCTCAAAGTCACCTACCCCATTCCTTGAGAACCACACTGCATGTGAGAGTATTCTCTACCCAGAAACCTTCGGGCCTTTTTTGCCTACCTAAGCTGCAATGGTAAATACCTGGGGTAGGGTGGGTGATGGGCACTGTTTCTGAAGACTGACTCTTAAACACTCAGAAATTACAGCATGCAAGACACAGTGTGTAGTGAGGCTTTCTTTCCTATCAAAGATGGAAGGAGGGTTCAGAATATTTGTATTTGTTTGAATTGAGGGGTACATAAAATATAATAAAGTTACTTAATTGCATCTTAGCAAGTGGTAATTCTTTATTTACAAACCAGGGGTAAGAAGGAATTTACAAACCATCAATTAAAAAATTAACCATTTGTATGTAGACACCTTGAAAATTGAAAATGGAAAGTCGGCCACCACTCACTTTCTTTAATTTTGATAATTTTATTCAGAATCCTTTGCCCTTTCTTTCTGTCAAATGGCGGTATGTTCTGTCAATGCTATTTTTCTATTCTTATCTAGTTTCCATGCTTAATTGTGCAGCTACAGTCTATAAATGCAGTTGTATAACTGTTGTCCTCATTTCCAGCCATGCAGTCTCAAGTCCTGTCACATTCTTTTTTTTTTTTTTTTTTTTTTTTTGGTTTTTTCGAGACAGGGTTTCTCTGTGTAGCTTTGCGCCTTTCCTGGAACTCACTTGGTAGCCCAGGCTGGCCTTGAACTCACAGAGATCCGCCTGGCTCTGCCTCCCAAGTGCTGGGATTAAAGGCGTGCGCCACCACCGCCCGGCTCCTGTCACATTCTTAACAATAGCAATACCTTTCTTGGTTCCGGTGAACTCTAATTCATAATATCTTTCCTTACTCAGCTTTATCATCATATACTATTATCCACAGCCTCCAAACTCCTAGTTTCTTCTAGCTCCTCTGTTACTCAGGGAAATAAGAAAACAAACCAAAACTATGCAAATAATTTTCATTACCTCTGTATCACTTCTCCACCCCCAGCATATTTTATGTGGCATTGATTCTATTTATAAATCTGGATGGCTTTATCCTTGGCTATGACAAGAACATGGACAGGAAGGATTATGACAATAGAGATATGGCTTATTAAATTTATAAATGCCCAAAAGCCAGGAAGGGAAGCTAATCCCTTAGATGACAAGACAGAATCAAGACTCAAGAAAATCTCTACAGATTTTTAACTATAGTCACATTAAGACAGATAAAATTTAGTAGCAGGTAAGGGTAAATCATTGCTGCAGAAATATCACCTACGTTATAAATGGAATATGTGAGACCTAGGTAAATCTAAGGATGTTTATATAGACTCCATCAGTTATTTTAAAACATTTTAAAAAACAAACTGAGAACCCTAAGGCTCCTGATTTTCTAATGGTTAAAAACACTAGAACAAAACAAAACCCACAACTAATATCAAAGAAAACAATATTAACAATCTCAGTTCCTAAGAAAGAACCTTAATATTAGAAAAGCAGAAGTATAGAATTTCACTCTGAATTACAAGATGGTAACTTTTAAGAACCATATGATGCCCCTTCCTCCCCATCTCTCAGAAATTAGAAAAACATTACTGTTGTTAAAGATATGACACAACTCAGACTGGAAACAAAAGTGCATGGCTTTAAATAAGCCATTGGTCACTTAGATTGCACAGCCAGACCATAAATAACTGCAGAATGATATGGAAATTAAACTGGAAAACAAGCATGGACTCAACTGTCTCAAATCAGTTGGTAGAGACAAGAAAGATGGAGGAAGCCATGTAATATGAAGTTGTGAATGGTAATTTTGAAAAAATTTTATTGAGAAAATTCTTAATGTTACTGTTCTTAAGACAGAGCTACAACTAACAGGAAGTAGTCAGATAGGAAAACCAGCACTAGAGTTTGGGCGTTTTTTTATACCTTGGTATGGTTGACTATCACCTCCATTCAATTTCTCTCCCATCCCTTTGTCCTCACTGCCTACTCTCCATCTCCAGTATTCCAACTCTTCCAACCCACAGGTGTTCTACTATCTTCCCTGTCCCCTAAAGAATCTTGTTTTCCTCTCATGGGCTCCTTTCTAGTGCCCTAGGTTCTGTGTGTGTGTGTGTGTGAGAGAGAGAGAGAGAGAGAGAGAGAGAGAAACCAGAGAGACAAAGATAGAGATAAAAATATATTATGTACTTGTATAAAAATGTCATAACAAAAGCCATTATTATAATTAATAAATGCACTTATATAAAAACAGTAAAAATTATAATAGGGCTCATCTGAATTTATCTTTTGCTCTCCCAGAAGAAAGGCAGTTATTGTCCTAATTGATCTCATTTTGCCCCTCCAGCCTATTCTCTCCAGAGTCCCTTTTCCACAGTATCTTGAATTGTAGGAACACTGAGCCCTATTGTCTTACACGTTCTGAAAGGATCCTAGGCTGCTCTCCTAAAAAGGAGCAATCATCTCCTAAAAGGAACTGAGCTGTCCCTTCAAGCAACAGTGATTTCTTGGTGCCAACAGGACACAGCAGAACTAGATAATGATCTATCAGATCAGTGTGGCTAATACTGTTTGATTATGAATATCCCTGGCTCCCCACTTTGCCTTTATCTTATATAATTCCAGAGCTACTTTAGTCTTCATCCAGAAGACAGGAGTTAGTATGCTGATTCTCTTGTTCCTTGCTAGTGTAGCCACACTGAAAAAAATCCTTTCTGGTTTTACCTCACTCCTCTCTACTCCCCACGCAGCAGGTGGCTCAATCTGGGTTAGTTGGGACCTCTTCTGGCCTAGGACTCTGGTAACAATCTTTCATTAAACTTTCTGAAAGTTAACTGGGCTTCCTTTCAAGTCCAGGGAAGAGTTCATGGAGAAGCTGGACCTCAAGAATATTAGCAATGTGTGGGCACATTTGGTGCTTTTTTATTTGTACTGAAATGTGATTTTATTTGTATGTTAATAAATAAAGTTGCCTGGGGGTCAGAGCTAATAGTAAGCCATAGCAGAAGCTGGGCGGTGGTGGTGCACGCCTTTAATCTCAGCACTTGGGAGGCAGAGCTAAGCAGATCTCTGTGTGTTCAAGGATACAGCCAGCATGGAGACACATGCCTTTAATCTCAATACCAACCAAAGAAGACCTGGAGGTCTGTATAAACAAGCAGTGACGAGGAGGTCATGTGGTTGGGTTTACAACCAATGAGAAGGCAGAACAGAAAGTCAATAAAAAGAAAGACAGGAAGGTCTCTTTCTGAGGGGAAGGACAGCAGAGGCAGCGAAGGGTAAGAAAGGGTTTTTAGCTCTTAGCTATTGCTCTGACCTCTTGGGCTTTCAACTTTGCATTTGGCTCTGTGTTTCTATTTTAATAAGATGGTTACATCTACAGGCATACTGTACAGAAGACTTGTAAAATGCTTCTAACTCTAGCATTTTATTAATGACAGTAAGGGAATAAGTATCATCATTAAACTTACAAAGAAAGAGGAGTCAAAAGAATTTTGACTTTGGTCAAAAAGACAAAGGTTTGGTTAAAGACTCAATAATTCTGTAATGTGTGTCATAGAAAATTATTAACTAATTCTGTGCTTTGAGTTTTATCAAATTTGTAAAAGAGCTTATTAAAATTTTTATGTCTTTTACCTGCATGTACAGATACTGACCATGTGTGTTCCTGGTGTCAAGTCCAGAAGAGGGTGCCTGACTCCCTAGAACTGGAGTAACAGGCTGTTGTGAGCTACCACATGGATGTTGGGAACTAAACCTGGGTTTTCTACAAGAGCAGCTAGTGGTCATGACTGCTGAGCCATTTCTCCAACCCTTAGTTTTTCAACTTTAAACGTGTCACATGATACCCTGATAAAGAAAAATGTTGCAAAAACTGCCATTTAGTAGGTGTTCCATACAATGAAGGTATTCTTCACTTTCTCAATAATACCATGCCCCCAAAGAGAAATGTTTTCTACAGCACTTATTAGTAGTGCACCAAAATGGTTCCTTGTTCTCTGCCATGTCTCACTTGGTTTTCAGTTCTATGCGACACTTGGGATTCTTTCCTACTTCTATTCAGTTGCCTTTGTATGTAAGTAATTTAGATGACATTAGCACTCCTCCTGTTAGTTTCTTTTATGCTTTTGTTTCACATGTAAATGGGTTTCATACATTTTGGCTATGTTACTTTGCCTTAAAAAAGTACATATCCTGTTGCACAATCATTTCAACCAAACCAGTTAATATATCCAGTTTAATCAATCACAGATGTTTTCCTATTCTTTTTATACCACAAAAAAGTGAACTCATTACTGAACACATCCCTCATAAAACACTAGAGCAAATAAATCAAAGCTCACTTTGCCATGAGTAATTACTAGAAATCTTCATTGTTAAGGAAAAGGAAATGAGAAAAAATGGTCTGAGGCATTTACTCCACTAAACATGACCCTATTTTTTGTGTGAAAGAGATCAGTGTTTAATGCTTTATTAATTAGCTACTCATCAAACATTGGTGGTATAGAGCTAATTCAGAATAACTTACAGCTATACAGGTATTTTACAACTTACCATCACCTATCATATTCTTATTAGACTAGTACACTACTTGACAACCTGATGTTTAAGACAGAAGAAAAAAGTCATGATGTATTAAATAGTAAAAATATTTATCAGGAACAGAATTTTGTTGAGTGAATAAACCATACAGGGTCTGGTTCAAGGACTTGCCGGGCAAACAAGAAGACCAGACAGGGTTCAGATCACCAGAACCTATGTAAATGCTGAGTGGGTATGGAGACCTGTGTAGGAAGGTACATTAGTCTCAAAGGTAATGATGGGGGATCCCTGGAACAAGCTGGCTAGTGACATATCCATAAGCTCTGGGTTCAACAGAGACACCCTGACTCAAAATGAACAATGTAGAAAAGCATTTTAACCTCAGATCTCCATGTGCACAGACACATGCATGCCCTGACACGTGTGAACATACCGACATACATGCAAACACACACACACACACACACACACACACACACACACACACACACACACACGAATGTAAAGCCATACAAATAAGAAGCTCAAATATAGAGCTTTTATCACCAGAGGAGCAATATCTGATTACTAGCAGATGCAGTAATACACTTTGAGTTTTGATCCCCAACCACAGTAAATAAAAAGAATGAGAAAGTGAAACAAGTTACTAAGTACAGAATTTTAAAAACCACCTGATACCTGCATTAGCATGCAGAACTAATATTAATGTTCACAATGTAGATTTCATTATTCTAATGCTAAAATAAGAAACATGAAGATTCCACACATGTATTCCACACAAAATAATTTTAGGATACCATGAAATTTATTAGTAAAATATATTTAAAATTTTACTGAATAAAATTCACACATGGAATCTAATTATGAATTTTTTAAAAACTGGCTGAACCTAAGCCCAACACATTGGCTTTTTATCCCAGCACTCAAGAGGCAGAGGCAGGTGGACCTTTGAGTTTAAAGCCAGCCTATCTACACAGCAAGTTCTAGAACAGCCAGAGCTACACAGAGAAACCTTGTCTCTAAAAAACCAACTAACAAAGCTGGGTGGTGGTGGCACACACCTTTGATCCTAGTACTTGGGGAGGCAGAGGCAGGTGGATCTCTGAGTTCTAGGCCAGCCTGAACTACATACAGAGTGAGTTTCTGGACAGCCATGGTTACATAGAGAAACCCTGTCTTGAGCCCACCCCCCAAAACAAACAAAAAATTAGCTGAAATTTAATACATTCTAAAAATAACATTAAGATTGAGCAGAATGAAAGAACAAAAGTATTTTAATAAAACCTCCATTTTATAGCAAAATAAGCCTCCCAAAATATGTTATCAAAAGGTAAGTTCTAGTGTAAGCTGAGAAGAACATGATTCACTAATTAAAGAAAAACAAACATCATTAAGTTCTTGTGTGTACTTTTTATTTGTAACACAGGTTATCGAGTTATAGAGTTGACCACACTATACAGTATTACTGAAAGTCAGGACATATTTCGTTATTAAGTAGGGAAGCCAGTCTGTTTTTACAAAAAGCACATGTTAAAGACATTTTCCCTTAGTCTATAAAACTCAAGCTCCACTTCAGTATAATTAATAATTTATAACACAACACGAGGAGTAAATTAATACAATTGTTGAGACTCACGTTTAAAAAAGAAAAAAAGAGCACTTAGGAGCATGTAGGAAATGTTCTATATATTTATGCAGGGCAGGGGACTTGGGCACACAGAAGAGAGCACACTGTAGTAGAGACCCTGGTTTTATTCAGCTCTGCCTTCCATTGCTTTGGGGAGGCAGACAAGGCAGCCCACTTTGCCAGTGTTAGTATCTTCTTAGCTTCTGTTAGGCCCACTTAAGACTCCCGTTTTGGTACACCAAAGTTTTGTAGTACTTACAAAAGGAAAAACTAAAAGCATCCCTGGTTTTATTGTTTTAAAACTGTGACAAAAAAAAAAAAAAAAAAAAAAAAAAAAACCCTTGCTATTTCTCAGTGCTGAATTTCTCGGTCTCTGAAGGCTAAGTACATAGGACTATATCCATAAAGATTTAGGTTCTGTCTTTATAATGTAACTCACATTATCCCTCCACCTGCCCCTCATCCTGCTTCATCCTATCGTCTGCTTGTTTTAAGCAGACAGGCTGGCACAGCACTGCAAATACCATACCCTTAAGATTCAAATCATTTTAAAGGGTGCATTTTCAACTAAATGTATTGTCTGCATCAACAAATTCCTCTCCAACGGTTGAAATTTCATCAACAGAATAAAAACCAATCAATTTCAGAACCTGAAATATACCCGGCCTATTTTTTGTTTTGTTTGCTTTAAACATATCCTAATGTATTCCCTTAGGAACATGAACGCATTACCCACCCAGTGGAAAAAATAATTCTGCTGGTTCATTTCCCCGCTAAACAACAGCTTCGCTGTTAGGCCCTACCTAGCCCAGCCCTCATTGTCACCTAGTAATTTGTATTGATCACCTTGGCAGGCTTGGACTCTAGCAGGTACAGCCCGTCTTCTTTATATTTTGGGCAAAAAAGAACCACAAAAACCAGTAAAACTACTCAAGACCATAAAACAGAGATCATATGACTTAGGACACATTTCCTTGTCTTTCCCTTCCGTGTCAACGCAGCTGCTATTTCTCCCCCTTGAGTAAAATGGAAGGGGAACAGATCCAAACCCTACAACTGAATCCTGGGACAATGAAGCCGACAGGAAGCCGCTCGCTCCTCCCGCGGGGGGTTTACTACCCAGCCCGGGGCGACGCGGGGTGCAGTGGCGCGCGGGGCAGCCTGCCTGACAGCACGTCTTCCACGCCCTCCCGCGACACCACCCGAAGGCTCGTCGGCGGCGTCGTCGTCCGACCTCCCCACCGCCACCCGCTCCACACACCCCGAAACCAAACCCTACAAAAGGGATGGGCGCCCTGCAAAACTCGGTCCCTAGCGGCGGCCGAGCAGCCATTCCCTCGACGCTCCGCCCGCAGCGGCGGCTGCACAAAGCCCGGGAGGCAGCCGGAGAGGACCGGGGAGCACGGGAGGGAAGCCGTGCCCCGGGCGTCGGGCCGCGGTCCGTGGGGGAGGGGAGGAGGGAGAGGGAGGGCGGCGGCCGCGCGGGGCGTCCGGGCAGCGCCCCTCGGCCTCCAGGCTCGCACTGCATGCACCCCGCCGCGGGCCGCGCCCCGACCCCGGCCGCAGGAACCGAGGGAGGGCGAGGCTGTGCAGAACCCCAGGGCCGCGCCGACCCCGAGCGCATCACTTACCCCTCACCGCGGAGAGGGACCGGACCGGGAGGCGGGGCGCGGCGCGTCCCGTCAGTCTCTGCCACGCTGTCCTCCACCCCCCACCCCGTCGCCGTTGTCGTCGTCTTCGCCGCCGCCGCCGCGGTGGAGCTCCGGCCCCCTCGGTTCCGCTGGGCAATAACGTTATTCCACACACGCCCCACACATAGCGGGAACGGCAGTGAGCGGCGGCTCAGTGCGCAGGCGCCCCGCAGAGGGCAACCAGCCAGGTCCTCTCCCTCCTCCTGCCGGGGCCCAGCGATGCCTCACTGCGCAGGCGCCGGACCCAGACAATGAAAGGGGGCTTTGAGGAGGGGTCTCAGCCACACGCTCTCTCTCTCAGCCGCCCACTGCGCAGGCGTGCCCTCAAGACCCGCTGGAACAATGGAGAGCTGCCTGGCTGGAGGAGGACCGCAACCAACCAGGACTACGACTCCCAGCGGGCAGCGCGCCAACTCCACGCGGAGGGCGGGGCGCTGGGCATGCTAGGAGTTGTAGTGTCGGCCGCCCTCACAGTCCGGCTGATGGGAAGATGTACGGCTTCGTTTTCTAGGGAAAAACAATTTTGACGGAAATCCTAACTCAGAGTTTACAGTCAATCCTTGAGAGGGCTCAGGGATTAACTCCACAACGGCCCATTTTGCAGAGCCTAGGCCTTCACCGGGCCCCTCCTGTCGGCGGGTCGATCCAGGTGGCTGGAGGACGGCAAGACAGCAGGACTAACCCAAACTGGGCAGAAGGGAAAGGGCGCGGCCTGCCAGCCCGTCTCTTGGCAACGGGCTCAGGCCGCTAAACTGCCGGAGTGGCGTCCCCGAGCGCATAGCCCTCTGGGAATCGTAGTGTGGCTGGAAGGCTTATAGGACTCTCGAGGGTGCAGGCTTTGAGCCTGCGAACTACAACTCCCGACGATCATCATGAGGGCCAGGGGGTAGGAAAAGCCCCCAGGAGCTCGGTCCGGGGTTCCTGGCTCCCTAGTGACAGCAGCGACAGGAAGCAGGCAGGCAATCCCCAACCCCCAGCGCTAGGCCTGTTCCTGGAGGGGTGCACTGGACACTTTCCCGCATAACTCCCATCTCTGACCCCATGGCGAAGTCCCCAGGGAACTCTACCCTGGAGGACAGTCTGGGGCAATACCAGCGGAGTCTCCGGGGTGAGTTGCTCCGAATCTCAGTGCCTAGCTCCAGGGTACCCTGGGCAGTAGTGGGTGGTTTTCCTAACACTTTCATTGAGCACCAGCCAGGCCGTGGAGGAAGAAGACGGATGTTGCTCTGATCTTAAGGATGAAATAGTTTGGTTTTGGTTGTAGGGTTAAACAGCGTTGTTACCTCTGTTCTTATGATAACCTGACCCAACAGGGTACCTACATCTTGATTTAGGTGTGTGTCAACTAGTACCATTACAAACTTGTGGACATCTCTATGCCACTTTTACCCTGTTGCCATACTTTGCTGTTTAATCCCATACATTTCTCATTTCATAATGTTTTACACATTCAAATTCTGGTTTAGTATACTGAATCTTACTTATGAGACCAGAAACATAACTTTAATAGTTATTTGAAATAATATGATACTTGTTGATCTACATTATTTTCATATAGCAAAACATTTAAAACTTTATCTTACTAACGTTCCCAATTTTACATGTCAAGAAATCAAAGCCCAGAGACATTGAGTTGTAGGTCCAAATCCACACAGTTGGTTAGTGGCAAAGGCAGGTACTGAATTCAGGCCTATCCACCTTCAAAACCTATGTCTTTCTTATTAATCAAGTCATAATTACTATAATTGAAGCCCTATTTAGTTAAGTCACGTTTTCTGAGCAAAGTACCAGAGGAATGATTATTTGGCCAGGTAGTATCTGTACTTATATTTAGCTCTGTCATCTTGAAAACAGATATAACCTCTGGAAACTTGAGACTTTGCTATATCGAAGTTGTAGTGTTAATTACACCATGATTATTGTGGGGGAACAAATGAACAAAATAAATTATGAACATAACATGGTGACTTTTTTTTTTTTAGACCTTAAAAAAAGTGTTCATCCTTAGCAAGAAATATGTGTTAGGAGCTGGGAATGTGACTCTGTATTAGAATGATTGTCTGGCATGTGGAAAGGAAGGGAGAAGAGATGGGCATGTCATAAATGTGGGACATATAAAGTAAAAAATTCACTAAAGACTTGATTCTATTGGTTGTGATGCACCTTTTCCTAGTCTGCATCTTCATAACCCCATAGGTTATGGCCAACAGTTAAAATATTTGAATCATGGATGACCTGATTTAATCAGCAAATAATAATTGAATGCCCGCGTTGGGTTGCTTATACTAGGTCATGGATTGGCAGTGAGTCCCTATCACTGTGGAGTCTTTGGGCTAGTGAGAAAGACAATAAACAACACAGTTGCAGGTTGCTGTGTTTTCAAATGAGAGTGACAACCAATGTCTGACACATAAAAACTTTAAGTGTTAGCCACTGACATTTGCTTCCTTTAAGATTTAAAATTCTTTTGAGTAGCCTGGAAAGTTGGTTTTCTCGTGACTCTTGACTTTGTAGGCCTATTGTTTATCATCTGTATCAATTGATGGTGTTAAAGATTGTCAGCATCCTCAGTGTTCAAACTATGGGATGAAGGAATTAAATGTGGTCCTCCACCTATTGATATTTCAAGAGTTGTTGAATACCCAAGTAACTGCTTCTAACTCTTTATTTGGGATCAAGAAAGATACTAAAAATGGTTGTAATTTTTTTAGATTGATAAATTTCTCCGATTTTTTTGTTGTTTCATTTAATACTTCTGTGACATAATTTTAGGCCTTTATTTAACCACTGGGGGACTATTTAATATTAATCATTTTGATGTAGTCATGTGGTTGATCTGACTGGGACAAAAGGGAATGTAGAAATGACAGATACAAGTAACATCCAGCTGGGATGGAATGGGCCATGAGCTCAGATAGAGAAACAGCAACCATGGTCTGGAAACTCAGCAGGAATAGGGGGTTTCTATAGGGGAGCAGTATGGGATTGTAGTCATCTGGGATGAGGAAGCTGTGGTCTGTACTTCCTGTGTGCACTGGTTTTAGCTAAAGGTCAGCTGTATCCATACTTTGATCAGGGGAAGCCTGCTGATTCTCCAGAGCCTGACCTGGGGAAGGCCTTGTCATTCCGATGTGTCTGAGACATTGGAATCTTTGACATGCCTGTGCTCATGTCTAAAGTACACAGTCACTCAGGATTTCATCTGCTTCCCATGCTTTGAGGGGTGATTTAATATTAAGCATTTTGACATAGTTAAGGGGCTAATTTCAAACTAATTTTATAGAAGTGAGTACTTGGCTTGATGGAGTAGCACTTGGACAAGGTCCTGAGTTCAATCCCCAGCACCATAAAAAAATAAATCTTGTAGTGATAGTGTAGTAGTACTGCTATTGCTTCCAGTAATTATAACATGAAGTTCTAATTAAAATAAATTTAAAATTTATAATTGATGTGACAGCCACTTAAGGTGAAAACATTTCATCAGTGGCAAATGTGAGGTGTAGAAAAAAAAGTGAACATTTAAAAACAATTAAGCCATAATTTTATCAATGATTCAAGAAGTGGAACTTGATTTTTCTCCTGGTTTTCAGGATGTACTGTTTATTGATTTAATGACGCCTTACTTGTATTAGCATATACAATAATATTTAGAAGGAAACAAAACAGGAGTATCCCTGAACTTGAGTAGAATCAAATATCAATTACCACTTTCAGAGAGAACAATTCCCTTTCAAGTAAACTTTTGTTTCTGAATAGTCAAACTGTGTTGAATATGATGTCATTTGTTATTTCAAGAGTGCCCAATATTTAAGAGTTGTGGTATAAAATGTCTTCCCTAGTTCATGCATACTGGAAGACTAGTAAAGTAATGGTCTTTTATTCCTATTTATTCCTGAGACTTTAGAACAAGTGTACATTCACTAATTGGTAGTATCTCTTCATTTTTATGAAATAGCCATACGAACATTTAAGTTTCCAGCGTAGTCAAAGTGAGCATATCGTTGGTGTCCTGGAACCACAGAGCTCAATCTAGGACTACAAGGATTTTGAAGGCCTCTTGGCAGTGTGGCTCGGTGTCCATTTACTTTAGGTAGGCATCAAAGTACACAGTGGCTGAGAGACTTATTTGTAACTAGGGAATATAGCAAATGCATCTGCTTCCTCTGTTATAGCCGCCACAAAATCATGGGTTTGAACACTTGGTCTGCAGTTGGTGACACTGTTTTGGGAAGCTGCAGAATGTTTGGGAGAGTCCTAGCATCACTCCATTTTATCCAATAGCTTTTGTCCCCCAGTTATTCCTTACTTTGGGTTGCCTGTGCCCTCGGTGAGAAACTGGGGAGGGTTCTGTGTGGCACACACCTGGAATCCTATTACTTGGGGGGTTGAAGCAGGAGGCTGAGCTCTTTGCTTCTTGCTTGGCTGCAGTGTGAGCAAGCTGAGAGTTCCTACCACCAGAAACTGAGAGGCGACTCTGTGCCACACCAGCCAGGATACATAGGGACCTTTGTGAGTCAAAACTCCTTCTCAGGTTGCTTCCGTGAGGTGTTCAGTCATGAGAAAGGTAACCAGTATAGCCTTCATTTACATTTTGTGCATTGCTCAGGGGTAGCCCTGCAGTAGAGCGGCAGAGCCTAGTGAGTCAAGGGTCAGTTTAACCCCCACCATTGAAATAAATGAGGAAACAATTTCAGTGCATCATGGAATGAGGACATGAGATGAAGTAAGTAGTTTATAGCCAAGAAAGTGGAAGGAAGTCAGGATTACAGTCAACCCTGGATGTTTTGGGTGTTACACGTTTGCTCATGCTGTTCCAGTATTAAAGAGGTAATGTGGTGTCTGTCCCTACCAACGGAGCCAGGCTGCGTTCCTGGTACACAGTGGGGTGTGGATGCGTTTAGTGGCGGCATCGTTTTCACCTAAGCAGATAATTCCTAGCCACCCAAATTTAGCTGAGTGGGCATACTGTTCAAACAAGCTTGTCTTTGACAGGAACACATACTTTCTCTTTTATATACATTCTGTATTCAGTTCTCCCCTTTCCCTTCAGAACATTGGTATTTCAGCCTCCAGATGCACTCGGAGGAGACTATGACAGAGGCAGGAGAGAATGTGTGACGAGGAGCCAGATCACTGAACTTCCTGTCGCTTTGCCGATTAGCATTGGTATGACCTTGGACAAGTTCATAAGTTGGATTTGGATTTCTGTTTCCTTGTCTGCAAGTTAGAAGCTTGAACCAGATGTGAGGACTGTTGCCTGTGGGAGCCAAGACGACAAAGGGGGTCGAGGACACGTACTAGGGAAGGGTCGGCGTGTGGTCAGACTCTGTGCCCTGTGTTTTTCATGTTCTTCCTGGCTTCCTTCTCCCCCACGTCTCCCTTCTGCTCTTTCTCGAAGAAGCAAGCCGAGCATAAGCACGTCTGAGAGCCTAGTGTGCCCTCTGTCACCTGGAGTGCTGGCGACCTTTTCCCTGCTCTGAAGGGTGAAGACTGTGCTCCTGTCTTAGGAAACTGGAAGGAAGGAGGTGAAGAGGTGCATTGGAAGCGAGAGGGGCTGTGGCGGGAACACCAATCTTGAGGATGGTCCCTTTCTTCGTGTTTGGTGTAGGTGGAGAAAACTGGAGAGAATGTTGATGGAGGATGTTTTGCTTGGATGTAGGGAAGAATTCACATCTGCAGGAGGGTTGTGTAACAACACTGCTAACTGAGAGGTTTGCCTGTGTGCCAGCTAGCAGTGATGTCATCAGGACCTTTGGCTCACTTAAGAACACTTGTTTATCTGCAGGGAAAGTTTTCTCTTTTTCTCAGATTTACTCATAAAACGTACATTTCTTCTTTTCTATTTCCATAAATATTTTTCTGATTTTTTTTTATTCTTTGCCATGTGTTATTTGTATTTATATGTCTGTAGGTACATACATACACACACACGTACTCGTACACCTTGGGGGGATGTAAAAATAATTATGAGTGTTTTTGTTTACATACTCACTTTGTTTTTAGTGGCTCCTTTGTTTTTGGTTTGTCTGTTTTGTTTTTTTACTAGAACAAAAATCAGTAAGCAAGGCATGGTGAAATATGCCTGTCATTCCAGTGCTGAGGAGGCTGGAGGAGCTCTAGTTTAAGGCTACTCTGGGTAGTTGAAAACAAAGAAACAAATAAATCTTTAAAGATTTGTACTTCAGTGACATTACCAGCCCATGGCCAAGTTTTCCTGTGAGTCCAGAGGTAACGACAGTACCCTGCAGTGCACTCTGCACACATCTGGACCATCTGCAGCCTGGACCATGATGGAGTTCATTAATCCCACCGGAAGGTTTGGAGGAGTAGGCCTAGAGCAGATACTGCATTGTCAGGCCCTCGCCTTGCAATAAAGTGGGCTAAATACAAAATTTGATCTCTTTATTACGATAGAAATATGAAAGACTCCTACACTGATGGTGGTGGCCTCTGGTTATACCCTGCTCTACTAGTGCAAAGAGCAGTGTGCTGAGCTGCCCATTCCATCAAAAGGCTGTTGCCTTTGCAGTATAACAGTGTGGTGGATGTGGTGGGTGGGACACTGACGGTGGGACTAGCTCCTCAAGGCTGAGCAGGAGCAATCTTGCTTCGTTGATCTCAACCAGGGTCCATTTGTCTGGCAAGCAAACATTTAGTAATGTCTACAGACATTGTTGATCTTCATGACTGGGGGTGGAGGGGAGTGTTGCTGACATCCCATGAATAGAAGCCAGGGACAGTGGCGAAGATGCATAGTATGATTCCCGTGACCAAGTTATCAGGTCTGAAACACTGATAGCACTGTGTTGAGAAACAATGTTGCAGCCATTGCAAGAGACTCAAGAAAGAGTACTTACAATTATGAATGCAGACTGTATTGTCTGGTGATTCTACCCCCAGTCTTCTGCCAGCCCGGGTACAATAAATTCGCTATTGGTGAAAGGCCCAGGTGCATTAGTCCACCCTGCTGGTGCCAAGGAGGTGCCCGGTGCATACCACAGGATGGACATAGCAGTCTCAGAGTGGCTGCCCCACATCTGTCACTGGTAATCTTGCAGGCCCTGCTTCCTTACAAAAATTACACTGTTGTTGAGACTGTCTTTCCCTATGGTGCCATCTGCTTCAGCACGTTTTCAGCCATTAGAGTTGGGATTTGTTGAGACTTTTATTTCTGTATCTTCTATTCGCTTTCACTATTGTGCTGGCTGCTTACAAGACTTGGCTTTGTCTGACTTTGGAGGAGGCTGTTTCTCTCATGGTTTCGCTACCTGTTGGTTCTCTAGTAAGCCGTGACAGCTGTCCTCTAAAGTGGGCTGTGGTCCAGTCAAGTATGAGCAGGCACGTTTTTCCTGTCTTCCTGTGGTTTCATTTTTCTGCTTGTCTGCCTAGCCTAAGCCTGGGTCAGGAACTGCAGGGCGTCTCATATCTCAGGCGAGGAAATGGTTAATTGCATGTGTTTTAGAGACAGCTGGGCACTTTACAGGATGAGTCCTCACCCCTGACACCAGGACATTTCTCTTTCCCATCACCTAGGCAGATGGAAAATGTAGAAATTAATAATTGATTAGATGAATGTACTTGCTGGTCTTACACTGAGTGGTGCTTGTGTGTTTTGTTCACAAGCATGTCAACGCCACTCCTAGCTGGGAGCTGTTGGCAGGTCCTGTGGCTGGGGGAGGGGTCATTCTTCTCCAGTGGTGTAGCAACTGGTAAGCTGCCATGTTCCTAAGTAGCTTCACACCCATGCTCACGCAGGCAATCCTAATTAAACCCAGGGGTTCCTAAAACAACAACAAAATAAACCACATTTAAATAGGAGAGGACTTTTGGGGGAGGAAGGGGTCTAGAGGGAGTGGGAGGGGTGAGGGAGAGTAATGGATGTTGAATATGATCGGAAAACATATGCATGCACATGACTGTTGAAGTTTAAATTATCTTTTAAGAAGTTAACGTTGATAAAAAGAAGCTCAATGGTGAGCCAGGAGTTAAAACTTAGGAGGAAGAGAAATTGGACTGAGAAATGAGTGAGACACGCCTTGATGTCAGTCTTTGGCTTTAAGAACCTGCTCATTGTATGGATTGATGTTCAGATAATGGACTGCAGAAGTAATGTTCACTTCAATTATTTTCATGTGATCTGTAGGATGCAGAGGTTCTATTTGCATTTATCTTCATAATTAAGTTTATCGACAGCCTGCGGTTAGTGCTGGAGAGAAGAAATCAGAATGTATTCAAAAATAGGCGGCTGTCCTCTGAGAACAGAGGAAGTGGAGAGTCTTTCTGGCTCTTGGTTAGATAAAACTGTGGCCATGAGCAGCAGGTAGGAAATGATAGCGGGAGCCTCCCGTCTAATCTGGTTTCCCTAAGTGTGAGGAGCAGTGAGCTGCATCTGCTGAGTGGTGGATTATGGGAGGTTCCCTTGCAGTGGCTTCAGCTGAAGAGTTATGGCGGTTCATCTGTCTGGAATTGTCTGAATTTATCCCTCAGGATTAAGTCAGTTTGTCATATCACAAGCATGCTGCTGTCGGGAATTGAAAACACTTAGTGTGCTTTGAAATGTTACATAAAATGATTTTAAAATGTCATTTACCTCCTTGATCTTGGTTTTAGGATGTAGTTCTTGCAAAAATCTCTTCTCTGAACCTTACAACTGAGTGAGTAGTTGCAAAGACAAAGCAAGTAGACCAAAATTCACCTTTTGAGGGAGGTGAATTGTTGATCTCAGTGTCTTGTAATTTCATGTAATATTTTTGATGCATTTTAGCATGTAATGTTAGTGTGGTTCTGAAAGACTGAATAAGAATATTAGAAACAAGATTTAAAGGGTTACTGCAAGTTGACGTGCAGTATGAGGATGTTGCCCAGCATTCCCTTAGGCCCAGTGTCCAATCTCTAGGACCACAAAATAAATCAATATATAAAGCAGAACCTGCCATTGTTGTGGTCTCCTGAAAGAGCTCGACCTATAGGGACTTCCCACTGTGTATTTTTCCTCATGTAAGGTTTCCCCTTTTCCTAATATAACTTCTTAGATCTTAATTAGAGTATCTGCCCTAATAAAATAAATAAATAAATAAATATTCTTTGTCTTAGAAATGAAGTCATTTGATAGCTCTGTGGAACATACTTTAACGTTAGTCAAACCCTCTGTTTCCTTTCTAATGGATGCTCTAAAGGCAAGTGCTTTAGTTATAGATTTAAGGGCATAAATCTAAATGTCTAAACTGTATTGCATATCATGGACCACTTTGATTTTCCTTTTCTATTGACAAGTCTTTTCAGAAAATACTGAGTTTTAGAAAACTGCTGTTGCTCCTTGTATTGCTAAAACCAGGACTGTATCTAATGTGGACTTTCTGAAACCCAGAGTGAGTAAGAAGAGACCAGACCTGGCTATCAGTCAGCACCGGGTGTGTGTTCAGAGGAAGGTCTGTGGGCAAATCGGGTTGCTATGGAGAAAACAGTGGTGATAAATTCACCATGAAGACAATAGGATCTCACCATTCGTCTCAGACAGGAAAGGCTGCTTCTTTTTAGTGTTATCTATGTAGAGGGTGGGTTGCTCTAAGTAAAGACATTGTAGTACATATTTTGTAACATGGAGTATTTTTTCCTATTAAGTAATAAGGTTATTATATTTGGTTCTAAACTTAGAAGTTAATGACATTGGAAACAATGCAGAATGTATGTTTATAAATGTGTTTTCATGGATGCCTGATAATGAATTAAGCCTTTAAGAAGTGTGTGTGTGTGTGTGTGTGTGTGTGTGTGTGTGTGTGTGTGTGCTTATGGAGGTGAGAGGATGACCGTGAATGTCTTTCCTCAGTTGCTCTCTACCTTTATCTTTTGAGACTTAGATGGAAACTCATGGATTCAACTAGACTGGCTGACCAATGACCCCCAGTGATCCACCTCTTCTCTCCCACATCAGCAATGTGTGCTCTGCCACATGCAGCTTTTTATAAAGGTTCTGGGGATCTGAACTCAGATCCTCATGTTTTCGAGCAGGCACTCTACCAATTGAGTTTTCTCCCTAGCTTCATTTTCACACCATTACAATGAAATGGTCTCTGGAATCTTTTGGAGGCTACACTGAGCACGTAGGCGGAAGATGGGTCGAGTAGAGGAGCTTCTTATAGTCTCAGGGTCTGTCCCCAACCACTAGCTTTTTTATATTTCTCTCCAGTAGTGTGGCCAGCTGTTAAATAAACAGTTTGAGGCAGAGAAAGCAAACCTTGCTGACCCTTCTTAAAGATGAGATGTAACTGTCACTGTAGCCTGTCAATGCAAATTGAGGCCTGTGAGGAAGTGCAGTGTGACCCTGAGGCTATTTTTAGAGATGAGCTATCATAACAGTATACCTTCAAGTATTCCATCATAGACAGCTTATGTCACTTATACGCTGGTTAGTTTCAGTTTCGACTTGGGATGGTCATACATACTAACCTAGTGTCTGTGGGTGAGATGTAGTGAGCCAGGACTGTACGGTAGTGGTTGCTCCTGTGAGCACCCAGCTGTCCAGCTCGTCATCAGAACTAGGTCAGGCAGTTTGAATTCTTTTGGTGAGGCAGGGATGTTAGGTCTTCAGAGAAAGTGAGGCTTCCCTGGGCCAGAATGGTTCTGTCCACTCACCTCATGTCTCTGGGTGGGATAGGCAAGTCTCAAGCACTGAGGGAAAGGAAGAAACCTTTAGGCTGGTGACTCTTTTACCATAAAGGGAGCTTCAGTCCTTCTTTCTGGTTGTATCACTGTACTGGCTGGTTTTCTGTGGACTTGACACAAGGTAGAGTCATCAGAGAGGAAGGAGCCTCAGCGGAGGAAATGCCTCCATGAGATCCAGCTGTAAGGCATTTTCTCAATTAGTGATCAGTGGAGGAGAGCCCAGCCCATGGTGGGTGGTACCATCTTTGGGCTGGTGGTTCTGGGTTCTATAAGAAAGCAGGCTGAGCAAGCCAGGGGCAAACAAACCACTAAGCAGAACTCTGTAGCCTCTATATCAGCTCCTGCCTCCAGGTTCCAGCCCTGCTTGAGTTCTTATCCTCCTGTGATGGACTATGATCTGGAAGTGTAAGCCAGAAAAACCCTTTCCTCCCCAACTTGTTTTTTGGTCGTGGTGTTTTGTTGCAGCAATAGAAACCCTAACTAGGCAGTCATATTCACAGAATGTTCATAATGGTGTGAGCAGTAACTGTAGCAATTCCCAAGTTTAGTTTCTGTGAACTTCATCTTCTCTTACCTCCTCTGTTATAGTCCTTAGCTAGCTGGAGCTAGAATTCTACTTTTTCTCATAAGGTCCCCCTGAAACTGACACTCATTTTGAGGATGCCACCTGTGATTGCCACCATTTTATTGGCCCTGACTTTCATCAGGCTTTTGTTGCAGAACGTGCCAATAGAAGCCTTCACCAACTGAAATGTGCCCTGAGAGAAGCTGATGTCAATGTGGAAGAAGATGCTCTGGATCCTTCCCCCAGCGTCAATGTAGAAAATGAGGACATCGGGGTGGCCTGGCATGAGCTGCAGCACAGCCATGCTGGTGAGTGTGACTGTCACTGAGCACATGGTGGATTCTCCCAGCTCCACAGAGTTCAGTTGGCCACTCTACTGCTTAGTTTCTTTTGCTGTGTGACAATTCCTTCACTTACCTTTTTTCCTTTGACTTCCCAAATCCTTCGGACTTAAGTCCAAAATCTTTGGGATGGAATAACAACATTTTCCTAACCTACTTCTCCAGTCGGGTTTTTCCATGCTCTCCTCTTAACCATCCTTTTCACAGGCCTCATCTGAACCATCTGTCTTAGAAAGCAGCCATCTCTTAGCACCCCCTGACTATGCATCCATACCTTTATACCGCAGTTCCTCATGACTGTAATTTCTGACACCTCTCCATTCTTTCCCTCGTGCTGAATCCTCTTCACTACTGCTCTTAGAGCCTGTGTGAAAGCAAGTGCATAATGCTGTGATCCCTATCCAGGAAGCTTTGTGCACGCTCTAGGTTTACATTAAAACCTTGTATCTACTGCTCTATTTTGCTTATTAAATTCCTACTTAAAAAGTAGTTTTTTAAGTTTTCATTCTTTTCTTTGTGTCCTTAGCCAATACAAAGTTCTTATTGCCTAATAGTTTAAGCAATATTTGCTGGATTGATGTTTAGTAATAAAATGTTAGTCTACTTTCCATCACTATAACAACATCTTAGATAAACAAACTTATAAAGAATATTGTAGCTGAAGTTTTCCTGGTTCTGCCCAGCTCCAGTGGCCTTGTGGCTGCTTGGACCCAAGTAAACACACAGAAGCTTACATTAATTAAAACTGCTTGGCCATTAGCTCAAGCTAAACTATTGACTAGCTCTTACACTTAAATTAACCCATAATTCTTATTTATGTTTAGCCACATGGCTTGGTACCTTTTCTCAGTTCTGCCTTCACATCTTGCTTCCTCGGTGTCCTGACTTTTCCCAGAATTTTCTTCTCTGCTTGTCCCACCTATACTTGCTGCCTGGCTACTGGCCAGTCAGCATTTTATTTATTAACCAATCAGAGCAACACATTCACAGCATACAGAGTGTATCCACAGCAGAAGATACTTTTTCTTTATGAGACAAGGTCTTCCTATGAATGCCTGAATGGCCAGGAACTCTCTGTGTAGACCAGGTGGGCTTGAACTTCTGGTCGTCTCTCAAGTGATGATATTACAGGAGTGTGCCAACATACCTTAACAGTTTGTTTTGCTTAATATATTTTTTACATGTTTTAGCCCATCTTTGGCCATGTGGTAGGGCAGTTCCTCCAGGTACCTACCTCATTCCAGGAAGGGAAAAAGAAGAGGCAGATCCCAACTTCCCTAGTAACTTGAAGACTTCCCACATTTAATGATTTGATTTAATAATCAAATCCCTACCTCTTCACTAGGTCCTACCTCTTCTAATTGTGTTTATCTCCCATTAATGTTAAGTGAGGGGCATTTTCTTTGATGCATGGTCTTTGGGGGACATTTATAACCTAAACTATGCATAACCCATGGGTCTCTAGCAAGGTCAATAAATTCATCGCTTTTGCTCTATAGTCAATCAACTCAAAGCTTTATTGCGCCAACAAGCAAGTAAGGACAATGAGATGTCTCCACCGCAAAGACGAAAGATGTCCCCTGTGGTAAGTGTCACCCTTTGAAGCCTGACAAAAGCATGGGGTTCCTAGCTTTGCTTTATTTTCCTGTGTCATTTTGAGCATTTTGCACACATTCCAGATTATAGTCATAGGAATTTTATTTCCTTCACCTCTGATAGTTTGAACTGAGAGAATCTTGACATTTTTTATTTATTTTTTAGATTCAAAAGTGTAGTCAAGAGAATGGTTTCAGAAACGTTTTTTGCAACTGTTAGTGAATATATAAAAATGACAGTCAATGCAAAGGCATAATGTTTTAATAATATTTTTTAGAAGTTCATGTCTATATTTAGTCATCTGTAGGTTACTAATTGTAATGTTAGACCCCTTCTTTTGAATGCTCTTTTTTTTTAGTGGTACAATTAGTGAGAAATTATATAGCATTTCTTTGATTTTGTATATTCTTTGAGGAGTTTGTTATAGTTTGAATATCCATATATTGAACTTAAGAAAATACTAGATCTACTTCCCATCCCACCAATGTCTGAGTTTCACTCTCAGGAGAGCCTCATTCTTCTGACCTGCTCTACTGGCTCATAGTGCTGGCTATGAGAGGGTATTTCATGGTGCAGTCTGAAAGGGACTTCTAATTAGTGTGCCTCATAGTTAGTACATATGAATACACAGTGCAGCTTACCACTCTTTTATATATGCTCCTGTAAAGGGACCTGTGCATTTGTAAAGCAATGGTAAATAAACTCTCCTGGTGCATACCTTTCTACCCACCCTGATTTAGTAAGCTCCATAATGCTAGTGCTCAGCTTCGTCTTCAAAGCTAATGAGTGTATCTGAACGTGCAACAGCTCTAGCAACTTCCTCTAATTGATTTGAAAGCACTCCATTCACCTTGTGCTTTTAAGAGCATTCTAGAAACCAAAGTCCAGCAGTAGTAAATGCACTCAGTGATAAAATACCTTATTAAAATTGTAATCAATAGCTATGAATATTGAATATGTGAATGAAGTGTATTTCTATGAAGTAAGAATTAAGCATAAATGTGTAGATAAGAATGCAGTGCTTTTGGAGGGAGCCATTATGACACTCCTCATGTGAGTCAAGGCAAGCCACATGTTTCTAGAGTGCAGCATGCAGGCTTTGCGTTCCATTGTCACAGATACTGCAATCGTAAGGTGGCCACTGCTGCTGTGCTTGTTAATATTTATGTCCAACTTCATGGCTTTCTAAAGAGTTCTAAATATACCATCTTCCCTGTGATTACGAAAATTCCAGGACTTAGGCATAGTGTCCTTTTAGCAAGTCTGTGACATGCACTAGGTGGACTTAAGGCCTAGATTATGATTTTGGCCTAGTTCAGAGTTTGTTCTTTTATACTCAGCCCTATTCTTAGGACAGAAAACACTTCAGTCAGGAATAATGCTCTGTTAAAGCCATAGAAAGTGAGTGAGAAACAGAAATGTTCTCTTTGCAGGCCTTCCTGTCAGGCTGACTGCTGATTCTTACTTCCCTTTTCCTGATTTCTTCTTCCTTAAAATACCAACAGCAGTAGAACTTTTTCTGAAATGTCTTTGTGGGCTCCTTAGGGCAGCTTATGTCTCTTTTACTGCTTAGCCTTAGAGGATCTGTGCCCAAGAATGCATAGTTTTGAATTGTTGCTAGACTAGGGGCGTACACACACACACACACACACACACACACACACACACACACACACACACACCTACCTCATGCACACTACACAAGCCTAAAAAATTCACTCAGCAACAACAAAGTGAAAGCCCAAGCTCTTGCTTTTTCAGTGCGCCCCTCTGAAGCAGATTTGCGTCACTGGCGTGCGTTTGACGTCCATGTCTGAAGCTCTCACTCGGTGAGCTGATGTGCAGCTGCTGATGGCACTCGTCTTCCATCAGTGTTTGGAAGAGGACTGACTGCCCCTTATGTCTCAGCATTCCTGAATGGGCTGTCACATTGTTAGGGAGCTAAGCAGGTAGCCATTCCAAGCCGGTTATAGTGCCCTGCTCTGAAAAAGAACCTCCATGTGTCATGTGCTTTTAATAACTGTTTGCTCTCTATTTTTCAAAAATAATATTCATATCCTTATACTTGTGGAATTTATAGAATAAAGACATAAATAGTCTGTGTATTCTGTGATCTAGTACACTGTGATCCAGTCTTTACTTATGTCACACCAGCACTAAATTGATTGTAGAGAGGATGACCAGGTGATTCTCTGCTAAATGTGGGGCTGCTTAATTTGTCCTTTCTCCCTCAGCGGCCAGAATGTGAGGACAATAGCATGCCTACTGTGCACAACCTCGTTCCTATCATTAATGACCAGTCTCAGTACATTCATCATTTAGAAGCGGAAGTTAAATTCTGCAAGGTAAGTTACTCATTAGGACTTCAATGGCAATTATACCTTATATTGAAGTTTGCTATTCTTAGTTTTCATGATTAGTGCGATCCACTGAAAAATGACTGTTCTTATGTGGTTCTTTCCATCATGCCATCTCTGATTCTTTAACTCCCAGCAGTCCTTGCTATTTCTCTGTTGAGTGCTGTACATGGGATAGTAAGTAATAGTAACTAAGTGCTGTGCTGGTTAGCTTTTATCAACCTCACACAAATAGAGTCCTCTAGGAAGAGGGAACCCTAGTAAGGAGTTGCCCTCATCAGATTGACCTGTGAATATGTCTGTGGGGCATTTTCTTATTAATGTTTGGGGTGAGAGGGTCCAGCCCATTGTGGGTGGTGCTATCCCTGAGCAGGTGGTCCTGGGTTGTTTAAGAAAGCAAACCAAGTGAATCATGGAGAGCACACCAGTAAGTGAGTCCTCTGTGGCTCTGCTGTAGCTCCTGCTTCCAAGTTCCTGCCTGGAGTTCCTGCCCTGACTTCCTTCACTGATGGATGTAATCAGGACGTGTAAGCTAAATAAACCCTTTCCTCCCACAAGTTGCTTCTGATATTTCCCACACAGCAGAGGCCTAACTAAACAATAAGCCTTTACTGGGAGGCCTTGTTTTTATGACTAGAAGTTAGGCTGTTTTTACAGTTTGCTTTTACTATAAACATCAGACTAAAATTTCTTCCGGTTCGGCGGGTCTTCAAGTTTCCTTAGAGAATCCTTAAGTTCTGTAGGTTGAATTTCTCCACTGTGGTATGGGAGCCCTGTTGGCATGGTAAAGCATGGGAGGGGGCAAGATGCTGTCTAATCCTTGAGTCCCTTTCACGCTTCACTAAGTGAGTGACCTGGAGGGGGCAGTAGAGGGGACTAGGGTTGTGTGTTTATTATCCCACTCTCTTTAGGCTTTAATAAAACCAATGTCTATATGTCCTTGAAAGTGTTTTCACCTGAGACAGGCCTTGATACAGAGAACACAGGCTCCTGGGCATAGTTTAAAAATGCTGCTTTGCCCCTTCCTGGCATGTGGGTTTATTTCTAGTCTTTGCTTTGAGAACTTGGTAGTTACAGAATTAAAACTCTGAGGGGGTCCTTGATCTCCCTAGAGTTTTTAAATCTTAAACTGATCCACACCGAGCTTTGAACCATTAATCAATTATAATTTGGATTTTCCTTCATAAGTACTGGCTTCTGCAGAGGTTTCTTCGGGGTTTCTGTTCAGGTATTGCAATTCTAAGCATGTTTTCTCCAATTTGGAGGAACAGCTCTCTCTCTCTGACTTAAGAATTGATTTTCAGATTGCTCAACTTTTTTATTAGAGAGATTGAGTTGATATCCTTCAAGCACAATTACATGTCAGACTGAAAACTGGACTTTTGAAACTATTGTTCAAATTATAACATTTAATTTCAGGTTTGCTTTTTCCCCCTAAAGAAGGTGAAAGAAATCTGCATATTATGCATAATAGCTTTTGATGATAGTAGTAATGAATATAGGTTAAGCATTCATATATTTGAGATCTTTGTTTTCAGAAAGTGAGGTGCCACTTAGTAGCTATTCAAGTTGTGACTTCCCTAATTCCTTATATTACACACTGCTAGGACAGTGACGTATGTAAGATAAGAATGCTCAAACTTTAGAGCAGCCTGCTTCATTTGTGGTTCCTCTGGGCACTGGTTCATAGACACTGCACTTTTTTATGTCTTTGTCTCTCCTTCCATTGAGTCCTCAGACATTATTGGCAAATGACTGATAGTCATTTACTTACTTTTCAGCAGTCTGCCTCATTAAAAAAAAAATCTCTTAGATAACCATTTTAAATAAGACTTTTCTCTGGCCTCGATTTCTTGAAGAAACAAACTTCCAGAAAAAGATTACATTTGTGATATGGTCATCAGCAGGCCTTCAACTGTCCATCAAGTAACCCAAATACTTGATAATATACCCTAATGTTGGGTTTCCTTTTTTGCCTTAATAAATTGTTGTATGTCAGGAAACTGATTGGATAAGTCTTCCATAGTTTATTTCATGCTGGATTCCATAGTAATTAATAAATATAAATATTGTTGAAAATGCTTTAACGTATTTTGATTTCTGCCTTTTATAGGATGAATTATCTGGAATGAAAAATAGGGTGCAAGTGGTTGTGCTGGAGAATGAAAGGCTCCAGCAAGAACTGAAATCTCAAAGGCAGGAGGAGACACTGAGGGAGCAAACACTCCTGGATGCATCTGTGAGTGGTGTTTATTACCATAATCTTTTAGTTTGAACGTTTCCTTCCCTTTATTCCTGTTTTTCAACGTTGTCCAACCTTTTGATATAATATTGTCATCTACAAAGTTCATACTCAAAAACTGTGAAGCTGAGTTACAAAGAAAAAGAAACAAAACAAAACAAAAGCTTATGGTTGATTTTGTGTTGGATTACATCCATAGCTATTCTGCACAGGTCAGAATTACTGGGTCCATCTCTTTGTAGTTTGGTGAGAGAGCCATGCTCGCATTTGCGTGGTGCCACAAAAGTTAGAATCAGCTGTGGTGGAGTGGATCTTCAAGTGCCAGAGCAGGTGCCTGGAGGTCCCTCCAGTTTCTCCTCTGAGCGTGCTCTTGTGCCTTTTCCATATGGAGAGAGGGACCTGCAAGCATGGAACGTGTTATGTAGTAGGAACTGTGCTAAAACTAGAAACCCGGCTCTGTTGGCCTTCGTAAGCTTTTCTTGAGCTCCAAGATCTTAGTATGATGAGCAGCACTGTGTAGTGAAAGAACAAAGTTCTGTGAACCTGAGATTTGAGATTGTTCTTCTGTGGTCCATAAGTTTGATTTTCTCATGGTATTTAGTAGGTAGTTTAATAAGCCTTGCATGGTTTAATATGAGAAGCTTTACCCACATCAGGGTCTACAGTAGGAGATGTTGGGTTCCGTTCCCCCAGAGTCTAATTTTCCTGGTCTGGTTGGGTCCTAGGAGCATCAGTTTCAAGTTGCCTACATGATTCTAGTATCAGTGGCTGAACTTTGAAGAAGAGTGGGTGAAGTTATCTTTAGAATTCTTTGACACAAAGCTCTTGGAATTGTGTTTAAATTTAATATCTTTTTATTACGTATCACAGATACTTTTGTATTAGAAGTGTTTTACCATGGGACACAGCTGATCATAGCCTGTTCTTTGTGAGACAAATTCTATCTTCCATTGGAGAGTTTCAATGCTTGATGGTTGCAGCTTACTTTGTCATGGACTTTGGTGGGTTTCTTTTTCTTTTCTTTTCTTTTTTTTTTCTTTAGGTGTCATTAGTGAATCAGTTCTATTAAGAAGAATATGTGAGAGTCTTGAGGATGTACTTATGTATTCTCTGATTTTTGTTTTGAAGCTTTCTTGCTCCAGTCTGACCCAGCATTTCATTTCTGATCCTTGAATTGTGTGTGTAAGAATTTGCTGTTGAGATCAGCAGCTGATTGTGTTAACTTTGAAAACTCACCAGTGGACTGATGATTAGTGTTTCCATTTACATCTGTGACAAGTTACTTACCCGTTGATATGTAATTATTTTGAAGCTTTATATAGTTAATATTGGTGGTTAAAAATTCCATCTTAGTGTCTATAATTTGAATGTCAGATTGAAAAGGATAGCAACCTATAAAAAGTACTTAGGAATAGCCCATTTAAAAAATAGTCTTGTGCTTTCTTATAACTATATAATCACTTAGCTGTGAGTCAATTATTCATGGTCTTCAATATTTATACAGTGGCAAAGAAGTGGGAGAAGAGGAAGTGAAGTGAGAGAGGAAATCAGGCAGACAAGTGACTAAGAAGCCAGGAGAAGTGAGCAATGCCTGGGGAGGGAAGTGATGGGCACACACATCTGCAGTCTGAGCAAGGAGTATTTGCCAAAAGAAGACTGGTCATAATCTTAGAATAAACAAGGTTCCAGAGAGGTTGCGTTGTCGATCTCCCTCTTCACATGAAAGGAAAAGTGATGAAAAGATTGAAATGACTCGTGTAGGTTTGCCAGCTGACCCACGTAGCCTTCTGTGGTGCCCACTCTTACGAACAGTTGCCCCTGCTTTTTCCTTGGGTAGGTAAACAGTTGTCACCAATGCATGCCGTATTCCAGTTGAGATGAATACAACTTTGTAGGAGATCTTAAATGTCAGTAGGTAACGAATATTTTTTTCTAAGGAAGAGTGGGCTTTTTTTAGTGACTCAAATGTTCATACCAAGTCTCAGCAATGCTATTGGCTAATTTGAACTTAGATTTCCTGGTGTTGTGTGATGTCCTCTTTTTGAATAACTGTAACATTGATGTAGTAATAACTATCATTTGTCGTGACTGCATGGGTTTGTCAGGCACTGTATCAAGCCTATTATTTATCTTGTGTTAGTTCAGTTTCACAATAACCATATAAGGCAGGTGTTATTATTTGTATTTTTCCAAGGAGAAACTTAAAATACATAGTAGTTAAGTAACCTAAGTAACTGGTGTACTGTCACAGAAATGTAAAATGGTAAAGCAAGGACTAGAGCCCAGGACTGTCTGGATCCTGAACTCATTTACCTAGCCTCATATTACGCTGCCTGTCTGCATAAAGTAGCGAGAGATGCTCATACTGAATGAGACCGTATTGATGCGAGGTTCCTCCCAGAGAAGAAATCGTCTCTGTTCTCCATTATATCTCTGTACTTGGAGGCTAGCCAACAAGCCTTGGAACTTTTGGCCTAGTTGATGACCTAGATATTATAGAAGAATGGTGATGATATTTTATAACTAAAACTATGCAGGGCTGGAGAGATGGCTCAGCAGTTAAGAGCACTGGCTGCTCTTCCAGAGGACCCAGGTTCAATTCCCAGAACCCACATGGTAGCTTACAACTATCTGTAACTCTAATTGCAGAGGATCTGAGATGTTTACATAGACATAGATACAGGCAAAAACCCAATGTACGTAAAATAAAAGTAAATTATTTTTAAAAAAACTGTAAAACTATTTACAATATATATCATTCATCTTTTAAAATCATTTTTTAAATTCTCATGAAATCCCCCTTCCAGGAAAGTTTTCTCTGTACTTAAAAAGTATAATAATATTACAATATGTTACTTATTAGAAATTTTGGCACTTAAAGATCTAGGATAGGATTTTTTTAAGTAGAAAATTTCTAAGTCATTTTCTTTATTAATGTTTCTGACAATAAGTAAATAAGAGGTTTTCAATGATTTTAAGGATTTAAAAAACTGGTTAAATACTATTCAAGTTTTTTAAAGCTATCTGCAGAAGGCAAGAATAATAATATTTTATATCATGAGTCAGCATCTGTAGTCTATGTGTTTTAGCCAAGTTCTCTAGAGGAGATTAGTACCGTGATCCTTCCTTGATTCTAGAGCAACTCTGAATACAAGCAGATCTTGCGAGAGCCGGCCCTGCTTACATGATAGGTTGCAGACTTGTAGCCTAGGACCTCTCTGACTGTCCAGCTTCCTCCTCTCACTACCTTCTCCTTTACCTCTGTCATAGAGACGGCGAACTTTCCATGAACACCTTTGTGGTTACCATGCATTCCCACTCCAAGTTTTCTTGGGAGGCGGCCTCTTTCTGGAAGGTTTTCCAATCTAAATGACACACCAAGACCAAGACTTTTCCAGAAAACTAATTTGGATCTCTGAATCCTCTCAACACCCCCCAACCCGCGTCCCTGTCCCCCCCCCCCCCCCCCCCGCCTCCGTCTGTCCCCCCCTCCCCCTTCCCGCTATTCTGGCTCAGTCCTCATGTGGAGTATTGCAGGGTCTTTGTGAACAACTGAGCTTTTCTTGCCTTGAAGAGCTACGATCCTGGAAAACTCAATGGCTTTCAAGTCCTGGTCTAGCAAATTAGAGAAATGAGTAACACAGATCAGAGAGGGTCAGTTTTACAGAAAAGTTTATTATAGGTTCATGGATGGGATGAGGGGAGAGAGGTGAGAGTAGGAGAGAGAGAGAGAGGGAGAGAGAGAGAGAAACACAAAACTCATCATCAAACCATCAAACTTTTGGTCTGGGGCTTTCTAAGGAACTTACTGCAGAAGCTGGGGTGAGGTATGAGGGTGGGAGATGGAAGTCTAATTGACCTTACTAGGTTCTCCAGGCACACCTTCAGCCCAGAACTTACCTTTTTAATTTTTTTTCCCCAAACATATAAGCTTTTAGTTTATTTGTTCTCTCTGAAATTGTCTGCGCACCACCGCAGATCAAATCACTGCAGATCTACTCCTTTGGCTGTATCTAATCTCCACTCACTTTTTGCCAGCACCAACATTGGCCTTGGCGGTGCCCCTGACCTTCTTCATTCTGTTTTTGGGCTCCTTCCGCTGTTTCCGGGAGGTCTTCTTCTTCTCACAGAGGGCGTGTCTTGCCAGTCTGTGTCTGGGCTCCTTCTTAGCATAATCTAGAGAATCATAGATCATGCCCAAGCCAGCTGTTTTGCTGCCACCGAAGTGGGTCCTGAATCCGAACACAGAGATGACATCTGGTGTGCTTTTGCACATTTTGGCTAGCTTCTCCCGGATTTCAGTCTTTGGTACTGTTGCCTTCCCAGGGTGAAGGACATCAATAACCATCTGTTTCCTCTGAAGCAGACGGTTAGTCATGAACCTCCTGGTCGGATCGTTACCGTGTCATTCATGATAGCTACGGTGCCCAAGCTGCACAGGAGGAAAGGAGCCCTTTTTTACTCTTAATTATCTGCTTTGGTGTATGTCTTCCTTCATTAGACTGTAAACCCCTTGGAGCTAAGCTTCGCCATTTTTATTTTTGTATTCCAAGTTATTAGCACAGTTTTGTTTTTTTTTTAACATAATTCATGGTATACACTTGTATGCACACAATAGGTTCTATACACATGTCTGAAAACAGTAAGTGCTACACACGTTTGACCACAGAAAGTGCTACACACACGTCTGAACAACACAGTAGGTGCTGTATACATGCTTGCATTAAACTGAGCTTGCAAGAGAATGTGGAGGAGATTATCGGCACTGCTCTAGAATGCAGTCAACGACATTGCTGGTCATTATGGCACTGCCATATATAACTCAGTGTTTGGGGGCCTCTCCTTCCTTATGGCTGTTGCATCCTCTGGCACTTAGCCAAGGCTCAGGGATTATTGGTTGCTCTAAATTAATAGAAGTATGGTAGTCCTTACCACCCATGTACATTTCCCAGATCCTTAAGTTGCTTATCTCCTTGAATGTTGAAAGCAGAGATTATAAATTGGTTTTAGGTTCATCAAAGTTGACTAACTATGAGCCAGAATTTAGTAGTGTTTTAAACAAAGAACAATAACCTGCCTTACCTTCAATTTTATGGTGACGCGGATTTCTGTTCCCACACAGTAGTGGCTATTTCTGGTTGCTTGTGACACATTTTAGCTATGTGTCCTGTTCCCTACCACTCCTTTTGGAGTCCCTGGCATGTGGTCCATGGCTCTGTCTACTGCCACATGTGCTCTATTTTTCTCTCTTTTTTGATACTGAAAATGGCATTCAGGCCTTGCATTAGCCTCCATGGAATATGAAAATGAAAGACATACTTGAGACTGAGCTATCAGTTTCCAGAATGTCTGTCTTCTGAGGAGAATGGTCAATGCATAGGCATCCCGGCTCCTCTGTGGATATTTGGATTACTCTGCACATGTGGGCACTTGACCCTGTAATACCCATTTCCAGCATAGCCCTAATAGCATGACCATGCAAAGTGATGTGTGACTTAGAACTTCAGCATGTGCATTTTCCTCATGGGTGGGAATCATGAGTCCATTTATAGTCTGCATATTTATTTAATGTTGAATGCCAGCTGCAACTAATGGTGCATTTTATTTTAGGGAAACATTCAGGATTCTTGGATGAAGACAGGAGAAGATTCTAGGGTGGATGAAGCTGCAAAGAGACCATTTTCTCACGGTGATGCTGAAACCGGCAAAGCCACATCCACTGGCGATGCTGAAAAGTGGAAGCTAGAGCTGGTAAGTGGGGGTTGTTTTTCTGCATCTCCTTCCAGCCTCTTGAGTTTAGACCTGGAAGTGGACTTGTCGGATCATATGGTCACTCTTCATCTTTCCCCTTTGCTCCTCAGCTGACCATTTCAGTCACCCTGCGGCTCACCCAGGGTTGCTCTGCCTGCTCATATTCACTCCTGAACCCTCCAGTGGATTTGTCTTGCTGGTTACTGTATTTTTCTGTTCTAGAGTTCTTCTTCGCTCCTTTCTGTAACGTCCCTGCTTTCTCTAGTTCTTTGGCTATGCTTCTCGTTGCTCTTTGGTTACATTCAAGGCAGTTGCTTAAAGCCATTTCTTTAGGAAGTCCGATGTCTGTGGTTTCTCAAAGATTGTTTTTCTTTTTATCTTGTTCATGCCCCTACATTTTTATCTCCTTTATTCCCAAACTTTCCCAGACAGTTGAGTGCATTTGTATCTGCGTTCCTTGCTGTCCATTTTCATTTTGACACCTGACAGTGCATTCAGCCTGCTCTTCTAAGGTTGCAAGAGAGCTTTACCCCGTACCAGTTCAACAGGCTCTTCCTCAACATTTCTAATAGTGGCACAACTTAAGATACACTCATTAAGGTACTCAAAACAAAGTTTTAGGGCCCAGTGTTTTATCTCTGAAGGATAAAACACTCATGTAATTATCCTCTGGCTCAATATTGTTTTTTTCCCACTCTTGTGCTCTACAGATTTTGTGCTCCCTGCCATTTACTGTCTCTCCATTCCCATAACTAATCAGCATCCTGACTTTCATGAACATTTGCCAAGAACGCATTACTGAATGTTGTACTTGAATCTTGCCAATTAAAAAAATGTATATAAGATAGAATCTTACAATGGTGTATATTCTTTTGTATCTGTTCTCTTCCCCCATTCTCCCTATCTGCCCTCCCCTTTTTCTTCTAAATTTAGTTTGGCTTTAGAGACAGGGTCTCATATAGCCCAGGATGGCCCTGAGCTCACCATGGTACCAAATCTAGCTTTGAACTCAACCCTCCTGCCTCTGTTTCACAAGTGCTGAGATTACATGTGTGTCCCCCCATTGTGTTTCTATTCATGTCACTGCGTGTGGTAGAAGCACCTGTCTGTTTTCATTGAGGGGCCATTGGATGAATATACCACAGTTGACTTGTCTAGTGTTGCTGGATACTGGTGTATTGCTGCAGAGGACGTTCATTATGCCTGTGGGAGTGCGCCTCACACATCTGTATGTGTATGTCCCTGAGGATGGGACTCTTGGGCTTAGGCTGTCAGTGTTCAATGTGAATGAAATGTGGATTGAATGTGGTCATCTTCCAAGCAGTTCTTTACCAGTTTACCCCCTGTCAACTGCACAGGAGTGATCCTGACATCCCACGCCCTTCTTTACATGCTGCTGACAGTTTTGTCTGATGAATTTGTGTGCATTTGCCTGAGAGTTTTGTTCAGTTGTTTTTTTTATGTGTTTGTTTGTTTCATATAAAGTCTCTCTATGTAGCCCAGGCTGGTCTCGCACTCACTATGTACCCCAGGCTGTCCTTGAGTTTGTTGCAAACCTCCTACCTTGGAGTGCTTCTGCTCCTTATTTTATTACATTTATCTGATATGTTGATTTGGGGGAGTTCTTTGTATATTCAGGTATAAGGCTTTTCACACACACACACACACACACACACACACACACTTTACTATGTATAGTAAAGTAAGTTTGTAGTCTCACTTTTTAGTAAGTGGTTTACTTTTTAGTCCTTCTGGTAACTAATTGCTTGCTTTTATTACAGAGATTTCATTGTTTGTTCATTGTTTAGTACCTTCTGTATCTTCTTTAAAAAGCCCCTTCCTACCCAGACATGAGGATATTTTCCTAAAGTGTTTTCCAGAGAGTCTAGCTGTGTCTTTTACATTTAGATGTACAATCTGCCCAAAATTCATCTTGGTAGGTGATGTGAAACACACGGATCACATTTTGTTTTTCGCTCATGCATTTATCAATATATCAGAATTCTATTTATTGAAAAGGTCGTCTTTTGCCTTCATGGTTTCCTTTCTGCATTTTGTTTTTGTGGTGTTGAGGGTTCAACCCAAGACCTTGCACATGTAAGGGGAGCATACTCTTGTGAAGCCTTCCCTGTATCACACACCCTTTCCACAGGTCAAGAGTGGCTCTGCTTCAATATCTGTTTCATTGAGCTCATACTTTGCTGTCTTGGCTGTGGCAGCCTGAATCTGGTAGACCACATCTCCTAAGTCATTATTCTTTGTACAAAAGAATACCTTTACTATTTTGGCCTTTTGCACTTCCACATACATTGTGGAGTTTGATTTAGATTGTCTTTGGAGTATGTGTCATTTGGGAATTAATATCCTTCTAATACTATTTCATCCATCATCGTGAACTACATACAATTCCATTTATTTAAGTCACCCTTAGTTTTCATTAGTTTTTTTTTTTCCTTTGAGGTGCTAAGAACCAAAGCATGGGCCATGCACAGCTAGACAAAGCACTGTGTTGCTCAGTTGTATCCCTGGCCCTTGGATTTCTTGAAACAGGGTCTTGCAGTTTAGCCCAGGATGCCCTGGGGCATGCTCTCCCCCAGGTTGGTCTAGAACTCATGATCTTCCTGCCTGTGCCTCTGGAGTGCAGGGGATATGAAACGTCCTACCATGCTTGACTGTTTTTAGTTTCTCTGAGTAAAGGATGTAAATATCTTTCATTGGCACTCGTCCTAACTTGGTTTGGATGCAATCATAAATGACACTTATTTTCATATTTCATTTCCTAACTCCTCACATGATAAAAATCTTACAGATTTTGCTATTTTACTAAGTCATGCTTTTTAAGAATTGGCATTAGCATGATGGTATTTCTCCTTTCCTGTCCTTTATTTTAATCTGACTGTATGTTTGTACCTCAGGGGAGTTTTCCTGAGAAGCACATAGTTGGACTTTAGCTTTCAGCCACTCCAATGTTAGTTTTATGATATGGTACCTGTGCCCTTGTTAATTAACAGGATTATCCATCTAGTTGGTTTGCACTCAACATGACCACCTTGCTTTTGGAGTTCTTTTTGTTGTACTATTGTTTACTTCCCTTTTTGTCATTGTTTGAATTACTTTTGTGAGTTCCTTTTCTCTCCGTAATTGATCTGAAATAATAGTTAGCACTAGCATTCACTTTATTGCTCAATTCAGAAACCTTGGATTTCGTTTTAGAGTCTTTTCCCATCTCATATTTAACCAATTATAAAATTAGCCTAACCTGCCTCTTAAATGCCTCTTTATATTAAAAACTTGCTTTTTGGTGCTTATTGCTCACAGTTTGACCTCTTACTATAGATTTGCAGTTACTTCTTTATAAGCATTCTTTCCCCTTTATTCTGATGTATATGTAATTCAATCTGAAAAAAGTTTTCCATGTATGTCCAGTGCCTCAGCTACTTGGGTTGGATAAATAAATTTCTTAACATTCATATTCTTCCTGTGTCCCAAGCTTTCCTGTTTCTCCCATTTCCAGCCACTCTTTCTCTTATCATTTTACCTTCTGAGGCTAGGGTCAGGATACCCAAAGATATGGTGTGGTGTCTTTAGATTCCATAGCCTCCGACATCTTGGAAACCATCCTTCAAGTCTTAACACCTGCTCTGGGAAGCCTGATGGACTTCTTTTAGCTCGATTCTGTTTTCCCTCCCGTTTACCTCACAGAGATTCATGTGCCTTTCTGTTCTTTGTAGAGTGTAAGCTCTTGCTGAGGTTTGAGGCAGCTTTGTGTAGACCCCAAAAAAGTGCTTGTTAAATGGTAAATGGCATAACAGAGCTGACTGACAGATAGGGTGGCCATTTGGCTTATCGCGGTAGGCATGAAGCTTTCAGCCTCCTCGATTCGTTATATGTATATATATGTATGTATGTATGTATGTATGTATGTATGTATATGTATATATTGCATGCCACACGTGCTTTGTGTGCAGTGGGGGATTCTGTTGAGGTTTGGGCTTTACCCTCATGAACCTATCAATTTTCTGCAGAGTCACACTTTTAAGGATAAGACCTGCTATGTGCAGTTTTGAAAGAAAATCAAAGTTGTAGGCAGATACCATTTGGGGAGCCAGTGGTTTTTTATTGACATTCATCTAATAATCAGAACAGCATAGTTAGAGTGAACTATTGAAAATGTCCCTACAGCATTGTTCCTCCTGTGGGTAAGAAAGAAAAACTCGAGTTCATATTTAGAATTTAAATTTTCCCATGAAACCAAGACATGGTCAAAATGTGCTTTCCTGCCCTGTTTCACAGGAGAGGCTGAAACTCACATATGAGGCGAAGAGTGACCTTCTGGAGTCTCAGTTGATGCTTCTGAGGTAAAGTGAGGTTATCCATTTACAGACAGAGCAAAAGGGTGGGGTTCTTAAGATAGACTTTAATGTTTGGCGAGCTACCAGTGTTATCAAAATTAGTGTTACTTGATAGCATTTTATATGTAGTAGAACAATAAAGCAGTCACTCTGTGCTTCAAGATTGTGATAAGAATTAGTAACGTACCATTTATATGTCAACACAACACATGGCGGTAAAAATTCTCTCTAAGGCTGCATTTGAAAGTACTTTCCCCTGGACATTGCTTAGAAATTTTTCACTTTCTTTTAGGAAAGACTTAGTTGAATATCAGAAAAACTGTGAGGACCTCAAGGAAAGACTGAAGCATAAAGAGTCTCTTCTGGCTGCTAGTGCATCCAGCCGTGTGGGTGGCCTCTGTTTGAAATGTGCTCAGCATGAGGCTGTTCTTTCCCAGACCCATAGCAACGTGCACATCCAGACCATTGAGACACTGACTAAGTAAGTATGCATCGTGTCCGGAGTCTTTGCCAATGGAGGGTATTATGTCTCTAAGGGCATGGTGTCCTTTGATCCCATGCTAAGTCACATGTGGTTAAGCTCCAAATAAACCAGATTTTAGATGGTTCCTTTATTGTGGCTTTCTTGAAGAAAGAATGGCTAGGCTCTGGTCTACCAGCTGTGGGTAACCGTTATCACTGAACAGATCATTTTACCTCTTAGTTCAAATCTCATTTGAAGTAAGAGAACTGAAATAGATAATCTTCACAGGTCACCCAGTTCACTGACGATACCCTTAACACTATGCTTTACAAGACTGAGTAGGATGGGAATTCCTTAGATTTCAACCATATCTTGGGTTTACCAGTGTGGTTTAGGCAGAATGGACTCTCAGCACATCTTCTCTGTGTGCCTATTGCAAGGTATATTCTGATTTAGTGCAGGAAGGATGCAGCTGTCACAGTTTTAGCAGATGAAGGCTGACGAGGGAGCGATTATGGAGGAACATTTTTCCAACTACTGACCCAGCTGAAACACTACAGTATTCTGCGTGCATCTCATGTTCTAGTTTCCTTTGGAAGAAGTCTTTTTTTTTTGTTTCTGTAAAATTTCATTCAGTCGAAATTGAAAATTATTGTTTATTAGAGCATCCAGTGCTGGCTTGCAGTCTGTGTTTTCCTATGCTGACGACTCTTGTCCCCTCTCTTCTCTGCTCAATCCAAAAGCCCAAGCAGCATCTATTTCAGAGTTATTCTCTCACTAAACCCCGCCCACTTGGTCCTCCACTGACTTCATCATTTCCTCAGTAGTTTTAGAATACATCATGTACACACGAAAGCAGCACTGATACTTCCACTCCAGGTTCTGTCAGAGTATCTGCCTCGGGTGGGCACTGTTCTTCTCTATCCAAATTCCTAGTTTCTCTAAGGCTAATTCCAGTCAGTTGATCTCTGGCTCCACCCCTGATTCAAGGTTAACCTTCTTAATAGTCTCAGAAGGTCACATGTGATTAAATATCCCGCAATACTTTACAAAAATGAATTATGTATAAAGAGTCAAATGTAATTCAGGCCATGAAAGTATTAGAAGTAAACTGAAATCCTTGAACTTGTATTCTCAGCATGGCATGCAAAGAGAAAGTCATAAGCAGAAAAACAATTATTCCCTTGATCCATTAAAAAATTAATTTGTGGGCACTGGACATCGTAGCCCACACCTATAATGACAGTACTTGGTAGACTAAAGCAGAGGAACTGAGAGGTGTAAGTCAGCCTGAACTATATAGAAGATCCTGTCTCACAGAACGTAAGGTTGGATATGTAGCTAGGAGGTTTGGTACTGATCCAGCATGCCCAAGGTTTAGTTCCCAGCACTGTAAAATAATTTCAATTGATTAATTTAATTTACTTAAAATAAAATATTGGAAATTATAGTAAAAGGCTGGGAAAACACTTGCCATGTATAACAAATAGTAGAGTATACACACAGTTTTGAAATAAGAAATGGCACCCTGACTAGCTGCTCTGTGAGTAAAGAAAGCAATCTGTGGGAGAGGAAGCTGTCAGGACATAAAGATATTCGCTTAGTTTGTACTTAAGGAAATTCCAGTCAAGAAAAAAACAATCCATCGACTGGTGAAGATTAGTGATCCACGGTGACTGCAGTGAGGCCGAGGTTAAGCAAACGTTTTTCATGCCCTGCTGGTGGCACTATGAAATGAGCAAGGCAATGGAGCTCTCTCCGTTAATATTTAAATAATGCATTATGGTTTCCTGTGAAGAAATGCTCATATGTGCTCACAGTAGAGCATGCATAGAGAATGCTTCTGTAGCGTTATTTGTAATGGTGTGAGAGCCTGAGTATCCTGGGAAATAACCAAACTGTGGTTTATGTCAACTGTGATGATTTATGGACAGTATTAAAAAAAAAAAAAGAATCGCCGGGGGTGGGGTGCTTGAGAGATGGCTCAGCCAGCAAAGCTGCTTGGTGCCAAGCTTGACCATCTCAGTTCAGTCTCTGGCCCCTCATCATGGAAGGAGAGAGCCAACTCCTGCCGGTTGTCCTCTGACCTCCACAGGTGTGCTGTGGCACACGCATGTGTAAAACACACACACACACACAGAGTAAATAAATATGAAAAAGTAAGAATTGTATGCACACCCACACACATAGTTCACACAAACTTGCACATACACATTCACACACATAAAGAAGTGTAGAGGACACACGTGAACTATGTGAGACTAACTCAAAGTAAATAAAACTACTAAAGATAACACCAACACAAAGCCATTTGATTTTCTAGGTCAAATTCAATATTAGATATTTCCTTTAGGTTCATAGGAAAAGATTTGAAAGAGTAGACACCAGGTATTCAACAATGGTTAAAGTATAAAAAGGCCATTAAAATTCAAGATTTGTTTCAAATAGTCTTTAATCCTATTGGGTAACTAATTTTACAGGGAAATATTATAAAAAAAATAAATGTATTTTATATTAAGTGATTTTCAAATGAAGTAACTAGTTAGTCTAGTAAAATCACCCAGCCAATAAAATGAGGGTGTACCCTCTATTACATTAGCCTTCTAGGCTGGGAACAGAGTGTCGAACAGGCCTACAGTGTTTCCATTCATTGAGCATCTGGCTTTCATTTAGACATCATGTTCTTGTCAGTTATGAATGCTGTTGTCCCTATCTTCAGTTTGACCTCAGGCTCAGAAAGGAAGTGCCAGCCTGCTTGGTTCCTGTCTCTGTTTCGTCAGCAGTGTGCTTTGTGTTCCGTTTCGGTGACAGAGTAGGGTGAAAGTCTCTCCTCGATTATTTTTAGGAGTTTTGGGTTGTATGGCTCCCTCGTCTGATCTGGTATTTAGACCTTTCTGACTTATTAATGAACAGTGTTGCCTACCGAGTGTCACGCTGACTTTGAAAAAGCATCCAGCGTGTCTCAGGTTTGGACTTCTAGCTTTGGGTATTTAAAGGCAGTTCATGCTACATGGTTCTAGGCAGAATTCAAAAATTTGGACCTTAAATGTTTGCTGGAGCCTTTTTTCAATATGCCTTGTGAAACTGGTTGTCAGCTGACGCATTCTACCTCCAGCGAGTACTGTTTGGATGTGTGATTCAGGGGTGACTTGTGTGATAGATAAGGACGGGATGAGGCCTAACATGGGGACCAGACCACCCAGATATTTGTGTGTTTTATATTGGGCATACAGGTATTTGTAGTGAGCAACTTAATATTTGTTGATATTGGTTGTGTTTTTAAATTGATCTGAAGTGCCTTCCACTTGGTCTGCTTTGTGTTGTAAAGTAGGCCAAAGTAATATTAACTTCCTCCCTTCTTTTTCTTAATAATCAAAATTTAAAGGTTATCAAGGTAGTACTTCAGAATTATCAGAGAAATCCTGGTTACTTTTTTTTTGGAGAACTGTTTCCCATAGTGCTGTTCTGGGATTTTGGTCCATTTTGTGATCCTTGGCAGGCTGCTGTCTAGTTGGCTTTGCAAGACAGTGGCAGGGAGCTTTCAGAACTGGGGACAAAGAAATGTTTCATCAGCTGCTGGACTTCCCTTAAAAATGGTGGTAATAATACTTATTAAAACGATGCTTATTATAAAATGCTTAAAACTGACAATGGCACTTCCTAGTTACTCCGTATTTCAAGATAAAGTTGACACGTATCTCTTAAAGCAACCCGCTCCTTTGTGTACTTATGCCCATGGCTAAAGGTGTTCGGGTCTTTTCCTGGTTTCCCTGCGCTGAGTGTTGCATTAAGCGCCTAATGGACTCAGTCACTAGTGAGGGCCCGCACAGGCCTTGCCAGCCGGGACTTCCAGTTGTGTTTTTCTGCCCTAGCTGTTAGACCAGGCTGTGGGATAGCACGAGCTTACCATTGTGGGGCCAGCCCCTTGCCTCAGGACACTCCCTGGCCGAGTCCCTGAAGCCACTGTGTACTATTTTTAAGTGCTTGCAGAACTTTGCCTTGGAAGGTGATGTCACCCGTGTCTGTCCCTCTGTGAGAGCATCCTCAGGCCCAGCACTAGATCTGCCCTCTGGACACAGCTTCAGGAGCAGGAGTGCAACTGCCCACTAGTCCACCGGGTGCCTGCCGTGGGGGCCTCATAATTCTCAAGAACAGAAAACAGTAGCCTCATTAGACGCAAGAGGCAAGTGTGGCGTTAAAAACAGGGGATCAGCTAAGAAAGTGACAGGCAGATGAAGGCTGGGGTGGGAGGAAGCAAGGCTTCCCACCGACAGGCCTGGCCGCCACCCAGAGCTCTTTGTTTCCTGAGTATCCGCTGTTGGGTAAGTGGGGGGGCAGAGCTGGAACACAGCCAAAGGCGAGACGCAGCATAAGTGTGGCATCCTGAGCGGCCTGGATGGCTGTCCATTGCCTCCCCGTGGGTCGTGCTAGGAAGCTGGAGTGGGTCAATCCAGTCTGTGCAGATGTTCAGTTACTCCTGTTACCATCTCCTGAAAGATGATCTAATGAAACATCTGTGTTTGGAAATCATCTTTAATGATTTTCCGTGGCTTAAGAGGAGATGAATTTACATTCCGAAACATCTTGAACTTGAAGAACTAACTTTTACTTTGCTCTTTAAGTAATATTGACCTTTTCCATTTAAATCTCACAACATGACTGAGAGGGGGCTTTCTTTTGGTGTGACTTTGGAAGTCTTCCTGCTGGGATTTCCATATTCATACACTTGAGCTGTTTATTTTTTTTTAAATATGGAAAAATAGTAGACTCAAAAGCAGATTAAGCTATTCTAAAATTTTTAAATTTTAAGTTTTTAATTTTACACTGATTGCGTGTGTGCATATGTTTGTGTTGCTCACATGCATGCCATGGCACCCATGGGAAGGTCAGAGAACATCTTTCAGGAGTCGGTTCTCTCCTTCCGCCATGTAGGTCCTTGGGCAAACTCAGCTTGTCAGCCTTGACCGCAGTGTTTTGCCCCAGGGAGCCACCGTGCAGGTGCTATACATTTGTCATTTTGTCCTTTATGTTGTGGAGCATCTGCTAGAGGACAAATACTACTCTTGATAAGGGGATGCCCCCAAAATGAACTAAGTGGACTAAAGATGTCTCCTGTGAAAAGCAGATCTGTTAGACCTTGGCCTTGTGATATCTGCTAATTCTTTTCCACACACTGAGATGCTTGCCATTCTCTTTGGAGCTGGGGAGCTATTTTTTTTTTTTTTGACACTGTAGAATCAGGGAATGAAAGATGTCACTAAGTTATAACTTTTGCTATTCAGAAACTCTCAGGAACTTAAGGGAGGTGACCCTATGATTCTCAGATTGACTGTGGTCATTAAAGGATGACTTTCTTCTAGAATCCTAAGTCCTTTTGGATTGTGTATCCTATGAAGCTAGTCGCCTTTTTATGTTAGACTCTTTTTTTTTTGCAACTCAAATAAGTACAAATTCTATTTTGCTTGCATTCAATTTATCTTTTACTTTAGAATAATTTAATCTGCTTTTGAGTCTTCCACTTTTCCACATAATTATTGTGCTTCATAATATTCAATCAGAACAATTAACTGTTTTTTATTTCATTTAGAATAAAAATTGAGTAATTTTCATCAATTTAAAACAAATCAGGAAGCTCTAAAGGGAAGCTCATCATAATTCATGAATTTATGCTATTTGTAACAGTTTTTTTTTTAACAAAAGAGCTTTTATGAATGTGTTCAGCATTACATGTTTCTTAAAATATGGCTGTTTTCCAAATACCACAAATAGTTTAAATTCTTGTCTTCAGGAGATTTGTGAAAAGGAGTCATTGGTTAGTTTGGAAGGGTATTTAAACTCAGTGTTTGGAATCCTCTAAACAGCTCTTTCATGGTTGGTTTTCTTTTTAATCCCAGTTGTTTCTTCTCTGACAGTTTGGAGTCTGGCAGTGCAAACAGTGCATGTTTATTTCAGTGCTTTTGGTGCTGCATTGGAAAGCTGGTCATCGTGACGATGTACACACGATGGCATATGTACAGTGTAGCATGCTTTGCCTTTAGCCTTGTATGTGTAGAGAGTTTACCGCCTCATCTTTCTCTTTGGCCACTGGATATGTGATGGTTTACATTTTATTTTTATTTCGCATATATATATGTGTGTGCCAGCTTGTCCGCATGTACACCACATGCACACAGGTGTCTGTGGCAGATAGAAGAAGGCATCAGACCCTGAGGAACTGAGCTTTCAGCTGCCTGTGAGCCACTTAATGAGGGTGCTGGACCCAGGTCCTCAAGAAGAGCAAATTCTCTTACCTCGGCTGTCTCTCCAGCCCCCTCTACTGGAGCTTTTTATATAGTGATAAGTTCCAAAGCATCCTGAGAATTTGATCTGGTGTTTATTTAACCCGTGAAATTGATCCTTACTGTTTTACATGTCTCAAAATTAGTATTCTGTTTAATGCTGCCCCCAATAATCAGCTTAGTGACATCGGAGACTTCTTTAGGAGTGAGTGAAGCTTGCTTAGGATCAAAACTGGTGGCCAAGATTTTGTTAAACTTGAGTGTCAAATGTGTGACCAGAGGGCTTGCGAGCCCCATAATACTTCCCACTGAAATAAAAAGAACAAGTGGACAGACTGCAGGTTTTGTTCATAACCAGCTGAGAGAATTTAATTGGGAGAGAAGGAAGAAAAAGAAGCCCGTGAGAAGGATGCAAAAGGAAGGGCAAGGAGCGTAGATGTCCTGGCGCCTCCTCTGCACCCGCCGCTAAGGAGGGAGACCCCAGTTTCTCTTCAGATGTTGTACGTCTTCACACTCGCTCCTTGTTCACAAAGCTGCCTTTGATGTGCAGCACCGTCTTCTGAATGGGCTGCTTTTCCCAGTTCGTCCACTTCCTTTTCCTGAGTCGTTTGCTCTTGCTGAGGCTTTATGCTGTGGCCCTGCGTGTGCCAGCCCTTTCCACAGAAGGGCATTGTCACATGCAGATGCGGTCCTGCCATGAAGGCCTCAGTCTTTCAGGCCGCTCTGCCTGCCACTCGCTGAGGGAGGACAGAGGGCCATTCTCTGGGTTGTGCTTTAGTACATGCTGGGCAGGCCCTCCATAGCTGTCCTTCTAATGCACACAAATGCTTTTCTTCTGACTTCTGAGTACACGATCACATGGTCACTTCTCATTTGGGGTGTTCTTTTTGTGCTGACAGAGAAAGGGATGACTTAATATCTGCGCTAGTTTCCGTGCGGAGCAGCTTGGCAGAAGTGCAGCAGAGAGAGACAAGTGCCTATAAGCAGGTAAAGCATGCTGTGCAGATGACCGAAGAAGCCAACTTTGAAAAGACCAAGGCAAGTCTAACGATGGAAGTGGATGTAATTCACAGCCACTGTTGTTCCCTGTGTATTTCTTGGATTATTTTCATAACTAAACTAATTCCAAATACCCAAAACAGATGCCAGTCCACTAATGTTGATGTCTCGGAATTAAACAAACTTGCTATTTGGAGAATTATTATTTCTCTGCAAATATCTCTGTCCTATCACTATTCAGAGATTGTAGAACGATATGGGAAAGTGCTTAATCTTGTTGACTGAGAGTTTTCAGTGCTGTGGAAATCTCAGCACTGACTCACTTGTTTATCTATGTTCCTGTTTAGCTACAGGCAAATGTTTCTCCTCTGTATGGAGGAACTTCTAGCACATGTAAATAAGCCAATGTTAATCACACATGTGTGTCTAGGAGCATCTTTAGATGTGAATTTAGATCCATTGTGAGCTAAATTAGATGTACCTGACAATACTAATAAAATAATAGTTCACACTAAGTGATCAGTGCTCTAGACACTTTGAATAATTGGAGGTTGCTATTGATTGATTGCTGTGTTTGAAGAGCACACTTTAGTGAATTAAAGTTGTTCTGTATTTTCCTTTGATGTGTTGCTGGCCATATTTCAAGTGTTTAATAGGCACAGGTAGCCAGAAATGACCCCAGTGGTAGAGCAGATGTAGAACCAGTCATCATCACTGGAGGCTATAGTAGACAACATGTGTCTAACCCATGTGTACAGTGAACATCCCTAATCTGATGTACACCCCAAACTTAAAGTTTTAGAGCACTAATATGATGCTCAAAAGTTTTTGAAATTTTAGATTTGTGGTTTTGGCATATGGGTGCTCATCTAGTAAACTCTACACAAATACTGTGTCTTAGGGTTCTATCGCTGTGAAGAGAAACATGAACCCACAACTCTTTTAAATGAAAACATTTAGTTGAGGTGGCTCACTTTTGGTTCCAGAGGTTCAGTCCATTATCATCATGGCAGGGAGCATGGTGGCATGCAGGCAGATGTGGTGCTGGAGGAGGAGCTGAGAGTCCTATATTGGTGAAATTATTATGGCCACTCCATGTAGTTAAAAGGAAGATTTATTTAGTGGGTAACTTACAAAAAAGGGAAAGGTAGGTCGTGGGGTCTGGGGAAGGTGTATCACAGTCCAGCGGTGTTCTCTGGAGCTCTGCTCAGTCAACCTCCACCGTCCGTCTAGGGTCCAGGAACAGAGTGAGCACGCTGGCCCATCCAGATCTCGGGTCCCCGGGCGCCTCCCTTGGCCCCGCCTTGTAGGCGTGACAGTTGCCGAAGCCTCAATGGGGGTTGGAATTTCCAGATCAAAGCTGGAATGGCTACCCACTACAGTCCTATATCTTGCAGGCAGCAGGAAGTTGACTGAGACACTGGCCGGTATCCTGAGCATAGGAAACCTCAACTCCCTCCCCGACAGTGACACACTTCCTCCAACAAGGCCACACCCACCTAACAAAGCCACACCTCCTAATAGTGCCACTCTTTATGAGATTATGGGGGCCAATTACATTCAAACTACCACATACTGTAAAATATGAAGAATACAAAACTTGAAAGATCTCTGGCCAGATATTTTGGATAAAGGGGCACTCAATATGTACTTCTATCAGTGTTTTATTAAAATATCAGAGCTGATCAATTCAGTATGCAGGGCAGTCACAGTCATTGCCTATCCATTTCCCTCTCCAGTTCTTCTGTAATATTCTTAGGCTGGTTGACCCTCACTCTTTACCGATCTCATTTTCAAAAGGTCCACTAATGACCCAACTCCCTCACATATTCCTTTTCTTCTAAATTCCCCTGTCTCCTGACATCATGAGTTTCCAACTCTCCAGTTGAGGACCCTCCTGCCACTCACTTTGTCCCCGGTGACTCTGATGGGGGATTTAGCATTCACTACACTCATCATGTCCAGGCCTTTGTTTTGGCACCTGCTTTTCGGGACCCTCCCTTTTGGAAGTTTCTCTAACCTTACTCAGTGGAAACTGAATCTAGAAGATGTTCCTGGACACTGAGGAGCTATAGCATCTCCTCTTGTCTCCAAAGGTTTCAAGATCCATTTAATATATGCAACAGCAGCCCACGCCGGTCCCTATAACTCCTGATCCTTTTCTCTCTGTAACTCTCCCAAACTAAGATCATAAATTCCACTGGCTGCCATAGCAGCACGCCACCCCATCACACTAGCTCACAGGTTTCCATTTCACAGCCGAGGCTACAAGGCTAGTCAGCTGGAGAGTTCTGGTGGCCTTCATGGTGGACAGCGAGCACTCAGAATGTGAAAAATGAGCTCAGTAAAACCAAGTGCCTTGGCTTGTTTAGTTATGTGGTGTTACCACTTCATGGATAATATACTACTGTCTCACTTCTGTCATTGAAAGTGTTTTAATTCTTTAAATGACAAATAGAAAAATTAAAGCAGATGTGGAATACTGTATTTTATACTATAGATTATATCTATGAATACTAAATTAGGAAAGTTTCCGTAATATAACTAAAATTTGGTTCACTCCCATTGAACAGAAAACCGAGTCCTATTCTCAGGATGGACATCTCACAACAGCAGTAAAAGTTCATAGTTGAAAAAAATCACAGTTTCATTTGATCAAGACTGCCCACTATGTTTCCAGAAATAAAAACCCTGTCGCTACCATTATCTGTAACATCCAATAATAAAACAGGACTTCAAAGTTACAGTTTTTCCAACCTCAGTGAAATTAAGAAGCCTTGGCACTTTAGTGTTGTTCCAGCTGTTTGGGCCTTAGCATCCTCCTCACCCAACCTTAATTTTTCCATCATTTGGGTGGCAGCCTTTTCAAGAGTTGTCTGTCCATGTCACTCCCCTATCATTTCTGGTCACAGAACAGTCAGGCTTTCAGCAAATTCTAGATTGAATTCATGTTATTGAATTGTTCACTTCCTGATTACCAGTTCAGAGACCTTCCTGTGGTCTTCATCCGCTCACACCCACCCTGTGGCTTGGGACACATTAGCTGTCCAGACTTGACGATCAGGCCTCTGCCCCTGCTTTAGTTGGCATCCTCCTCTTGTGGGTCTTCTCTCAGAGGCCCTGTGAACTCCTTTTGGGTCTGGTTTACTAGGCCTTTTTCAGAGTGACTTCCTGGCCCTGCCCCCTACACCGCCTGATCTCTTGGGCTTCATTCTCCTTCCTTCACCTCACGGGACTTTTTCCTGGCACTGCTTGCTTGAGCTGAATTTCCTGCTGCTCCTAGACCTCGTATGAATGATACTCTGCTGGCATCTTCCACACGGCCATGCTTTCCACCTACCAGTCCTTTCAGATTGCTCAGTGATGCCCTCTCGCCTGACCAGCCACTCTAGACTACAGCCTTCAAACATCTTCCGCTTCCCCCACCCCGCCCGTGACTCTCACCCCCATGCTGTTTCTCTGCAGAGTTCCCTGTTCACGGTGCCCTCTGCCCACCTTTCCTCCTCACCTCTGCTGTGCTCTTAGCCATGTGTGTTGTGCAGAGTGTGGCAGTCGCCTCCTGGCTGTGTTCTCAGGGTCCTCCCCGTCCCGTGTGCCCTTTGCATTGCCTTAGGCTTTCTGAGTTGTAAATACCCCACTTAGGGAACTCCCCTGTGGAAGTGTGCTAATTCTCCAGGCTGGCCTTGCAGCTCTGTCAGTCTGGACCTTCTCCAGCTTTCCTCGAGTCATCTTTCACCTCACCCAGACAGCTGAAGAACCTGAATTATAACGGCGTTTTCGTGAGTTCCCTGAGCCAGCACCAACGACTTGGTACTCATCTGTGACATACGTGTTTGTCAGAGGAGGCTCAGTTCAGGTGGCAGTCTTCGCAGAAACTCCCCTGCTTCTTGTTGAATTCACCTCTGATTCCTATGAACACCCCGTTGTTACAAAGTCTCTGGGACTTCCTGTAGCTGTGTGAGAGAGAGGCATTGCATGCTGTGAATCCAGCATTTTCACGGAATTGATGGGAATCAAGGAAATAACTGGTTGTCACGTGGTTGACGTAATGTGATGAAAGTCTAGGAGTTTTTACCTATAGTTCTGATAAGACATATGAATTTTTCTTTTGGGGAGTATTAAAAGATAGCGAGTATGGATATTTTCAATTTGTAACTGCTTTTTAATACAAGCTGGGAGGGGTTTAGCGTCTTAGTTTCTTGGTGTTTGTTGCCATCTAGTGGGCATTGTGTGTATTGCATGGCAGGTAAAAGGCATTGCTTTATTGTACTATTTGTAGTGACTGAAATAACTGCCATGTTTATAAGAAAACAAATACCTGATATGAGAAGACCACAATGTCATTTTCAGGTAATGGTGTGAAACTACTGTCCATCAAATCTCTACTGTTCCACTTTCTAGATCTGTGATTTGAGCAAATTATTTCATGTTTGAAAGCCCTGGTTTTTTTTCACCTAAGTGATAAGAACCATTTAAATTTTCTTAACGGGGTTAATGAAATGATTCTGTGCTAGCCACTTAGGAAGCTTTTAATGCATAGCAAGTGCTCAGTGAAAGGTTGTACTTGGAAGTGTAAGTTATTACACCTGGAGATAATTTTTAGAGAGAAAAAAAAGCGGCAGGGGGTTTGTGGTACTGTGTTGATGAAACTCCAAGAAACAGCTGGCAAAGGTTCAGGCCTCCCACCTGCCCGCCTGCCCGCCTGTCCAAGGAGTACAGTGGCTGGTGAGGTGTGGAGGCACAGGCAGGAAATGAGATGAGCACACTGGAAGTAAGAGAACACTCTAAGGAAGATTTTCTTTAAAACTGGCTAAGTAGATTAAATAAGTATTTGTTTTATTTAAAAAAAAAACTCCATTATTCTGTGTCTTGGATTGTGGTAGAATCAAAAAAGCAGGAATAAGAAACTTGGATGTTGTGGAATATTTGTTCAACCAGGCAAAGATGTGTTACATTTGTTTCTGCTACCGAATATTACTTTAACTGTATAAAGATGTGTTACTTTTGTTTATGCTGTATTTGTTTAATTATGTACAGATGTGTTGCATTTGGTTCGACTTGCCTGCCTAAGGCTCCTGATTGGTCTAATAAAAAGCTAGCCAATAGCGAGGCAGGAGAAAGGATAGGCGGGGCTGCCAGGCAGAGAGAATAAACAGGAGAGAAATCTAGGTTGGAGAGGGGAGGAGGGGGAGAGAGAACGAGGGGCACGCCGGGGCAAGAAGCCAGGCAGCTGCCAGCCAGTCAGACACAGAGACAGCAGGAAAGTGAGACATACAGACAGGAAGTAAGGAAGGTAATAAGCCCCAAGGCAAAAGGTAGGTAAAGAAAAGCAGGCTAATTTAATTTAAAAGAGCTAAGCTAGACTGAGCATTCAAAGGAGCTGGTTGGTGGCCCAAAAGAACAAGCCTGGTGCACTTGGAGTGGGAAAAAAATGATCAGAAAAGCATTGATTGAGCACTGGACTCCAGTCACAGGCACGGAGATAATGCTCCTTGCAGCTCATTGCTGCAAAGCAGAAGCAACCATGAATGCCTTTGACAAAGATAGACCACATACAGGACAGTGGCCCCCAGAAGATCATAAGATAGATGACGGGATTCCTATCACCTACTGAAATAGTAGTATTAACAGGTTTGTTTGTGATAGTACTGGGATACGCACGCTTACTGATGCATTAAAATGTGACATATACAGTTATATATTGTAAGTAAGCCTCAGGAATAAAAATCAATGTGTTATTGGTGTCCATGTTTGTTCTATTGTTTATTATTATTTTAGAATGTATCCCTTCTACATATATATATATATATATATCACTGTGAAACAGTGTGTAGTAGTACACCAGCAGTAGCCTCATCCACTTCATAGTCAGAGTGTTTCTTGATTGCTTCAGAGGTAGTCACATGACCTAGAACATTTAGGCTTATGTAAGTGTGAAATTACATAATGATGAATATCTCAGAACATGGTCGCTGATGCATGCTTGTGCAAATAGTCTCAGTGTAGACTTATTGACACAGTTCTGATAAACAAGTATTTATAAATTAAAAGCAATACCTTGTTTTATTCATAAGTAAGAAGCTTAAGAATGTTGATAATAATTTTTAATGGGCTTGTTTCATAAAAATAAATTCATATTCATAAGTTTCAAATTTTATGTTCAATAGCAGTAAACAGTAAATCCTCATAATATCTTAATTTATTATTCATGAGTTTTTCCCTGGGATTTCTAGGAAACTATCCATAACAGTTGGGAAGGGAAATTAAAGATGGCATTAAATAGGTTTCCTGTTTTAAAATTTAGTTGACAGATGTCAGTTTTGTTGTGGAAAATGTTTGACTCCTTTATAATGGTAATATTTACCTTTGGCTTAATAAAACTACAATTATAAATACTAAGTCCAATAAATTATGTTCCAAAATAAATGTTGATAGGGACAGCATGAAATGACTGCAGAGGAAGAATCTTGGGTTGAATTTACTGGCTTGGAAAAGCATAATTCCTCAAATCCTCAAGGCTGGCAGCCATTGTAAGGAAAAGGAGAAGCCACCCACCACACCAGATCCCCCAGGAAAAATGGAGTGCAGGACCCACAGACCTGGTCATCTTAGTGGTGACATAGCCTCTGAGAATTGAGTTTCCTCATGTCAGCTGAGGGTCTTCAAAATTAATACATGAGAGTCCTTGAATTACAAGGAGTAGCATCCTGCAATAGTGTGTAAGTATTTGGGTTAGGAACCCCTCAGCTTCAGGTGAGGTCCAGTGTGAGGGAGACAGTTTTAGATCTCAGGGGTTCCAAGCTCCTGATTTAGGTCCATAGGGTAAAATGATTGCTGCTCAAGCATTAAGACCTGAGTTTGGATCCAACACCTGATCAAAAACCAGATGAGGCAGCGTGCATCTGTACTCTCAATGTGGGGTGGGGTGGGGCAGACAGGGATCTCTGGGCCATGAGAGCCGACCAGTCTGGTTGGTGAGCTCCAGCTTCAGTGGGAGACCCTGTCTCAAAATTTAAGGTAGAGAAGTGGTTGAGGAGGACTCTGGCTTCCATATGCAACATATATGTGTATGTTCACTACACACATGTACACACAACTAAATTTTTTATTTCCAAGTGTTACTAAATCTTACTGCTTTTTTTCATTGTAACCAGGTATAAATGTCAAAAAAAAAAAAAAGGTAAATCAAATGAGAGCTATTTAAAATGTGTGACCATTGGTTACATACCTGGTGATGTCATAACCAGTTTGTCACCTAAGGTTTTCCTCAGCGCTCCTCTTGCTGATGGGCTGGCAGGAGGCAGAAGGCTGTCCACACAGTCGTGGTCAGTACGGTTGCTTATGTGACTTACAGCTCCACTTTGTGCTTTCCACTGGACAGCCTATGGCTTGGCCTTTCCGCCCTGAGGACCATTTCCTCCTGTCCTGCTGACTGGATCCCTCCACCCCTGCTGTTTGGGTTGTGCCTGTTTCTCAGGTGTTCTTGCTCGTCTTATACTTAATGATGTTGCTGCCTACATTGTTGTTCAGTTGGGAATTTTTTTTTGATATATTGATTTTATTTACTCAGACCAGTAATATTCATTATAATAGTAAAAGTTATAGGTTTGTTTGTTTTTACTAGATTGATTAATGGAAAGTAATTTTTACTAACACAATTGTGTTTTGAAGCACAGAATTCAGTAGTTCCTAGTATTTCAGGCTCCAAGGGATTCAGTTATGAAAAAATATACTTCTTCATTTCTTTTACAATCTAGTTTTAAATTTCCTTTGTGAGGCATTCTGCTAGGATTTAGCTTGGCATTAACTCTGTTGGAGAACTTTTTAAAATCAGAATTATTATTTGTTTTGGCTAACCAGACACATTTGAAATTGGCTGTCATACTTTAGGATAGCAGAGACTTTCCAAAATAAAGAACTACAGGTGAATCTCTTCTAGATGGAGGAAGGAGGGTTCACAGATCCTAGATATTTTCTGTCTATAGTTAGTTTTTAGCAAAGAGCAGTATAACTGTGCATAAAGTCTAACAATGTGCATGGAGACTATTCCCTGTAATCAGAGGCTTTTCTCTGCCCCACCCCGTCCAGCAGTCACTTCCCAAATTATTACTCAGAGGCTTTTATTATAAATGCTTAGCCAGTAGCTCAGGCTTATTACTAACTAGCTCTTACGTTTAAATTAACCCATAATTCTTGCCTATGTTTAGCCACATGGCTTGGTACTTTTTCTTAGTATGGCATTTTCATCTTGCTTCCTCTGTATCAGGCTGGAGACTCCTTAACTCCACCCTCCTTCCCATCATCCTCAGTTTGGCTTTCCTGCTTAACTTCCTGCCTAGCTACCAGCCGATCAGCATTTTATTAAACCAATTCAAGTGACAAATCTTTACAGTGTACAAGAGGATTATTCTACAGCAATTTCCATTTCCATTATCAATCAATGTGACTGTCCAACCTATAATCATATAGCTTGTGAGCTTTGTGAGACCTGGGTTGGGCTAGTGTTATCATAAGACTGAGATACCATAGCAGCTTAATTAGGTTGAGGTATTTTTATTGTAATTTGAAGTTCCATTTCATTGTTGGACATTATAGATAATGGCCAAAGGAAGGGAGAGAGTTTTTGTTTTCTGGAAACATAATGGTTGATTTTGATCAAAGGAAAATTGTGATTTTTTTTCAATTATGAACTTTTATTGCTGTTGCAAGATATCCATTCTGATGACAGCAGATAGTAAGCTTGTGCTTGAGGGAGTGAACTAAATCATAGTTGTATTAAGGAAGCTTTATTAATAGAGTATTAATAGATGTCTATGGCTAATAAAATACAGTATTCAACATCTGCTTTAAATTTTTCTATTTGTCATTTAAAGAATTAAGATACTTTTAATGACAAAGAAGTAGCTCATAGCCTCGGCTGTGAAATGGAAACCTGTGAGCTAGTGTGACGGGGTGGCGTGCTGCTATGGCAGTCAGTGGTGTGGGCAAACACTCACCCGAGTGGGCTGCAGAGAGGGTCTAACTGTCTTAACTAAAAGCACTCCAGTGTGATTGTCTCATCTCTCCCTGGTGCATTTTCTCACTCCTGAGGTCCTTCTCATGCTCTTATCTGGCAGGCTTTGATCCAGTGTGAGCAGCTGAAGAGTGAGCTGGAGAGGCAGACAGAAAGACTGGAAAAGGAACTTGCCTCTCAGCAAGAGAAACGGGCTCTGGAGAAGGAGATGATAAAGAAAGAAGTAGCCAAGGAGAGGGAGGATGCTGAGTCTAAGGTACCGTGCAGACACTTTCCCATGGCTGTGAGGACGCATCTGAGGGGAAGGGCTGGCTTTGGCTCACAGTGTCAGTCACAGGAAGGCAGCGCAGAGCTCCTTGCAGTGGGGGTGTGCACACCTGCGTCTCACGCCAGCTCTCCTGGAGCCTTCTGCAGGCCTCCTGTGCATCTCTGACCTTTGCAGCCTCAGCAGCAGAATTGGAGGCTCTGGGGATGCAGTCACGGAGCCGATGCTGCTGTCTCCTAAAGTACAGGCTTCAGGGAAAGGTGACTGACTGCTAAGCAGATGTGTCCATGAGTGAAAGTCTCTCAAGCCTAGACAGTCATAGGAGACTTTTTGTCAGGACGATTTTGAAGTGAGGCCTGGAAAGGTGGAGGAATGGTCAGGGGAAGAATTGAGTTCAGGGGAAGACAGTGTCACGTCCAGGAAGAACACACACCCGCAGGAGCTGAAGCACAGAGCAGGAGCTGAAGCTGTGTGCATGGTTGGGGTTTGGAGCCTCCGGGCAGCAGGGCCGAGGGACTTAGGAGGAACGGTGGATTCTGAAGTGTGGAGAAGTATATAGGGAATAAATCACCCGTGCTCTTAAAATCCACATGAGTATTAGACATTTCATCCAAATGTGACATTGAACCACTGAATGGCTTTAATTGGACAGTGTTGTAATGATATGAATATGTGAGGAAAATCACCTTGTTAATAAATTGGAATTGTGTGCCAGGAGATCAGGTTGAGGTTAGGTTTGGCATCTTGGATCCAGGAGATCACTAGGAGTTAGTTATGGCATCCTGGGGACAATGATAGCATCTTGGATCCAGGAGATCACTAGGAGTTAGTTCTGGCATCCTGGGGACAATGATAGCATCATGGTTCCAGGATCACTGGGAGTTAGTTATGGCAACCAGGGGCAGTGATAGCATCATGGTCCCAGCTTTTCAGAAATGTTTCAGGTCATGCTTATTCTCCTCAAGTTCCCTCACTCTCAGCAGAGAAACTTAGTAAAGAGAATTGAAGCCAGTGGGTGGCAACCAGTTAAACTATTCGCCTCCCGTGCTGTCTCTCTCCTTTGCCCTTTCCCACCTCACGGAGCCCCTCCTGGTCATTGTCTAGGCTCTTCTGATCTTCATCTCCTTCCCATCACCTTCCTCGTCGCCCTGATGGCACTTGCAGCCCCTGTGGCGTCTTCACCACCATCCTCAACTCACTTGTTCCTTAAGCCACAGCTGGCCTGATCTTTCTGTGGCTCACAGCTCAGTGTGCCAGTTTCTTACTTGAAAAGCCTTGTCTCCCTGCAGCCTCAGATAAACCAGGATCCTTTAGCAAAACATAGAATCACCATCATTTTTCCCCTCTGGCTCTTCAGTCCCATCCCCTTCTTTTCTTCCTTGTGTTCCTATCCTACCACACTGACCTCCCTGCCCTCCTCCAGCCATTCAGACAGACCGATCTACCCTGTTTGTTAGGTTTGGTTGCTTTTGGTTTTTGTTTGTTTGTTTTTGTTTTTCAAGACAGGGTTTCTCTGTGTAGCCTTGGCTGTTCTGGAACTCACTCTGTAGAACAGACTCAGAGATCCACCTGCCTCCCAAATTCTGAGATTAATGGCGTGTGCCACCACCTCCTGGCTGGTTTTATTTAAGATTTTGAGTGTGCTTCACCTCTTAGCCAGAGGAGTCTTTCTTTGTTCTTGTTGGTCTCTTAGAGGTCTTGAAACAGGCTCCATCAGAGCCTCCCAAAGCAAGCCCAGCTTCTGCTCTATGGGGTCTCCTAATTCAGTTGATTGCAAATTCTTGTGGATTGTTGCCTTCTCTGACTTTCTGTGAGTCTCTGCATGTATGAACTAACATCCTCATTGCTTAGCACGTTAGCTTATGTGCAAATAGATATTTATGAATGAAGTACAAATAACGTACAAGGAAGGCAGAGAAGGCCCCGTGGCACTGGGAAGGCAGGGCTAAGGCCGAGGTCAGACCTGATCCCTTCCTGCAAGCGATCCTGGCAAGCCCTGTGGGAAAGGTGCTAGTTAGCTGCGTTCCAAAGAATAGGTAGGGTTTAGAATCCTAGCAGCTGAGGAAGGAAGAGGCCTCTGTTCAGCCTGAGGAAGGCATGGAGGGAGGTAGTTTTGAATTGGCTATTGTGTGTGTGTGTGAGAAAATAGAATCAATCACACACACAAACAGCTATTGCTCACACCTAGAGTATTTTTATTTGGGAAGGGGGTTGTTTAATGGAAACCATTTGACTCAGTAGCTTCACAATAGGAAACACTTGGATGAGAATTTTGAAAAGGAAGGAAAAAAGAGCAATAAATTGTGCCTGGAGGTATGCCAGGTGCATTTGTATAAGACTCTGCCCCTGGTGGGCACTTCCTGGGGAAAGGTGTCAGCCAACGCAGACCTGTCACCAGTAGAGTGAGCTCTGGCAGACGTTTGAGCTCAGGTCTGGTCCTGAGGACAAGTACAGATGTGAGAGTAAGGGGCAGCCAATCCTAGCACCCGGGGGTTCTTGTTAGGGAGAACTGCTTCAGAGAAAAAAGATGTGGGAGTAAGTCCAGTTGGCCCAAAGGCCCTCTGGGACTTTGTCTAATCTTCGGGGTGACGAATGCATCAAGCACTCGACAGGATCAAATGTGATGACACTTTGAAAATGTCGTAATTCTTTTTTTTTTAAAGATTTATTTATTATGTATACAATGTTCTGCCTGCATGTATGTCTACAGGCCAGAAGAGGGCACCAGATCTCATTATAGATGGTTGTGAGCCACCATGTGGTTGCTGGGAATTGAATTCAGGACCTTTGGAAGAGCAGTCAGTGCTCTTAACCTCTGAGCACAGGCCTTTAATCCCAGCACTCAGGAGGCAGAGCCAGGAGGATCTCTGTGAGTTCGAGGCCAGCCTGGGCTACCAAGTGAGTTCCAGGAAAGGCGCAAAGCTACACAGAGAAACCCTGTCTCGAAAAATAAAAAAAAAGAAAGAAAGAAAGAAAGAAAGAAAACAATTTCATAAACTTGTAATTCTTTTCTTATGGTGGGCATTGGGTAAAACTGAGCCTGTACCTATTATCATTTTTATTTTAGGGAATGAGCAGTGTGAGAGTATGCTCCTGGACAGCTTTCTTGTACCCGTGTGTCAGTATAGACAGATAGGCTTGAATACAAACTCTATCTGTACCTTTTATGTGTTATTGTGAATGAACTTGGGCAAGTAGCTTAGTTTTCTTAATCTCATTTCAGGGGACCTGAAAAATTAATCCAAGTAATCCAATTTCCATTATTCCGAATCCGATGGATTTCTTTCTCTAAAGGGACTAAAATGCACACACATGTGCAACACTAGGAAAGTACCTCGTTTCCCATATCGCTGAAGTTTCTGCATGATCAGCTTAGGTAGTTGTAATGGAGATGCCTCAGACACAGGTACCAGGATTTTACTCATGAGTGCACACATGTGCTACGAGCTAACAAGCATGCCTCACTGTCCCTCCTGGCCATGTCCTTGCCTCCTCCTCTGCATCTCCTTCCCTATTGTAGCATGAATCTTAAAGGTTCTTATTAATAAAATCAAACCTGAGGCCAGTTATTGGGGTGAATGCTGGAAGATCAGAGAAGCAGAACAAGCCACAGCTTCCTCGCCTTACCAGTTCCTCAGCTGATCCTGTTTTCTCAGACTGGAAGAAGCCTCTGAGTCCTCATCCAAATGGATCTCAGCTGAACTGCTTCTCGAAAGCCTAAAAGCTTAACCAGCCTAGTTCCTGGTCTTCATGCCGTATATACCTTTCTGCTTTCTGCCATCACTCCCTGGGATTAAAGGCGTGAGACACCATGCCTGGCTGTTTCCAATGTGGCCTTGAACTCAGAGATCCAGATGATCTCTGCCTCTGGAATGCTAGGATTAAAGGCGTGAGTGCCACCATTTTCTAGCCTCTGTATCTAGTGGCTGTTCTGTTCTCTGACCTCAGATAAGTTTATTAGGGTGCACAATATTTTGGGGAACACAATACCACCACACCCTCTCCTGCAAGAGACTTTGCAGTTTTCCTCTTGTTCTCGGTCCTCTACAATTTCACAAGCAGATTTGAAATACATGCCCAGGATAAAAACTTACCAACGCAAAGTATCGAGTGAGGTATTTATTGAAACAAAACTAGAAGAGAGTCTCCTCATTGCATTTTTAAATAGTATAATCCATGCGTATATAGTGTGCATAGATACACAGAAAGGAGGCATTGTCAGTGCATCCGACTGTAGCTGTGGAGTCAGAAAGAAAAAATTCGCTTTTCAAAGCTGCTTTCTGGGGCAGGGGGATGGCTTGGTTGGTAAAATGCTTGCTGCAGGAGCCTGAGTCTGGACCCCGGCCCCCACGTGATGAAGCTCTGTGGCTGTGTGCGCCTGCAGTCTCAGTGCTGGGGGCTGCAGACAAAGGGTCCCTGGGGCTCGGTGGCCAGTGGAGCTGAGTCTGTGAGTCCAGGTTCAGCGAGAGACTCTGCCTCAAAAAATAAGGTACGTAGTGAATGAAGGAGACACCGGGGCTGACCTCTGACCTCAGCATGAATGTGCACCCATGTATTTCCATACCCACATGCACATGTACACATGCACACACACACACACACACACACACACACACACACACACACACACACACAGAGCCAAGCTTTGGAATACAGTCTAATAGGGACAGTGACAAATTACTCGTTACCCTGTGAGTCTTAGGTTGGTGAAGTTAGTGCAGAAGCAGGTGCTCTTGGTTTCCTAACAGGAGGGCCACTCAAGAGACTTACTCACCAGCCTTCTCCCCCACCTCCATTTGTGTGGGAAGCTCTGGGAGAACAGGTGTCTCTGCCTACCTGCCCATGTTTGCATCACCCCCATGAAGATTACCTGCTGTGAGTTTGTCTCTTGCTTTCAGCAGTGGTCCTGGTGTGCTCTGAGCCGCTCTGGTCTGTTAGCTCAGTCCATCATTCATCATATGCTTATTTGACCCCCCACAGCACACACGTTTTCTTAGTTGGTTCCCTTGACAGTAGCCCATTGCCAGAATCCTTACTTTCTTGTCTCTTTTCTGCCACTTCATGCAATATGCAATGTCCTGGAAACCGCTTTGCCGAAATTTCTATCAAGCTTTCCCAGCCTAGGTGTCCTTGTCTCTTCCTTGCCACTGTCAAAGTTTAAAGGACTTACCTGACGTCAGTGCCTTGGACATCCAGCAGTGCTGCAGCTGTCTGTGTTACCTCTGGCTCTGCAGCAGATGTGGATGGAGAAGCTCCTGCAGGCTGACGCTGACTTCCAGATGGTGGGCGTGGGGGAGAAGACTGAGAGACAACAGGAGGGAAGGCCTCAGGAAGCTGGTGACAGGAGGGAGCAGACAGGGATGGGCAGAGGATCTAAGTGATGGGTGCTGGAGGGAGGGAGTCTAAGGAGGGAGGACTTGGTATATGCCTTGTGATAGAAACTGACACAGAATGTACAGTTAGCAAAATAGATATCTGCACATTTGCTTGAAACACAGCATTCTCAATATGTTTACCAGATTTATCTCCACATAAATATGTAATATATTAGTTTTAATAGCTTGTCACTAAAATTTACTGCTGTTATGTGGGTCCAGGAGACCTATAATTACAGGTTGACGATATGGATAATCATGAATTTGAGTTCTTAAACTAAGGAAATTAAATTGATACTTGATTTGCTCTGTTTATTTTTCTTTGACCTTTAATTATTGGTGCAGATTATAATATGCATAAAGATACTTTGTAGTTTGGTATTAGCAAAGCTATGTGCAAATTAAGTTTTGGGGCAGTCTTTTAATGTCCAGGACATGTAAATAACTGTAAGTCAAATATCAGAAAAGTCAATTAGTTGATCATTCTAAATTACAACGTATCTATAGGACTCATTGTTTGCATGTGCGTTGAGTGTGCTATTTATATAATCAAATGCAGGCACCTGACATCATTTTATCGCTGTAAAGCTCTTCACTTACTCTTCACTTTTGTTCAATATTGACAACTTAGGAGAGTTTTTATAACACACAATAATGGGTTTCACCCGGATGTTTTCATGCATGCATGTAATATATCTTGATCATATTCATCTTCCCATTCCAGTTACTGTCTCTTGTTCCCCTGGCCTCTTGTTTGTTTTTTGCATGTATGAACCAGTGAGTTTAATTAGACTTACTTGGTTTTGTTTGGTTGAGTTTCCTTATTTTACTTTATGCTCATTGGTGTTTTGCCTGCATGTATGTTTGTGTGAGGGTGTCAGAAGCCCAGGAACTGGAGTGGCAGACAGACGTGAACTTCCATGTGGGTGCTGGGAATTGAACCCAGGTCCTCTGGGAGAGCAGCCAGTGCTCTTAACCACTGAGCCATCTCTTCCGCCTCGTATAAGCTTATTTGTATGACAAAATTTTAGTTAGCTGTTCAATTATAGAACATTGTAACACATATCAGGGACTGTGGTAGAATTGAAGCGTCGTCGTTTCTTTAGCAGATAAAGTAGATATCCCCATACACTTTGTTCTGGGTTAGGGTAACATTCCTTCATTCTTAGTAGCTTGAACTAAGAAGTTAGCACAGCAAAGTTTGAATCACTGAAACAACACAACCATGAAGTCTAAGGACTAGGAAGCATTTTCAGTCCTGAGGAGAGAGGAGTAAGACCCGATGCTACCTGCAGACTCCCTCAGAAAAGCGTTCATCCTAATTATTCATCCATGCACTCATGGACCATTTGGTGCCTTTTAATGAACATGCCCTTGAGGAACTTCAAGTAACAAAACAAAACAAAAACCAAACCAAACCGACAGCTAGAAACAATGAAACGGTATAATTAAGTACCATGCCAGTGGTACACAGAGGTAGAGTGTGGTGAGGTGTCCACTCTGAAGGTGCTGTAGGATTATTACATGCCAGAGTAACTCTCAGAGTATTAAACAAGCAGGATGGCATGGGCAGACCGTGAGAATGGAAGCAGGTGCAGAGAGCAGGTGGAAGTGTTCCCAGGCACAGCAGCTGATTCGCAGCCCTGGAGTGTTCTCTGCTGGGAACTGGAAGTCAAGGAGGGCTTCCTGGAAGCCAGGAGATGGTTGCACATCCAGTTCTTGACAGGACTGAGGAGCTGTAAATAATGGGAGGGTAAGTGGGACTTGCCAGGAGAGAAACTACAGAGAGCCACTGTGTTGATTTGGGGAAGGGAAGCTCCTCTCTCTATATCTCTCTCCATCTCCTCTCTTTAAATTATCCTCTCTAATGTTTAATGTCCATGTGGGAAAGCACCTAAGAGATGCCCAGTTCCCCCACCCACTTTGAAATGTCTCCATTTCAGTCTGTTCCGTACCATATCATCTTTGCTATCTCAGGGTTCCAACCAACCTTTACACTTTATCATCTTATGCCTTTTCACAATAAGTTAGAGAGTCCAGGGAGTGAATAGGAGTGGTGGAGGTATTTCAGGGGATGAGGCGAGTTGAGGATGTAGAGAAGTGGACATATCCAACCCACAGAGAAATAATGTAGAGCCCAGTAGCTGTGCAGACACTGAACTATTGAAGTGACTTTTTAATATTCATATTTTCAAATACCATTGCTGAATTTTTTGTTTCCTCTTATAGATGTTGATCCTGTCTCAGAATATTGCCAAGCTGGAGGCCCAGGTAGAAACGATTACAAGGGAGAAAATTTCAGCTGTCAGTCAACTAGAGGAAATTCAGAACCAGCTTGCTTCTCAGGAAGTGGATGTCACAAAGGTCTGAACTTTTGGTTTAATAATTGCTTAAGTACATATTTTCTTTGAAAATAGTTTTGTTTAAATTTATTTATTATTTGTGTGTGTGTGTGTGTGTGTGTGTGTGTGTGTGTGTGTGTGTGTGTGTGTAGGCACACACATGCCATGGTGCTCCTATGGAGGTCAGAGTTAGTTTTCTCTCTACTATGGGCTCTCCCTCTGGTTTTCAGATACTGTCTGAGCCATCTCATCCACTTTGAAACCATTTTTATTAATATCCAAAGCTCCTGGTGTGGTCAGGAAGAAGTTCGGAATAAAAAAAGTTTTATTTCAAGAATAATAAAGGTCAACTTAATAAGTCTATCCCCCCTCCGTGGTACTGCAAATCCAAAGATAATTTGTACCAAATAATTGACAAAGACAGACTTGTGAATGGGAATTATATTGCTTTAACTGTTGAATCCCTAACAAAACTTAGCTTTCTGAGTTAGTTAACTAGTAGTGATTGTTTTTCCTCAGACAGTGTGAGGTTGGCCATCCCAGTAACAGTTTAAGATATTCTGAAAGGGATGTTTGATATAAAACGTTTCTATCTCTCACATCTATTTTAGATCTGCTTCTAAAACCAATGGTTTAGATTAAATTCTTAGTTAAATCTTAAGTTTAGCATAAATTCCTATTTTATTGATACTTAAGTTACACATTTAAAAACTACAGCATTTGTTCTCTGGGTCTCACTAGTCAGTGAAGTGAGAACTAAAACATTTAATGGTTTTAACTAACTTTAGAATGCTACTTATCTGCATTTCAAGTAAATCACTTGACTAGTAAGAAACTGAATATTGGAATAGGTAATATATAAATTAAATCAATTCATTCTTTACCACTAAATTTACAGATAATTTTATAACATGATAACCAATACTGACACATTTTATTCCATTGTTGCTTTATAATTAATCAGAATTATTTTAGCTTATACATTAATTTATACATACCACATACAAAAAGAGCTATTTCCCTTTTCCCTTTCTAATTCTCCACTTCCTAACATTCATGCTTGATGATGGAGATCTAAGAAGCTCCTGTTTGCTGGCATACCTCTGTGTCTGTCTGGAGATGAGATGGAAGTGAGATCTGCCAAGGAATCGAGGAATAGGTGAAATCCGTGGTACTGCTTTGCGGTTCATTACAGGATACACCTTTTTATGAAGTATCATGATGTAATGAATGAGTTCTTGGCCCTACAACTCTCCAAAAGGACTCAAACATCAGAGAGTGACACATTAGACTAAGTGACTTTGAAATAGTCTCCAACCCTGAGAGAATAATTCTGGCTCAGTATAATGTCTTGACTTGTTTTAGAAGAAGTCTCAGTGTTGTGGATGAATACAGTAAGCAATGAGCTGAAAGGACCAAGAAAGTGAGAGTTAAAATTATAGAATCAAATGATCATTTAGAAGACTAGACTCAGACATTCGTTATCCAGTACACGTAGATAGATGTCATTGCTAATCACAGTTGAGAACTGTTATTTTCTAATGTTAGAAATTTGAGAGTTTTTCACTTAATTCGTAGACCTACCTAAGCCAAACAGTTTGGAATGAGAGATTTTTCTGTAACTCTTCATTTTTATTTAGTATTTTCAGTTTAGAATTTTTTCTTTTTCATTTATTTTTCAGGGAGGGGGTGTCAAGACAGGGTTTCTCTGTGTAACAGCCCTCCCTGGCTGTCCTGGAACTTGCTTTGTAGACCAGGTTGGCCTTAAACTCACAGAGATCCTCCTGCCTCTGCTTCCGAGTGCTGGGATTAAAGGTGTGTGTTACCACTACCCAGCTCAGTTTATAATTTTTTGAATGAAAGAATCAACTCTCATGCATTGAAGATTGATGTGTATGTGCGTGTGTGCGTGCATGTGTGTGTGCGTGCATGTGTGTGTGTGTGCATGGGTATGTGTGTGTGTGTGTATGCGTGTGTCATTCTTTCTTGTTCTGCTTTCTCACTGCTCACTACATACCGGTCTTGCTGCAGTGCCTATTGTTTCTAAAGAGCTTTTTATTTGAGCAAAGGAAGTCATGTAGATTTCATACTTTACTATATTTTAATATCTCAAATATGATGGAACTAATTTTTGAAGCTTCTAAAGCCATCATTTTTGAAGAAATGCCAAATTGAAAAGTTGCAGGCAAGAATAACCATTAGATAGCATGCAACTGTTAAGACTGCATTGGAATATCAGAAAGAGTTGTAATTTGACTCTACTTTCCATGGGTTCTCAGTTACAGCAAAGGCTTATTAGTTCTTTACCTAGACTTTCCTGGTAATTCTGTTTCTCAAATTTGTTTCTCTATGTGCAGTGACCTGGATTAGAGAAAGAAAAAAGAAAATATTGCATACATGATGTTTTGCAACATTTTAAAGATGTTATATGTATTAATTATCTAATAATATATCATAGTTACTTCATTTGAATGTATGTTTTTCTCTTATATAGAAGGCCACAGTTATAATTGTAGAGCATGCTTAAAGCCAATATATGACTTTTATTGGAAGTTATTTTACAGTGTTTAAGTCATATTGTGTATGATTGATGCTGTCTGTAATGTTTACAGTAAATTCTGGTATTGTATGCCTAAATATCAATAATATAGCTTATTAGCAAAGAAAAATCTTTATAATTTTCCTTAAAAACTTAACTGATGAAGTCTTTAAAGAAATATTTCATAGCTAGGGGTGGTGGTGGCATTCGCCTTTAATCCCAGCACTCAGGAAGCAGAGGCAGGTGGATCTCTGTGTTCAAGACCAGCCTTGTCTACAGCACAAGTTTTAGGACAGCCAGGGCTGTATTTTATAATATAGAGAGGATGTTTGACCATATGTGTGAATAATAACATATTTTAACTGTTCTAATTATGAATTTTAGTATAATTTTAGATGGTAGTGCCTTTTGCTGGTATTTATTTAAAACTTTTTGGATTTTTTGTTTGTTTGTTTGTTTTTCGAGACTGGGTTTCTTTGTGTAACAGCTCTGGCTGCCCTAGACCTTGTTTTTTAGACCAGGCTGGCCTCAAACAGAGATCCACCTGCCTCTGCCTCCCAAGTGCTGGGATTAAAGGTGTGCGCTGTCATGCCCAGCTATTTGAAACTATTTTATATGAAATAATTTTGAAAATTTACTTCAATTTCTTAGTTATGCATTTCATTATTTTATTGTTTTTGATTGTTTGAGAAGGAGAAGTGTGTGTGTGTGTGTGTGTGTGTGTGTGTGTGTGTGTTCACGTGTGCCCTCACTATGGCACTCGGAAGTCAGAAGACAACTTGAAGGGAAGGAGCAGGCTCTCTCCTTCCACATGGCATCCTGGGATTGGGCTCCGGTAATCAAGCATCATTACCTGCTGGTCCTTCTGACTTAACATTTCCTTGTTGCAATTGGGAATGTTAACCTTAGTAATTCCTTGTATTGCCTTCAAGTCTTAAACTGTATTCAAGACTCTTAGAGAAGTCTTGCTGTACTTTATCTGTGTGTCCTCTAGGGGGCACCAAAAGATCTAATTGTCAGCATTGCTCTGCCGATTCCAGAGGCTATTGATCTGTTTTTACACTCTAACAGGTGTGTGGAGAAATGCGCTTTCAGTTGAATAAAACGAAAATGGAGAAGGATGAAGCAGAAAAGGAGCACAGAGAATACAAAGCAAAATCTCAAAAGGATCTTGAAATTAAAGATCAGGTAAGAAAAGACACAAGCACAACTATTAAGATATTAGTAACATGTTTTCTGAAGTTGGTGTGGTTTTATCCCTAAGCTATGTGTTTCTCTGGTATTGTTTCTAACTAATGTAAGGACCCAGTTTATACTATTAAAAGAATTTCATTTATAGTTGCCTGACATGAAGTGGTGAGAATACAACTGCTTGCATATGAAATTCCAATTTGACAGTTCATAAATATACATTTGGATATGTATCTATTACTTAGAAAAGTTTAAAAAATGTTCTAATGCACAGTTTGAACCTAAAATATACGTATATAAAGTTCTTGAAAGATGCCAACTTGCATCCAATTTTAAATGAAAAACTTTAAAATTTGTAAGATGAGATGAGTTGATATGTAAATATGTCAATCAAATTGATTGTTGGCAGAATGGAACCAGTTTTAACTAAGATAGCCATGAATATGTTTGCTCAGGAAGCCTAAATACAGTGAAATTAGAAATGTTAGGGAAAATGCTACTTGCTTCAATTTCAATTTTGAACAGATGTTTTCTGTTAGAACTCTGTTGAGAGTGTATAGATACTCCAGTTTTAATTGACTCTGGAGAAGGCTTCTAAAGAGAAACTTATGGCAGATTGACTCCTGACGCTCTATTTTTATGTTACGTTATAGGTCACTGAAGGTTTGCATTCCTTATAGCCAAGAAAAGCAGTGTATTCTATTAAAATAATAAGACTGAGGTATCAGTATCAATAATTAGAGATGTCCTTACAATTTAGAAGTAAGTGGCTCCAGATAATTTTACAACATATTTCTAATCAAGGCTTTCTATCATATTTTCAACATATTGTCCCTTTCACCCCGTCAGCTGGGATGACAAATGACACAAAGGCAACTGGGGAAAGTGTTAAATAAGAAAGTGAGGATGAAGTTTGTGCAAAAAAAGTCCAACCGTGGCTGAAACCCTTAGGACTAAATTGAAACTCAGACAACTAGAATAAAGTAGTTTTTAAACCACTAGATGCAGACTTTATGATGTGTTCTACATCTTGGGTCTAATATTAATGTGTACAGACTTCATTCATCCAGTTGGGGGCGTCCCTGATAGTGGAATGGAAAGTTCTTTCCATCAAGGAATGAAAGTCTGGGACTTTCCTTTCTGATATCCTACAGGCTTTTTACAGTTATGGTGGCACACCCTGTAACACTAGTCAGTATCTTTGGAACTATTATACAGAACTCTAGAAAAAAACAAAAAGGTGTTTTTGACTAATAGAACAAAGAAGCAAAGAGTTTTGGAATGATTTAAAATTATATTATCATGATTTAAAAAACCCTACGCTAACAAGAGGAGATCACTTGGAAATGAGTAACCTAGTTTAAAAGCACTTTTATTGTCTTGTCTTTGTTTGTTTGTTTGTTTTGTTTTGTTTTTAAAGCTCACTAGCTTCTTTTAAATGTACAAAGGCCAAAGTTGTAAGGAATGATTTTCCTTTGTCACTGTTTCCTGATGTCTGAAATATTAAGTTTCCCTGATGATCCTTAGTGATGCAGTGTAGATGGAGATGTGCCTTTGGGGAGGGCACAGTTGTTGGGAGTAAGCCTGTGGAGGGGCAGGAGGCTGTACTTGGTACCGTTTTTTCCCGGGACAGACTGTGAGGAGATCGTGTAGGTCCTCTCTGTAACAGTTTCCGAAAGCGGTCGCTTCTCATTCCCTGGGTGATTTGGAGCAGCAAAGCAGCGATTGTTCTTTGGTCTTTCAGCCATGACCTGACCTTCTGTCTCTAAGACCGGAGAGCTATTTAGCTTGGCCACCATCTGCACCCAGGAGAGAAATTTACATTTAGCTTTGAAAAGCTGGCCATGGAGAGCATCTATCTGAAATACCTACAATGATATCAAGCATATTTAGTTTTAAAGCCTGATATGTCATACAGTCATCGGAACCAGAAGCCTGTCTCTTGGTTTGCAAACAGGTGTTCCCCATAATATAGTCATTTTATCCATATTTTAGCTAATCTGGCCACTTGATGGGTTTTGAAAGTAGGTGGGAAACTGTGAGATCGGAATGTGGTGAGAACAAGAGCCTCTTTGATGTATACAAAACAGGGCAAATGGTTGACCACCAAAATGATTTTCCTCGTGACCTGAGCCTTGACTCTGGCGTAATTAGAAAGAAAGGTTAGAAGAGGAACAATGGCCGTCTCTTCCGCCCACTTTCTTCTTTCTCTTTGTATTGTGTTAGGACCCATGGGTGAATTATCCTTCCCATCGACTCCTTTGTATCGCTCCAGCTTAGAGAACTGCTGTCAGTCTCGTGGGATGCTTCTGCACAAGAAAAACAAAAGGCATTCGGTGTGGAGATTGGGAAGTTTGTGCCTTGATTTTTTTTTTTTTTTGTAAATATCAGATACACACACACACACCATCATGCGACTTTAAAAGCATATGAAACAAAGGGAATATTATAAGCAATCTATGCACTTCTAGTACTTATGTTCATTATTGTGTCAATGCTGTTCCATAGAGTTCACAATTTTTCTCTTAACTTCACCTTCATTGTTGTATTTTTTCATCTTACCAATATCAATTTCCTCTTTCTCATTGTCTTCCTCTACCTCATCTCCTTTTGCAGAAATATTTAAAACAGATATCAGATATTATATTTATTATTTTACCTACAAATACTTTATTGTATATCCATGAAGGAAAATTTTATATTATATTATCACACTGAGCAATATTAACAATAATTAGCAGCAAGTGTCACTCAGGCAAGGTTTACATTTCCTTATCTCAAAAATGTCTTGTAGTTGGTTTATTCCAAATGCAAGGCAGATGTGTCTTTGTTTATTCAAATGCTAAGGTCCTTCCCTCATGAAACGGAGGTGAAAGGAAAATTTAGTAAGAAACTCACCTGTCTTTATTATCTGTTAAATTTCCCATGGAAAGCTTTGCTTGTGCTCTGTACTTCTAAAACATCTGGTTGCCCTCTACAGAGCTACGCCTTCATCGTCTGCCACACTATGGGAGCACGTAACCACCATGCGGCACTGATTTTCATCACATTCAAGAAGGAGGCCAGAGACTCTGAAATACAAACTACATCATTTCAGAACCCTATATTTAAGATTTAGGAATTTGCAGGAGACCCTGGCATTGTTAGGTTAACTGATCGGAAATGAAAGGTACATTTGGAAATTTTCTTTGTCAATTTTGAATTTAATAGTTGAGTCTCAAAGATGTGCCTGTATAGCCCCTAACCTTTATCAGGGCCAGTGCAAGTAAGAATGCAGGGCCTTTTGTTCAGAAGAGAGAAGCATGATGTTAAAGGTGCTACAGTAAGAAGCTTTCTTTTCTCTTCTCTTTTCTTCTCTTTATTCTTTAGTCTCTTGAATGCCTCCTCCTCTTCTTTCTCCTCTGCTTCCTGCTTCCCGTCATGATAATTTAAATTTGTTATTTAATTTGAAACTATATTTAGCATAAGAATTAAGAGTGGGTGTAGGTCCTCATATGTACCCAATAACTGAGGGTGCATATATACTCCATCAACTTCTAAGTTTTCTTTGTTTATGTGTGTGTGTGTGTGTGTGTGTGTGTGTGTGTGTGTGTGTGTGTTTCTTCATGTGTATGCACATTTGTGTGAAAGCCAGAGTATAACCCCAGATGTCATCCTCGGGAATGCCATCAACTTCCTTTGAGATAGGGTCACTGGTCTGAAGTTCACCAGTGAGTGCTAGCTTGGCTCTCCAGCAAGCTCTAGGGATCATCCTGTCTCTGTTCACCAGTAGGGGGATTACAAATGCCTCCCATGTCTTCCTCTCGCTCCCATATAGAACTCCAGTAGAAAGACATGAGTCCCTTCTCAGAATAGAAGTAAACTGTGGCCCAGTCATCCCATTTGACTCTGGCCATTGTTGCTGAAGCTGGAGTCTGGATGGGGAGATGGTCCAAGAAACCAGAGCAGTTGGGGAAGCTGTTTATTGGTGATCTGAACTTTGAAACCACAGACAATAGCTTCAGAGAACCTTTGAGAAATGGGGCACTTTTTCGGACTCTGTGGTGATGTGAAACCCTCAACAGAAGTCAGTTGGCTTTGGTTTTATGACTGGCTCTTGTGTTGAAGAGGTTGGAGAAGCAATTGTATGCTGGACTACACAAGGTTGATAGGCATGTGGTAGAACTAGAGAGAGCCATTTCTAGAGAGGAGTCTGTAAAGCCTGGTGCCCATTTAATAAAGAAGACATTTTTGTTGGTAGTACTAAAGAAAATACAGAAGAATACAATCTGAAAGACTACTTTGAAAAGTATGGGCGATTGAAACCATCCAAGTTCTGGGAGTGAAGCTGAGTGGGAAAAGGGGGATTAGCTTTGGTGAATTTTGGTAATCATGAGCTACCAACTGTCGATGGGTGTAATTGTGACATGAAAAGGGCTGTTTCTAAACAAAAGATGCAGTCCACTGACCTCAGGTCAGGGAGGTGGGATGACAGCTTTATGGAGGACATTTGAGATGTGGTAGAGGTAATTTTGGTTTTGGTGGAAACTTTGGTGGAAGGGGAGGCTATGGTGGCAGAGGTAGTTTTGGAGGTTGATTTAATGCATTTAGAGGTGATGGTGACAGCTATGGTAGTGGTCCTGGTTATAGTAATAGAGGAGACTATGGTGATGGCGGACCAGGATATGGAAACCAAGGTGGTGGATGCAGTAGTGGAGGAAGAGGATATGATGGCTACTATGATGAAGGAGGAAATTTTGGTGGAGATAACTGTGATGGTGGGAAGTACAAAGGTTTTGAAAATTATGGTGAACAACAGCAATCAAATTAGGAATCCATGAAGGTGGGCAGTGTTGGTGAAGGCCACTCAGGCAATCCCTATGGTGATGTCAGGCTGTGGACCTGGTGGAGGAAGTGGTGGATCTGGTGGATCTGGTAGCAGAAGGCTTAGCAAACAGCAGAAAAGGGCTCCAGTTCTCAGAGAAAGGAGGAGAAGTTGTCAGGGGAGCAACAGGTTACTCTGTGACAGTCGTCCCAATGCATTAGCGGAACTGTAAAAATCAGCCACAGAAGGAACGGTGGTCCATGATCGGAAACGTCACTGCAGCTTAAACAGGAAACCCTTCTTGCTCAGGACAATCATAACACAGTTTGCAAAACATGCAGTTGTTTATTCATGCAGTGTAGTATCAGTTAGGTGTGCATTCCTGAGGTCTTTTATCTGTTGTGGCCTTGTCTTTTTTTTCCCCCTTGTTACATTAAGCATATTGCCTTGCAAATTGCTGTAGGTACCAGGAATAAAAAAATTAAGGAATTTTAAACTTTAAAACAAAAAAATGCTCACCAAGCCTGGCATTTTTCTGGGTTCTGAGTATTCAGTTCAGGTCTCCTCATACATGGTGAGTGCTTTCCTCACTGACCCATCTCCCCCAGCATCTCAGGTTTGTTTATTTTCCCAGGCACTGTGCCTGGAGTCAGTCTCCTTTATTCTAAAGGGGGCAGGTAGGTGGCCCACAAGGACTATAGCCTCCACTTAGACCTAGGATACCTGTCCTTGCTACTGATCCAGGAGCAAAAGGCTCTACACTGAAGCCTAGGGCATAGATGGCCACTTCTATGTCCTTCCTGACATGTGCATGTGTATATACACATCCCAGCAGGCGAAGTTCACATCTAGGCTCCTGCAAGGGGCAAAGGCAGCTACAGACCACAAGCTTCTCCCACTTACAGGACCTGGTTCCACCCTGGGGGGATCCCAGCAGTAGTTATGTTGGGACAAGACAAAAACTGGAGGGGAACACCTTTCAGAGAACTCTTCTAGGGCTGCAGGGACAGGGGAAAGACCACATGGGTGAACTGATGCTCCATTGGTCCACCAGACTGCGGGCAAACTATGAATCGTCAAATAAAAGTCATTCAAAATTGCAAAACATTGATTGTGGGGCCATAAGTTGCAAGTATCAGGCCCTTCTTTTTTGTTTTTAGTTTTGTGAGATAAGGTCTCACCATGTAGCCCAGGCTAGTCTGGAATTTGCTATGTTATATAGTCCAGGCTGTTCTCAACTCAAGATCTCACCCAGCTGCAAGAACTTTTTAAACAGTGCTGTGAGACTGCATTGAGAACATGCCACGAACTGCCACACCTCTGCAGAGTAGGGGTTTGCAGTGATGGTGTGTGTGACACTCATCCACCTGATGCCCCCCCCCCCCCCCCCCCCCCCCCGGTACTCCTTGTATCAGAAAGGAGTTAGCCAACTGAGACTCCTGCTAGGTCTGCTCACTGCCTGTTTTCACTAGCGACATTTTATGAAAACACAGGAACATTGCTCATGGATTGCTTTTGCTTCTTCCCTGATACAAGAGCAGAGCTGAGTGGGACTCAGTGTTAAGATCCTGTGCTGCTCCCGCAGAGACCTGTGTTCATTTCCCAGCACCCAATTGGCAGCTCACAGCCTCCTATAACTCCAGCTTAGGGTGTCCGACACCCCTGGCCTCTACTGGAACCTACAGTCACATAGTTAAAAATAAGAAAAATAAATCTTTTGGGGGAAAAAAAGGCAGAGCTGAGAGGGTGTGGCAGAGACCTTATAGCCCACAAAACCCAAATATTATTTTATTATCTAACCTTTGTAGGAAGAGTTTGCTAGCCCTCCTCTGGGGGGAGGGTTCTTTTGCATTACTAGAATGCCTTACCAGAGAACATTAGCCTTGGATTGGAACTTACTACTTTTAGAATATTTTACAGAACAATGCATATGCCGTATGTCTGCTCTCTCAATCATCCAAGAGCATTACCAGGTGAGAACATGGCTGTCTGTGTCCCCATTTTAGTCCACATTAGTGACACATGGCTTAATAAGGGCATGTGGCTTAGATGAAAGTATAAATACAGCGTTATTATTTCTTTACAATTTAATTTATAGGTTAGTATACATTTTATTTTTCAGAAATAAGAAAGCAGATATAGCTTTTCTTAGCTGTACTGCGTGTGGTAGAACTTTGGAGTGCTATTTACCACCAAGAAGGAAGCATTTAATGTTGCAAGTGCCTTTGTGTAGTAATTAAAGAAAATATTTAAGAGTATAGTCACATACACAAAATAAAAACATCAGAAAATTTTGCTTGGAAAAATTGGGGGGGGTGTGCTTTAAAAGTTTCTCATGTCTGTCCCAGTATGAGTCAGCACTTTAGAACTGAAACAATGCATGGGGTGTGTCAACACAGGAATTAGTTTTTAAAATCAGTTTATTAGGTGTTTGGAGGAAATCTGTCTGTTTGGTACAGCTTTGCAAAGAGACCAGGGCAACCCTGCAGCTCTGAAAGGTCACACCTTTCAGTTAAGACCAGAGGAATGCGAAGACTAAAGGATGGTCTGAGAACTGCACCTTATTGTGGAGAAGAGCCCGAAATCGCGAGTCAGCGTCTTCAGGGTTTGGACTGATTCTTTCTGACGATCTGATCTCGTCGATGTTTAATGTGGAAAGTCAGGACCGCAGTTGAAGTAAGACTTTCCTGACACTAAGAATGGAGTAGACTGTTAGAACGGGCCATGGAACGAGCCTCCCCGAAATAGTTTTATTTTCTTTTTTATAGTAACAGTGTAATGTACCTCAAGATCTAGATTATGGGCTCTGGAGTCCACTGTCTAATTCTGGGAACATCCTAGCAATAGACCATCGTATCTGTTGGAAGTGGGTAACAGCAGTGTTAGTCTTTTCCACTTGTGACTTTAGCACCTACAGATTAGAGTAAATCTCATGCAGCTCTGATCTCTCTGAAGCTATACACTCTCTTGAGCAGCCTGAGATAATGGGTGAAGTCTGAGAGCTAGACTTCAGAGACTTAGTCAGCTACCACCTGCCATCACGCTTCCCTCTCCACAGTGCCTGGGAGGGGGCCACATGGGCATGGCTTCGGCGCGTGCAGTCACGCGGTCTTGGTGATGACAGCGCTGCTTGCCTGTCTTCTTCACACTCTCAATGCTGCAGTCTTCTACATGCCCATCCCTTCTCCTCTGTCACACGACAGCTCCTGGGGGCATGGCTCACCCAGACCAGCTTACTAGACACTGGAGGGAATTACTGCAAGCCCAGATCCTGCCCTTGGGGAGTTTATATTCTAGCCGAGGAGTCAGAATACACATTTGAACATGCCGTAAGAATACTTGCAAAGCACCATATCGACAAGTGCAAATTAATGTAGTGTGAACTTCACGCTGGCTGCAGCCCACGAGGGAGAATCTGGTTCCACGTGTGCGATGTAATAAAGCTTCCCTAAGTATGCCCTCAAGCGTTGTTCAGCATACTTAGAGAAATTTGTGCTCCTATCACAGCCTAACTGAGATTTCTGAGAAAATTCTTCAACCTAGCGTCTGTCTAATAAAACACCGTCTTTTGTTCTTATCCTGGGTGATACTCCAGTGGAAAATAGAATTCACTGGATTATGCAGATAATTTAACATATCTCCACTTAATAAAGGTCTCGATTTATTGAGCTTATTTTTCTAAAGCACTATGCCAAATAAGCTTTCCATTTAAGTCAGCATTGTGTTGGTAAAATCACAAAATTAGTCTTAAAAAAGGAAATCTGCTTTTGCTTTGTCTTCACGAGTCAGTGTGGGGAATAGTGGGTCAAGGCCCTCTGGTCTGCAGTGCTCAGCTGAGTGCTAATGCTTTCCCAGTTGTTTTGGGAGACAGGATATGTATACCTCAGACTAAAACACAGAAGCATACATATATATTCTTCCTATGTATGCTCATATGATTGGGTTTTTCTTGTTATTTAACTTTCCAGAAAAGGTGATCATTTTCTTTACCATAGTTATTTTTAAAGAACGTGTGATAAATAGAAACAGTATTGGTATCAATTGAAAGTATTGCTCTAAGGCTATCTAAGAGATAAAAGCATAAATAGAGAACAAAACATGACCATTGAGAAGTAATTCACCTTATGAAGTATTTGTCAATAAACTTCTTCTTCTGGATGGAATTTAAAACTGTGAACTGAATTCTGCATACTTATTGTAACTTGAAGTGTTGACTCACCAGGCTAGCCTGCTGGGCGCTCACAGTATCTACGTACCTGCCAAGCCTGCGAGTCTGCTTGCTATCAGGTGGCAGCAGTTATTTGAATGTGTCCCTGCAGGCCAGCAAGCTGACAGGCATTAGACATAGGACAGCTACACCATGCTTTAATGGCTCAGAAATATTAGCACCAATATCCAGCATGAGTGCTACTAATTAATACCTGTGTATACATTTAAAACAGTATTTACTGTACAAACCCAGGCACATTGATGGAATCCAGTGGCTCTATCATATAATGGAGCAAATTATTTTGTTTTAACATTCTGCTTTTTTATTCATAGACAGCTATGATATTGTATGTTGTAAACACAACCTGGGTATAATCTTGTTTTCTCTCTTTCCAGTTAACATATCTTAAGCATTTTTTTGCGTCACTTTTTATTTTTTACACTAATCTTCTTAATATGGCCATTTACATGAATTTTTAAAGGAAGATGATAGGTTAGATCCTGAAGAAAACAAAACATTGACAGATTTAGAACCCCGTTGCCTTAGACTTCACTTGCTGCCCTAATCCAACAGCCATATGTTTTGTGCATTGTGTTGGCCTATAATGAATTTCTGTCAAAAGGGAGAAGGTAAGGTAGCTATGCAAATATATTTCTTATGTCAGTAACAGCCATCGACAAAAGGACCTGGGGATTTGGAAGAGGGGATGATGGCATCCTTGCAAGGTGGTCAGGATGTTGCCCAGCACAGATGGGAGACAAAGGCATTTGGCTAGAAGGCCCAACATGGCAGCTTGAGCAGAGGAGTGCAAAAGGAGACCCAGTCACAGAAGATACATGTCTCCTGACTCCTCGCATTGCTTGACATATCCCCAGCACCATCTTAGAGCTGTCTGCCCGTGGAGCTGGACATCTGCAGCGTGCTGATCTCAGCTTAACTGTCTGCTTACACTGAGCGCCCTATAGTCAAGCCCTGGTCGAGTGTTACATCGTGGAAGTGTTTGTGTGTAGTCATTTGGAATTTCTTTTGTATGATTTTCTGCCATACCACATTCTACAGTGGTACTGGGAAGGAACACAGGACCTCATCTATGCTAGACAAGGGCTCTCTCACTGAACTCCATCGACCAGCCTCTCCCCTTCTTAGAGACTGATTCTCACTGTGTCACTGGGGCTGGTCTCGAACTCCTAGGCTTAAGTGATCCTCCTCCCGCGGCCTACAGAGTAATGCAGACTACAGGCATTTTCTACCATGTCTACCAGAAAATTTAAAATTTCCAACATTCCAATTAGTTTCCTAGAAATTAATAATTGGGTTATCCTGATATGTGGGGAATTACAGGTGACTTATGATGAAAGACGAGGCACAGGTTATGCAGTGTTTACCTGTGTACCATAAATCCAAAGACACCATTTTTTTCTGGTGCTGAGTGTTGAAGCCTCATGCATGTTATCAGACCACTGAGCCGCATAGTTGCCTCAAAACTCCTGGCTTTGGCAAGGGGCAAAAGTCCCAGTGATGCGGGATTGTTTTTGTCCATGTGAATTGAGACACTTGGATAAGTAAAGCAAATTTTTCTCTCTAGTTCAAAATTTCTGTATTTACAGAACATATTCCCTCCCCCTTTTAATTTTGAATTAAGTATTAATAAAATAAATAGAAGCTATAGGGAGTCTCGAATATCGATCCACCTTTTCCAGTCATTCACTCTCATTTTATGAAAGTGACACTTGTGTTGAGATTATAAGGATGAAGCTTTATTCTCAGCATCTTTAGATCAGATTCTTTTTATTGTGATTAATAAGGAAACAAATGCCTAGCCCTTTCAACAGTTGAATTTAGTTACAAAGCAGCCGTCACTTAATTCTCTGTAAGTATTAAACTCCCAACATTAGTTAAGGCCACTGCTAAGCACCAGCAGACTCTAAAGATGGAACTTGGGGCTCTGGCAGCTTCCGCAGCCTCCTCAGCCAGCATTTCCCAAGGGTGTGAGCTCATGATAAGGGGGTGTATCTGCAGGTGCCTGTTTACAGCTGATGACCTTCTTTTTGGCATCTTCAAAATGTGTCCACAGGATGAAGGATGGCTGTACTAGAAACAGGTGACCTAGAATACAAGCATGTTAAGTATGTTTTAAATGATCAAAATGGAAACAAAACATATTTCAGGTCTTCAGAATATTTCCCTCACCTTCGCAGGGTTTATTGCAATTTAGGGCTGTTGAAGGTTTATAGTGATTCAAGCCATTAAGGGTCTGTAGGATAAAAGTCAGAGATATTTCATCCGACAGGAACGCTCCACTATGTCAGTCAGCTCCCCTTGACTATAACATCTGTAATAATCAACGTATAAAGACAGAGTTTTGCTTGGCTTGTAATTTTTGAGATTTCAGTCTACTACCAGTTGGCCCTCTTCTTGTGTAGGTGTATAATGAGGCCTGCATTGTGGTGGGAGTGTGTGACAGAGAAAAACAGCCCACGCTGTGTTGGGAAAGGAGAAGGGGGAGATACGGAGGCTGTGTCACAGCCCCTTCAGAGCCATGTCCCCATGACCTGAAGATCTCCCACTGAGCCCCACCTGTTTAAAGTCCCACCACTTTCAGGTAATGGTAGGCTGGGGACCATGCCTGTGACACGTGGTGCTTTGGCATCATGATGGTAACACATTAATGACTAGGTCTAGTATCTTTTTATAGCTACAGTTGAAAGTCTACATGTGGTTATGTCCTCCAGTGGTCTCAGTAATCTGTAACCAAGAAGTGAGACTAACAGGGATTATTTTCTTGGGCAAGCCCTGAAGTTTAAAGTGTCAGATACTGAAGTTAACACCCCTTAGACTCACCTCACAGCCAAGAGCAAACAGCAGAGTGGAAAAGAGAAAACAGTGGGAAAGAATGATGGAAAAGATTTTAGAAGAAAGCCTTCTAATGGAGTTACAGTAAGAATTGTGTTTTGGCCATTATTTACACCCCTTCCCAACATCCTGTGACCCAGAAGGCGCAATTGTGACCAAAGTCCATCAGCATAACACATTAATATTTCCAGAGGAAATCGTAGCAATGGTTTATTGTTTTTCATTTGTTTGTTTTGGTTTTGGTTTTTTGAGACAGGGTTTCTCTGCATAGTCCTGGCTGTCCTGGAACTCTCTGTAGACCAGGCTGGCCTTGAACTAAGAGATCCACCTGCCTCTGCTTCCCAAGAGCTTGGATTAAAGGCATGCTCTACCACTGCCTGGCTAGTAATGGTCTTTTAAAACTGTGACTGGTACAATTTTTTTCCTCTATGATTGCTGCTTACTAATAATAATTTCATTTCACTTGGAATATTTCAGAGGATGCCTTTTAAGATACCTTGGCAATAAAATGGGTGGAGTTGGATTGAGATACAGTTCAGTGGTAGAGCCTTCACCTAACACCTAACATGCAAGAGGCCCTGAGTTCATCCCTCACACTGAAAAAGAAAAAGCAACTTTTATCATTAGCGTCTCGTTTCAGTGACCACATGGAAACGATTGAACAAAAATCTCAAATAATAAAAAACAATGGCTAGAAGGACCCCTAAAGTCCAAAAGAGTAATAACTTAGCCTAGCCCACATTTTATAGACAACTGGGTTGTAAGTGAGCTGTGAGTAATTACCTTATTTCTATGTATTTATTAATGTAATAGTTATTAAAATAGTTACAAACAAGTAGGCCAAAGGAGATCCATGAAAAACAGAATGTCTTTACTGCACTTACAATTCTTTTTGTTTTGTTTTGTCTTATGTTGTTTTAGGATAGAGCCTTACTCTATAACCCAAGCTGGTCTGGAACTCACTATGATCCTTCCTTTTCAGCTTCCTAAGAGCTGGGATTACAGTATATGCTGCATTCCTGGCTATATCTTATAGTGGGAATATGTAAAGACTGCTTAAAATTTAATGCTAGAAGGTCAGGCTGATTTAAACCTAGAGAAAAGATTTGCATAGAAATATTTTTAGAGCAAATAACCAAATGGTAAAGGTAAATGGAAAGGCAATCGTCATCAACTGTCAGAAAAATGTAAACCAAATTAACATGAGATGTCACACCATGTCTAATAAGGATAGCTCTAATTTAAAAGACAGTAATGGGCTGGTGGGGTGGCTCAATGGTCAGAAACACTTGCCATGCAAGCCTGAGGATCTGAATTGATGCCTGGAACCCATAGTGGAAGGAAAGAACAGACTCCCAAAAGTTGTTCTCTGACCTCCACATGAGTACATGGCACATGTGCACCTACATGCAAATGTACAAATCATACATATGTACACAATAATTAAATGGGACAATAGTAGCATGTTAGCAAGGATGTGCAGAAATCAGAGCCCTCATATTTTGTTGGAGGTTTATAAGGTGGTTCAGCTGCTTTGGAAACCGGTCTGGTAGCTGTTTGAAGTGTTCAATGTAGAATTCTCATTTGACTCCCAGTCTATGCCCAAGAGAAGTGAAAACATGCCTAACACAGACTTGCACCTGAATGCTCATAGTCATATTTTCCTGGTACCCAAATATGGTGACAGCTAAGCATCTATCAGTGATGAATGGATACATGAAATATGTATAACTGTCTACCTGTGGCATTAAAAAAAAATGAAAGACTGAGTCAGGCATGGTGGTATACACCTTTAATACTGGCACTCAGGATACAGGGGCAGGCAGACAGAGCCAACCTGGTCTAGATAGCAAGTTATATAGGCCAGCCAGGGCTACATGGTAAGATCCAGTCTCAAAAAAAGGACATTTACATCATGGATTAACCTTGAAGGAATTATGATAAATAAAAGAAGCCAGTCATGAGAAATAACATGTTGTATAATCCCATTTATATGCGGCATCCAGATGGTCAAACATATATAGACAGAAATTACAGTGATTGATCTGGACCAAAGGCAAAAAGAGTGACTGATAATGTGTATCGATTTTCTTTGGGCAAGATAACATGTTCTAAATGTATTGTTGGGATGGTTGCCTAGTTGCATGTACTAAAAACAATTTGTTTGTAAACTTTAAGTGGGTGGAGTCTCAGTACTGTATTAAGTTGTTATTTTAGAAAATTATTTTACCATAAAGTCATAGGTTAGTCTAGTGTGGAGGGAAAATGAGTGGGTAGCAAAGGCCAGTCCACAAAAGATGCGAGGCAAAGGTACCGTGAACTACTGTCTGGATGGCCAGAGGGCGGAAGTCAGCCTCAGAGCAGGGAACCCCTGTGAGAACTGGCTGTGCCGCACTTCAAGGCCGCCTCTGTGTTGCTCTCCCTTGTTCCATAGTTATCCCTTGGTTGAAAGGATGCACGGGTGACAGCAGAAATGAGCTAAAGAATGACCTTTAAATACCCCCCCCCAGTTCTTGCTGTGTCACATAAAAAGGTAAAAGAGCTTTTACATAATTGTATTTGCTTGAAATGTTTGATGTTTTGATCGACCCATTCTCACGTGTGTGTAAGGAAGGGCAGCAAGTGGTGGCTCTTTTGTGTTGTTTATTTGAGACAAGGTCTTCCTCTACACAGAGCCTCAGTGGCCAGGCATCCACTTCCCTGCATGCTCTTCCTCTCCTCTCCCCTTTGTCTCTTCTGCTTTTCCTCCCACTCTGGTTTCCACTCTGCAGTCTCTGTTCTCTCCTAGTGCCCTGTTTCTTCCTTCTTTGCACTCATAAATCTTGGTGTTAGTTATGTATTTTAAATATCTGTCTCCTCCACTGGAATGTACATTGAGGGCAGAGGCCCTTGCAGATCCCCATCACTGTTACATTCCTGTGGTCCAGTGCCTAGCATACAGACTCAGGGAAGGCTTAGGTGAAGGATCGGAGCCAAGAATTCAGGCCCCCAAAGCAGCCTGCCTGATGTGAAATTCTCATTTACTGCGTGCTACCTGGTGAGCGTAGACAGTCCTCAGTTTAGTTCTCTATAAAATGAGAATAGATACAACTCCTGCTCTTCACAGTTGTGTAGAGTTAGAGGCAATCCCTATTGATCTACACAGATTAGTGCATGCCTACAGTTGCTCAATAAATATTAGTCATTTACTGTGTTTTCTAATGTTATGTTTTTGTTCGTATCGTCTGCCCTCATCTCTCTCCTATGTTCCATTTTCCATTCCTTTCTAGAGTCATGGTCACAAGGGAATATGACATGACTTGACCAGCACATGGAATGGGTTGTTATCCATTAGTCTAGCTTTCAGAGCCAGTTATCATTTGAATTATATGTTTACCAATCATTGCATTGTGAGATCTTGTTGAAGAAAATTACAATTAAGATTCCTAATGGCACGTATCCGCTGCCCTAGAATTGGGCAGTAAATTGTATTTGCCTCTCAGCTTGCTCATTTTTGTTGGGTCCTTGTTCTATCAGGCCTCTGAGATCCAGTTTTTGACATCATAACAAATTATCCCTCTCAGGCTGATAACACATGCACATTTTCATCAGCATCCTAGTGGTGTCCTCCTCAAAGGTTTGGACAGTACGGAGAACAGCAGGGCAGTCCTGTGACCAGTACTGGAGGCCCCTAACGTCTTCATATGGACTTCTTGTCCATATGATTTCTAGCTGGTGTTTAAAAACAAAAACCATGTGTATTTTTGCATTTAACCAGACCATTTACTTTCAACATAATTCTAGTTAAGCCAAAAAATCCTCTTTCTTTCAGTTTATCTTTTAAAAATGTTTTTTGGGGTTAAAGAGATGGATTTCACTGTGATATTTTATACATATTATACTTTCTCTTTGTTCATCAATCCCCACTGCCCTCCCGTCTCCTCATAATTTTGCTATTGCTCCTCCTCTCTTCCAAATAGTTCTTTTCCCCTTTTGCTTATATGAGCTACATGTTCTATTATCCTCTCATTCCCTTATCACTTTCAAAGGGTCTCTTCATTCCCTCTCATAGCCCGTCTTTTTTCTTGTGTTTCTTCACATCCATCTACCTGTCATCTAACGTATATTCTGTATACACAGAGAGAGACAGACAGACAGACAGAGAGAGACAAAGAGACAGATCTACTTTCTGTATATGAGAGGAAACAAGGCAAAATTTATCTTTTGATTCTGGATTATTGTCATTTGATGGTCTTCAATTCCATTAATTTTCCTGAAAATGCATTAATTTCATTTTTCTTTGCAAGTAAATAAAAGTCCTTTATATAGGTGTTTCTCATACAATTTATCTGTTGATAGCCATCTAGCTTGACTGCTGTGAATAGATATATGAATGTACAAATATCTTTGTGTGATACCAACATAAAATCTTTTGATGATTTAAAAACGTGAGAGGTATACCCAGGAATGATAATAGCTGGGTCACTTGGTAGTTCTACCTTTAGATTTTCGAGGATGTCTGAACTGCTTTCCACAATGGCTCTGTGAGTTTACATTCCCACTGGCATGTATGTGTTCCTCTTTGCACACATACTCACCATCATCTGTGGTATTTGTTTTCATGATGAGAGCCATTCTAACTGTGATGAGCTACAATTCCAAAGCAGATTTCATTTTCAGTTGACTGATAGCTGATGATGTTGAGCATGTTTGCAGATGCTTATTGGTCAGCTGTACTTCTGTCTCTTTGTTTCATTGGCCCATTTGTTGATTAGGTAATTTGAGGGGTTACATTTTATCTCTAGGGTTCTTTATAAATTCTAAATATCAATCTGCTGCCAGGTGTATAGTTGGCAAGGATTTTCTCCCACTCCGGAGCCTCCCTCTTCACCCAGCTGTTGTTTTCCTTTGCTGCTTAGAAGCCTTTCAATTTTATGTAATGCCCTAGTCAATTCCTGGTATTATTTTATGTACTGTTAGAGTCCTTTTTAGAATGTCCTTCCTGTCTTAAAGTATATCACCTGTGTTTTCTTCTAGCCATTTCAGAGTTTCACACCTTGCATTATGCTCTTTTATCTATTTTGAACTTGTCTATATACTGTGTGAGATATGTGGATCTAGCTTCATTCATGTACATGTGGATATCCAGTTTTCCCAGCACCATTTGTTAAAGAGACCCCAACATAGACTTAAGGACAGATATCATATGATCGTCTCACTAGATTCAGGCAATGTCTCTAACAGAGTTCAACCCATGTTCATGATAAAAGTCCTGAAGAAACTAGGTGTAGAAAAAATATACTTCAACATAATAAAGGCTATGCATGACAAATGTATACGCCTACACTACTCTAAATGGGGAAGAACTGAGAGCATTTCTTCTTAAATGATGAATAAGACAACAATGCCCACTCTCTGTTCACTCTTACTCAATATGATGTTCAAAGTCTTAGCCAGAGCAATAGAAGAGGGAAGCAAAAGGGATAAAAGCAGGAAAGGAAGAAGTCAAAGCATCCTTATTTGTAGACAACATGGTCTTATCTAAAGAGTACATCAGAAAATTTTAGACATGCTAAATACTTTAAGCATGGTTATAGAATGCAAAACCAATATTGAAAAATCAGAAGCTTTTTTATAGCCATAATGAGCTCGCCAAGAAAGAAACCAGTAGAAAAAAAATTCTCATTTGTAGTATTTATATATGTGTGTGTGTTTATTTGTATATGAAGTTTATATATATATATACTGTATATATATGCATATATATACATATGTACTGTATATGTATATGAATAACTGATCAAATAAGTAGAAGATCTCTACAATAAAAATATTTTACAAAATTTAAGCTATTGAAGAAAACACTAGAGAATGGAAAATCCTTCCATACTCAAGCCCTCACAGGGGCTGCCTCAGCAGTTAAGAGTACATATTGCTCTTCCAGAGAACCTGAGTTCAATTCCTAACACCCACACACTGGGAGGCTCACAACCACCTGTAACTCCAGTTCCAGAAGATCTCATGCCTCTGGCCTACTTATACACCCAAACATACATGACATACACTCACATAGACACACATACACATGATTGAAAATAAATTATTTTTAAAAAGATTGGCAGAATTAATATTGTGTGAAGATGACTATATTACCTAAAGTGATTTGCAGAGTCAATTAAATTCTCATTAGAATTCTATACTTTTCACAGAATTATTAATAGAAAAAATCCTGAAATTTACATACTGGACCCTAAAGACCCCAAATAAACAATCTGAGCAGGAAGAACAGTGCTGGGGTATTGCAATGTATGGTCTCGAGCTCTCCTACAGAGCCACAGCAACAGAGGCTGCACAGTGCTGACAGCTGCCTGACCTCGGACAAATATCAAAGTGGATATAAGAAAAAAATCGTTTCTGCATCTTTCTCTTCTTTTTCTGCCCATTATGGAGTATGCTCAGATACCATTGATCTGTGAAATAGTTTATGTTGATGGCAAATAATGAAGAAATTGGGCAGAGATGCCTAAGGAAGTGCCTTGATAAGTATGAATTGTAGGACTAGAGAGATGGTTCCACTACTGAGAGCAAGTACTGCTTATACAGAAGACCTGAGCTTGGTTCCCAGCACCCATGTTGAATGCCTCACACCTCCTGTAACTCTAGCATCGGATATCTGATGCCTTCTCTGGTTTCCACAGGCACCTACACTCACCTGTACATATCCGAACACACACATATAATTAAAAAAATACAAATTGTTCTAGAATTGGGAAGATATAAATATGTGTTGAGAATTTACCAGGGGAAGAAAGTTGAAGTAGATTTGTGTGACATTCTAATTTTTCCTATAAATAGTATATAGATGCATGGGCTAAACTGGAAGTTCAGACTAGATGAGGGCATTCTCTGGGAGGTCTGTTCGTTCTGTTTAGCCTCCCTTCATGAAAAAGCACTCCACCCTGATCACTACCTCAGGCGCTCTGTTCTATGCCTATTTTATTTTTCCTTATTAGTATGAAATAAAGGAAACAGTGTTGGTTTTCTAGCTCAGTCATGTAAATGAAAGTGTTTTCCAGCCATGAAGAGCCGCATGTGTATCTAGGACTTGTGACTGGATGCATGGTCCCCAAACTGACTGGATACATGCACTCCTGTATACTTGGCTGAACTTAAAAGAACTGCACTCAGAATACTTATTAATAAAATCATATACTTCACATTTAGGGCTGCTGGTTAAAATTAGCTAGAAAAAATGGGTTACTTTTTTTTTTTCCAGTTAAAGCCAAGTACAGTAAATTCGTAAGTTCTCCAAATGGAATTTTACAGAAATATTTTTATAACCCACAGCTAAAGTCAATTTTTCTAAAAACTCCCCATAAGGTGAGATCACGTACACCATGTCTCAGTACAGAAGGATTTTTTTTTCTCCAATCATTTGTGTCTCTATAAATAAACTGTTTGTTGTTAAAAATTTGCTGTTTCCTCGTCACGTAAGAACATCTCATTAGTTTTGGTGAAAACCTTCCAACAAAATAAGATGAAATTGCCCAGTTTTCCAGTGAAGGAAGGCCCATGTGGTTCGGTGCACAGCAGAGTGCGGCTATGAGGTAAGTTGGACACAGGTCTGCTCTCGAGGTGGTCAGGGTTTTCGAACCTTCCAGAAGCATTCAGGTGGCAGCCTGTGGGCTTGGTTGCCTCAGTGTGACTCAAGGCATGTCTCCTCCTCTGCTCTCTTCAGGGCTTGGAGCCATGGTTGAGACTGATGTTCCTGTAACCAGGGCACCCAAAACCAAAAGCAACTGGGGGGGGGTGACATTCGAGAGAGCGGTGTTATAGTGAGGAGGCCGCACACTGTGCTCCTGTAACCCAGACTACATGGAGAGCGTTTCCATTTGTCCTTGCTGAAGTTGATTAGAGCAAAAGTTAAAATCTTGTTTTCTATAAAATATTAAATCATCCTTTTGAAGTCAGAGGCTAAGAGATCTTGAGTGGATAAACTGCTGAAGGTTTCTTTGTTTGGGGAGAATGGTTTCATACTTGCACTAAATAGTGAATTTGATAAAATCTAAGCCCAAGAAAATGTATTTTTACATGAAGATATACTGCGCATTGTCTGGCAAAGGTTGTTTAGAAGCTAAAGGAGTCAGAGTTGTACATTAAGTCAGATAAATTTAGCTAAGAGCATAAACAGAAGAAGAAAAAGTTCTTGTTGAGAAACAAATGATGTGTTTTTTGTTACTTTTAAAAATTAATCATTGCCTGTTGAAGCTTGTTTGTGTGTGTGTGACTAGTTAGCATTATGATTTGGCATTAGTCCACATTTGTAGGAAGCACGTAATCGCAGAACTGGGAGCCTGAGTTTCCGTCCGGTAGAATGGACTGGACTGAGTAGGTTTCGAGCTGTGAAGTGACAGGATGGGTTCAAGTGATGATTGAAGAATGCCATCCTTAGGTAGCTGTGCCCCCCAACTTTTCTGGTTCTGTTTGCAGTCCTAGAATTTGTTTCTAAATACCTGCATCTTTATTAAACAAACAAATGAAACCTGCAGGGTAGGAGCACACTTTCCAAAACATTTCACCAGCACAGTATTTCAGTCAGATGACCTTAAAAATATGCATAGGGTATCAAGTAACTCAAGAGATTTCCAGTATATACACTTTAGAAATCGGAATATTTCATGGACTGTTTTCCAGACAACTGCAAAAGTAACATCGCATATAAGAATTAATTTATGGTAGTAGAAAAATAATGAAAATTGCATTGTTAGGAGACATAGTTTTGCCAGATGGTCTGTTTTTCTGCTTACATATAAAGGAACTAATTCTTTAAAGAGTAATTTTTAATGGCTGATGTCAAAACTTAACTAATTGTACAGTTTTCTTGGGAAATTGTTGTTTTAATACTTACAGATTTTATACCTACCCCAAGTTCGTTTGGTATTTAAAAATGTATTTTAATGTTTTATCAATACCTATGATTATGAAAATACTACATTTAAATATTAAAATTCCACTACTGAATGACCATTAGGCAGATAGCCATTTAAAGTGTTACAAATTTTGAACAAACTTTTAAATAAACTATTTGATTTATAATTATGTGTAGTAGCTCTCAATTATTTTTAATGCTATAGTGAAAAAATCTGAAAGCATTGAAAATATAGCTCATAGTAAAGCTATTTTCAAAACTGGAAAAAATAATCATTTTATATGTTTAAATTTACAGAGCAAGTTTTCCTATAACAAAATCAGATACAACTTTATGGGCAGAATATATTCAGCTGAAATTTATTATTTTAATAGGCAGTAAGAGCATCTTAGTGTTACCTGGAAACACCATGTTGTTTCACACTTGTGTCTATGAACACTGCTTCAGTGTGGCTTTTGTATTTACCTTGTTTTCTGTATTTAGTCAGATTCCTATTCGTGTGGATGCTGTAGTAGTAGCACTAGTTAGTAGTGGGCAATATAAACCAAATTATTTTAATGTTCAATTTCAACATATTGTCAACTGATTTATTCTGTTGGAAAGTATTAATAGTATTGACAGAGGCATAAAGTAATCCAAAGTAGAGTGATACAGTATGAAATTGATGGTTGGGTTTAATGTATCATGAATCCTGTGGCTTTAATTTTATTATTTATGAGACATTTCTTCCTATAAATTTTCTAAGAACTAAACAAGAATATTGTAATGAATTTCTCTTATTTACTGTAGCTTAGTGGTTGTAAATTTGAAGGAGAAATTATATAAATTATATGTATCAGTGAATTTGCCTTTTCATCAAAATGATAAATAATTTGTTTCAGTAATTATAAAGGACAGAAGACTGAGATACACTGCATGGTCTACATGGATAGTGCATATGCATGTGTGCATAGCTATATAATTGGATATCTGATATCTAAAATATACATAAGTATGTATATAGTGTGAGCCATAGTAGACATATACTATATATTCATAAACATTTGCTATACTGACCTGAAAAATTAAGGAATTTTTTAAAAGATTTATTTTATTTATTTGCATGTCTGTCTGTCTGTGTGTCTGCCCCATGAGTGTAGGGACCTGTGGAGGCCAGAAGAAGGCATCAGATGCTCTGGAGCTGAAGTTATGGGTGGTTGTGAGCCTCTAGACATGGGTGCTGGGAACTGAACTCTGGTCCTCTGTACGAGCAGTATGCACTCAAAAAACTGCTGACCCATGTCTCCAGAACCATGATTTTTTTTTCTTTAAGGGAAGGAATAATCTAAAGAAATAAATTCATAGTTTGCTTTCCCAAGCTAACATTTTTGTATTTTATCTTTGTTTTGTATGATTTTTCTCAGTTGGTGATAAATATTTTCAAATGCTGATTCAAGTCAGCAACTGAAACCGAAGCTCTCCTTCTCACTCTGTGGTGCGCTTTCCTGTTTAGATTGCCTCTCTTCCTCCCATCCATCCTCTTCCCTCCTCTACTCTTCTCTGCTTTTCTCTTTCCATCTACTTTCTGCTTTGCAAGACCCAGGGCTGTGCACATACAAGGCAAGTGTTCTAGCCACAGTTGTAGGTGGTTTTTCACTAGTAATGGGTTTTCTTTATAGCATTTGTACTTAGTAGATTGTTTTTAATTAATAAAAGTGGAAGTCATGTAAAACAATGTCTTGACCTGTGGAAAGCCCATTCTTCTGTATGGGTTGTCTCTCCAGAAAAGAGAACTCACCAGTTTTGGAACAGCATATATGTTAATTCTCTGAGATTCTCACACAACATACTTGGAACACAGTCACTTCCTTCAATCTCTCCCATTACTGCCGTCTTTGCCCGGGTACCCATCCTCACCCAACTGGAAGATGTCTTCTTCTTTCCCCATCAAGTCCAATTTGTGTTGCCCAGCTAGTCTGGGAATGGGACCCATTCTGGTGTGTGGTCATATCATTAATAACAAGTCCCTTTCTTTCCCAGCAGCTATTAAATGCCTATAGCTCCTCAGCTGGCATAGGTTTTGTGCCCCTCTCCTCCCACTCTGTGCTGGGATTTTGTCTAGCTTGAGCATGTAAAGGTTTTGTATATGCTATCATAATCACCGTGAGATCAATGTGCATGTGCCCTGTTGTGTCTGGAAACTACTGTTTTTGTGATGTTATGGACCACCTCTGGCTCTTACAATCTTTCCACCTCCTCTTCCATGTAGCTCCCGGAGACTTGGCAAGAGGAAAGTGATGTGTATGTCCCATTAGGACTGAGAACGTCTCTGCAAGTTGTCTCTGTTAGAACTTCCTTTTTTTATTTCAGATCATTTTCAAAGAAACAACCTAAGACTTATTTTCTTCTCCTCCACCATAGTTATTATAGATCCAACATGCTTTTGAAATGCTTTCAGAAAGGACTAGGTCGGTTTAGTGTGACTTTTTAAAAAATATGCAGTCAACTTAAAGTGGCTGTTTCATTATTTATGCACTGTTTGCTACTGTTCTCTCTCTCTCTCTCTCTCTCTCTCTCTCTCTCTCTCTCTCTCTCTCTCTCTCTCTCTGTGTGTGTGTGTGTGTGTGTGTGTGTGTGTGTGTGTGTGTGTGTGTGTGTGTGCATGGTGTATTTGGGCATGTGTGCATTTGGAAGTCAGAGGGCAACATTGTGAAGTCAGGTTTCTCCTACCTTTCTATATGGGTTTTATGGTTTAACTTGGTTCACCTAGCCATCCTGTCAGCCACCTAAAAATTGCATTAATTTGTCTAAAAACACAAGTCCATGACTCCTTTGCATTGGCTACTCTCAGCCATTCTTACTTTTCTGCCCAGGGATTATGACCCTATTCTCATAGAAGAACAAAATGAGTCACAACATCTTCTTAGTTCTTCTTTTTCTTTCTTTCTTTCTTTTTAATTTTGTTTTTCAGTCCTTATAGTAAGATTTCATGTAGCCCAGGTTGGCCTTGAACTTACTACATAGCCTGGCCTGGCCTGGCTCCCGCCTCCACCTCCCAGACTATAAGTATAAACCACCATGCCAGGCTTTCTCTTTGGATCTTTTTTAAAAGCTAACATTCATGAAACCCTGTTGCAAAAAAAAAAAAGAAAAGAAAAGAAAAAAAAAACCCAACCATGAAAAAAAACCCACTAACATTTCAGGTATTATTTCATTGAAAAGCATAAAGTTAATTTGAATGTATTATATACATGCATATGTAATATATTCTAATTTATAGCATACATATATTTTAAATATATGTCTGTATTTAGATATTATGTGTAAAACATGCATATAAATTTAATTTTATATGTTAGCATTTTAAATAGCAATTATTTCTCTTTGCATTAAATTGGAATGTTGAATATATTGGTAACAAATTCTTTCTAGAAAATAAGGAACCTATCTATTTCCTGTTTTGAGCCCTCCTGTTTAAGTGTTCTAACATGGAGATTCTCTTTATAAGCACAAAGAAAACAAATGAAAATATACATTACTCTTCTTAGCTATATTTGTTCACAGACAACCCTGTAAGACTGTGATAGCCAATGTCTCAGTACAGTATAATATGTGAGCTAGAACACTATGTAAAATAAGGAACTGCCAAAGACCCAGAGTGTTTTGAGTGTATTAACTTCATGAACAGAGATCTTATGATATAGCCATGAACAAAACAAAACAGAAATACTGCCCTGGGTGGCATGGCCCCAGCCTACAGCATTTTATTGCTGAAATATTAAACTTAGTAGTTGTTAAAGTGTCAGGTATCACTGAGGACTCAGCTGGGCTGGGGAGTTCAGGAAACTGTTATCTTGGCACTTCCAACAGACCCTAGGTATTTGTGGTGATAAATTCCAAGATCTTCACAAATGACAGGAGGAAAAATTTCTTCCCATTTGACGTAGTCAACTATTACTGACCCTTCCAACCTGCCAAGATAGGCTATTGAAATATAGCCTTCTGCTAAAATCAACTCAACATGTTTTATTACAGTGGAGTGTCATTTCAGGAAGGGGAAATCTTATTGCTCAAACTTACTCTTGAAAAATCTCCTAAGTTGCTCCTTATTTAGTAGTCTAGATAGATTTGCACATATTTATTTTTGTGTCTGGTGCCACATTTTTCTCTTAAACTGCAAACATTCATACTGGCTAAGTTTGCTTTCTACTGCTGTAATAAAACATCATGACCAAAAACAACTTGGAGAGGAAAGGGTTTATTTCAGCTTACAGCTTCTAGTCCATTATGAGGGGAAGTCGGGGCAGAAACTCAGGGCAAGAATCTGGAGGCAGGAAATGAAGTGGATTCTGTGGAGGGATGGGTATCCATTCTGGCTCACTCCCCATGCCTTGCTTGCTCAACTGGTTTCTTACACAACCCAGGACCACCTGCCCAGGGGTAGCATCACCCACAGTGGGCTGGGCCCTCCTACATCAATCATCAATTAAATTGGCCTGTACACAAGTCTGTGTGTGGGGGGCGGGGATTTTCTTAAATGAGGTTCTTTCTTTACAGCTGTTTTCAGTGTGTGTCAAGTTAGTTGCCCCAACCTCCCCTCTCCCCCTCTCCCCCCAAAACTAACCAGCACACTTACTATTTCTCAAAAATTTATATAATTTCTCTACCATTTTCGGGAGAGATGGCTCTTTATTCAGACAGAGATAAACAGGTCAGTTTGTGAATGGAGATGCTTTCATGTGACGATTGGGCCGTGTTTTGGATGACATCACATTGAGTATTGTGGGATGCTCGTAGAATGGGAGTGTGCATGTGCTGTGGACCTACAGACTCAGTAGACTCGTGTCTACACTAGTCCTCACTCATCATGTTAAGTCGTGGTCACAGTGAAGCATGCTTCTTTCATTCTCTCTTGCTGTAGCTCATTGAAATGCAAATAGATGGTTTCAATGTAACAAATTCTTTGAGCCTATGAACAAAATGAATGACTTTAAGAATGAAATGATCATATTATATGAGGTTGCATCCTTACAAGGCATTGACACTAAACTCCAGGGCAGACACTGGGGATTCTCCACACAGAAAATGAATGATAGACTGGGAAGGTTGTAGACAGACGTTCTTCTGAAGTGGTAGGTTCCTACCATCGTTGTGAGTGGTGGCTATCTTCTTATAATTCATTTTTCAAAGCACTTTCTGATATTCAAGCAATGAAAAACTGATTCTAAGAATTTTAAATCTCCACATTTTTTCATGCACAAGTATGTTTCATTTCATATTCACCTCTCTTCCCCTCCAACTCCTCCAGTGCTCCCCATATTCCTGTATTAAATTCATTTCCTCTTCTTCTATAATAGTATTATAATAACATAGTGATTATTATTACATAAAAATCCTACCAAGCTCTGTTAGTGTTTCCTATATGTATATGAGTATAATAAATAGGGCTGATCACTTAGGCATATGCAACCTATTAAGGAGCTCATCCCTGAATAAAACTGATTCCCCTTTTCTTAGCTCTCAGCTAGGGTTGGGGCCTTATGAGCCCTTCTTCCATCCATTCTGGGATGTTTACCAGTAGGGTCTTGGGCAGGTCTTTTTTAGAAACCATAGCTGTTGAGACTTCATGAGTTCAGTATCCTTGCATGTCCAGAAGATGCTTCTTCACAGAAGTTCACCCAGTCCTCTGGCTCTTACATCCTTTCTGCTGCTGCTTCCTGGATGCTCCATAAGATTTGAGTATTGGAGTTGTTTTACACATGTCTCATTTGAGGCTGAACATTCCATAATCACTTATTCTCTGTACTTTGATCATTTATGACTGTCAGTGATAGCCTCCATCTACTGCAAAAAGAAGACTCTTTGATGAGGATGAGAGATGCACTGGTCTCTGTAAATAAGGATGTGTTTAAATGGCAATTCGATACCAATCAGTTTAGCAAAATGGTAGTACTAGTAGGTTCTCCAGAGAACATGACCTCTCACATGGGGCACATCACCCCCAAATCCATAGACCACCACAGAAGCCCAGTGCCTGTTGTAGGATAGCTACTTTAGAGCTGTTGGCCAGGGCTTTCTAAGAGACACCCAAACAATAGCAAGGTGTTGCATTGCTCTTGGCCGCCTGCTGGAACTTGAGATTAAGGCACTTTGCCGAACACTCTACATACTTTTGTCACAGGACAAAGAGAAATCAAGCTGGTGTTGACCTGAATACCTCTTCCCTGGTAGCTACCCCTCACAATGTTAGAAGGTGCTAAGCACATTTTATCAATGACCCTATCTAGCTACAAATCTTGCAAACTACAGTAATGACTGTTCTGGCAAGATATGTACAACCAACAGCTATCTGAATGAACTTCCCACAGTAGGAAGAGAACTCATACCTGATACTGTAAAACTAAGCAAAACTCCGCATGACAAATGGTGTCCTCAGCAATCAGAAGATAGTCTTGATTCTGTCGTTATTTGTGAATTTTCCACTTGCTTCGCCATTGTCCTGTGCTTTCAGTTGGGAGACTTAACTTTTCATAGTTGAATCATCTCTTTACCCCTAAGAATTATCTTATGTAATGCTACCTCTTTTAGTCTGTACTTTTGGGTCATCTTTATATCTATTTGTGATACTGGTTGGTTTTAGTAATTTTCATGATACCTTAACTACTCTTTGCCATGCATCATTGAAAAAATATTTCTTCATTTTTCTTTTCTAACTTTTCAATAATCACATCTTATTTGATAATTTTCTTCGTTTAGGTATCTTAATGTTCCTTTATGTTTCTAACAATGGGTATATTCAACATCTCTCTGTCCATGGTGGTTGCAATGTGAATCTATAAGTATATCATACCTGAAGACTGTTATATTTGAACTCTGTTAGGACAATAAAAGGGTGTGATAGAATTAGGGACAAAAGCACACTGCATTTTAAAGAAAAAATGTAGAGCTTATGAACGACCTGATAGTTTGTCTACAATGAACCAGACTTACATTCCTGAAGCGGGAAAGCGGTCCTCCCTGTCCTTGCAGCATGTGTAAAGCCTTTCTTAACCAGTCCAGAAGGCTCAGCCATCATCTCAGCTCTCATGCAGAGGGACTGGAGGGCTGCAGGCATTCTTATTTCTGCCCTGAGTCTACCAGCATGACAGAACAGTGGGTATAAGTCTGGCTTAACCCAAAATCTGCTGCTGCATTGTTACAGTGTGGTTGAATCTGTTTCATCTCAAATGTCTATCTTAGCCCCACTTCATCTGTTTTGGGCACAGGTTTTGCCTGAGAGCTACATTGGCCCTCAGGAAGTGCTTTTGATTTCATTAGTTGCTATTTCTCCTAGCAGTATATGTATAGAGAAGGACATTTTTAAAAATAATTCTTTAAGGAATATTTGCTTACTATAGAAACTGATTAGAAGTAACTAGAAAAACAGATGTTTCCCAGAAATACATGTGTTTGATCTGGAGGCTAATAAGATGTCAGTGTACACTGGCTCATACTGGCATGAAAATACTTCTTCAGAGGGAACTGTGGCCATGGCTTTGTTTGTATGAAGAATGGTAATTGTGGTATTTCATTCAGGCCATCTGAGTTTTCTCTTCTCCAGCAACCCTGTTGTCTGTATCTTCTACCTGTGCCAAATTATGGACTGTGAGGTTTTTATTTTATGCCATGTCTAGGCATGTGTAGAGAGACAGTATGGTATGATCGAAAGATTGAGATTTGAAAGAAGCCTAACCCAGTTTTCATCCTAGCTTTGCACTATATAATCTTCTATAAGTTATTGACATCTGTGAGCTTCAGCCTTCTCACTTGTGAAACAGTAATAGAATGCTTTATTTTTTTTACAAGGTTGTCATGAACACAAATCGAGATTTTAAAATATAGAATGCTAAGCCAGTTCCTGGAACATATGGTATCAGTGTTGTTCTCAGGCCCACAATAAAAACATATGAACCAGTGTTACATGCCACCACCAACAGTAGCTCTGAGAGGGCCCTTAGAATGGGCTCTGCAAGCCTTCTGGAGCTGCAGCAATGAAAGGCACCGTTAGGAGTCCTTTCTAAAATGATTCAGGGATCACTTGCTCTGCTATTCACATAGATTCCTGCTTCCTTGGGAGGTCTCTGCTTGACTCTGGTGCTGGCGCTAGAACCTTCTGTGACAATGAAGACACGTTGTGCCTCTCCATCTAGACTGGTAGCTGTGACCCCTGCAAACCTACAACATGGTTACTGCACACAAGGGATCGTTGTGTCCTGCGTTTTCGCCAGCAGAGCTTTAGATGCCCTCTAGACATTGGCTTCCAGGTTGATAAAAATCAGTCCTAATAGGGTACTGAGTGTCTAGTGAGTAGGTCCTTGTCCACACAAAGATGAATAGAAACCATTTCTGTGACAGATTGTCCGCTTTAATGTTAATTATCATACACTGCTTTACTTTTAAAATGTGTTGTTTTAATTTGACGACTGGTTTCTGAATGACAATTTAACATTATCAAATTATGTCAGCTTCAAAACCATAGGCTCTTCCTTCTAAATTCTAGTCTCCCTACTCTTCTACACTTTGTTTTTTTATCCCCATTCTCACCTTCTCTAATACAAATCAGTCACCCTATATTAAAGATGGCAACAACTTATTAATTTTTTTGAGTCAGGGTCTTGTAATCCTGGCTGGCCTTGAATCCATTATATAAGCATGTTAGGCCCCTGACTTATCAATATCCTCCCTTCTCAGCCTCCTAAAGGCCAGGATTACAAGTGTGTGCTAGCACACCTGGTGGGAAAATAATTTTTAAGTCAATAATATTTGGTAGCAGGGTTAAATAAGTTCTGGTAGATATTATAACTCCTGTGCAGTTCATTTTCTATCCAGGCAAAGGTATCCTTTGGGTTCAAGGTGATGCACAATTTTTCGGTTTTTGCATTCATTTCTTTGTATTTTTTTTCTTAGAAATTTGGGAGAAGTATACAACAGAAATGCTCTGAATAAAACTCTATTTGATTATTAATCTATGTAATTTAAAATGTACAGGTAGTACATCATTTTTCAAGTTACAGGACTGTGAAGCTAATTTTATAAATTGACAACAGAAATTCTTTAAAGAGGATAAGAATAAGAAATAGAAAATATGAACATACATCTCACATTGTGAAGATTGAGCCTCCTTGATGAGATAACTGTTAAACTATACATGTTTGTAAAATCTGTGTGTGTGTTTATAAATGGATACCAAATTGATTTTTATTGATCTTGGTAGAAATGTTTTGAAAGTGACTGCAGAGTTTGTGTTATGGTATGTGGAGGAAATGAGTCACATTTGGCTTAAAGGAGCAGATTTCACCCTGTGGATCTTGCCCCATCTTGGGGTCTAATGACCCTATCACAGGGGTCGCATATCAGAGATCCTGCATATCAGATAGTTACATTACAATTTAGAACAGTAGCAAATTAGAGTTCTAACGTAGCAATGACAAGAACTTGATGGTGTTGGTCAGCACACCATGAGGAACTGTATTAAGAGCCGCAGCATCAGGAAGGTGGAGAACCGCTGGTTGAAAGCCTTGGCGAACTTCTTGACACTCACACTGTGTTTTTTAATCCCCGGTTTCTTCTCCGTACAGGATTCCTGCCTTATGTGTTTCATGTAGTAATTTCAAAGTTCAAATGAAATTCCAAAATAACATATAGTGTAACAGTCCTTATTCCTTTAAAGTTGGGGATTTTTTCTTGCAAGCTCAGTGCCTTGCAGCAGTGATCCCATGTACTCATGGTCCTCAGTGCTAGGCTGCGGAGGTTTGGCTAAGCAGGACAGCATTGGGTGTCTGCTTCAGAACAGAGGTCAGGATCTGTCTAGCCGCACTTTGGTTTTTATCTCTCTCCTTGTGTGCTCTGTCTGTGGTTCAGACTGACAGGGTGGCGGCAGCAGCACCAGATGATGTTTTCCTCATGGAGAATCACCACAGCATGAGGTAAAATCAAATCATTTCTGCTTGCATTATGATACCATTAGCTAAATGAAATCACATAGCTAAGTCCAGAGATGTTGGGGAAACTAGTACATCCTCTGTCAGGGGAGGGGAATTAGGAGTGAGTATTTGCTGAACAATACATGATAAAATATATGTTATCTAAAACTCATTACGTCTGTACTTTGATTCACTGCCTATAATATGACAGAGGATCTAAAATGGACAAATAGAAAGAAAAAAAAAGACCCAAAGGAAGCTGGCTGTGTTTTAAATATGTCCCCCAAGAGCTTTTGTTGTGAAGTCTTAATTGTCTATGTGGCAGTGTTGGGAGGTGTTTGGATCTGGAGGCTTTGCCCCATGATAGGGTTAGTGTCTTTCCACATGAGCTCCTGCTATCATGCACTAGACTTATTATGCAGGAGAGAAGTTGTACAAAGGCCAGCTGCCTGCCCTTCGTGTTCTCTCTGTGCCTACACTTCCCCGTCCACACAGCTGCCACTGTGAATTCCCATCCTCTGCACCCATGACCCCAGATGAACCTCTTTTCTCTTCTAGATTTCCCACTCAGTTAAATCATGTGAACAAAAGCACCCTTTAACAAACCTGGATGAAACCGAGGGGATGTACATGATAAACTGAAGAGAACTTTTGAAATATTGTACGTTCTAATGAGATATTTCACCTGAAAAAATAAAAATGAATTTTATGTACAAGGATAAGGGAATGCAGGAAATAATTGATGGATGTGAAAAATATATCCTTAGATTTAATAAAGAGCTTGGAAAGAAAAGTAATTCCAGATGTTAGACTCTGGTTAGAAAATATAAATAATTTTGATAACCAGTCTGATAGGGCCAGAGATCAATGCCTGGGCAATCTAGAAAATACAAAATGTCTGGCATTAAAGGTGGCGAACGCCTTTAATCTCAGCATTCAGGAGGCAGATCTCTGTGAGTTCGAGGCCAGCCTGGTCTACAAAGCAAGTTCCAGGACAGCCAGAGAAGAGAAACCCTGTCTCTGGGAGAAAAAGAAAAGAAAGAGAGAGGCGGGGGAAGGGAGGTAGGGATATAGATGGATGGATGGAGAGAGAGAGAGAGAGAGAGAGAGAGAGAGAGAGAGAGAGAGAGAGAGAGAGAGAGAGATTAAAAATAGCCATTCAAGGCAGTGTCTCAAAACTTAAAAACCAAACCCTAGATAAGCCTCCCGATTGAAAGGGGCCACTGAAAACAAGGACACAAAGTATGAAAATCTATTCTGAGATCACACTCATAAAATTGCAAAATGAATTGGAAAGAGAGTATTATAAATGTTTCCTGGAAGAGAAAAAAGCCAATTACAGAGTAATTAATAGAAGGTAGAGGGGCTCTCTAGTGGTAACATTATGATCCTGAAGACGATGGTGTGGGCCCAGTAATATTCTGAATCCAATAGGATTTCATATCCAGACAAACTCTTGAGTTTATCTATAAAATAATGTTTTTTAAAGCACATGTACACACACACACACACACACACACACACACACACACACACACACACACACAATCGTGGTTTGAGGCTTCCTTTCTTATAAAAACTCCTTTGACACAGAGTGACTTGGGATCCAGAAAAGTAGGAACTCTTTATTTGGGGGAGGGGAACAGGGTCTTACTAGGTAGCCCTGGCTGGCCTTGAACTAGCTATAGATTCCAGGCTGGTCTTGAATTTAGAGACATCTGCCTCCCTCTGCATCAAGAGTGCTCACATGAAACACAAATACTACTGTGCTTGACCAACAAGGAACTCTTAAGGTACATTAGGGAAGGCATAAAGAGTTGGCAAAAGACAGATCAAAAGGGTCAGAAGTAAGGGAAAAATTATACTTTGATATTTCAGTATTTAAAAGTGTGACTACTTGGTAATTATTTTTAAATAATTGTGGAGAAATGTCAGTTACTTAGAAAGGTAATTATTTTAAAAGGGCAATCAGAGTGAAGACACACACCTGCTATTTATGCAATAGAGATAGTGAGGATTGTTTGCATCCAGGAGTTTGAGGCCAGCCTCAGAAACACAGCAAGACCCCAGCTCAGAAGTGAGCAAACAGTGCCTCTCATACACCAGTACTAGGCCATTAATCTCCCAAATAATAAAACACTGTGGAAGAAAATTAACTCAAAAAAATGTTTGTCTCAGTAGAGAGAAAACTTTCCATTATAATGTAAGTGAACCACTGACTAGTAACTAAACTTTATGTGAGGGCATGAATTGCATCTTTAGAGTGTTGTGTAGGATGTCATAGAAGTCTTACACTCCAGTAGTCGTCCTGGCTCAGCTTTCTAAGAAACTTGGACTGTAGATACATGCTTCCATGTGCCCTAGCAAAGGAGATGATAGCTAATGTCTTATATTACAAACCAAGAAATAGTAATATGTCATTTAAAATACAAATATAGGCAGTATAGAGATGACTCTGTAGTTAAGAGCACCTGCTGCTCCTGCAGAGGACCCAGGTTCAGTTCCCAGCACCACATGCAGCTCCAGTTCTAGGGAATCAAATGTCCTCTTCTGACCTGTACAAGCATTAGGCACTCACATGGTATCTATACATATGTGCACACAAAATACTCATACACTAAAAAGAAATTGTTTTTTTTAAGATGAAGATAAATATTAGAAGAGTTGACAATATGCCATTGAAGATAACAAAAGATTGAGTACTGTTTGACTTAGATTAGGTGGTCATTTTGATAAGAAAATGTAATCAATAATAAAAAAAATAAAGTTTTGCCGGGCGGTGGTGGCGCACGCCTTCAATCCCAGCACTGGGGAGGCATAGCCAGGCAGATCTCTGTGAGTTCGAGGCCAGCCTGGTCTACAGAGTGAGATCCAGGACAGGTGCCAAAACAACACAGAGAAACCCTGTCTCAAAAAAACATAAATAAATAAATAAATAAATAAAGTTTTATATATATATGATTGAGAAAAATCTTAATATAAATGAGCACTGAATAGTATCTTCTTTGCAAGAAGATTCCTCATTGAAGTTTGAGAAAGTCTCTGATCTCTAGGTGCAACAATAATCATTGGGAGTAATTTTACTACTTATATACATTTAGCAGAATAGTAGTGGTAAATTCTCCCCTTAGCCTATGACTTAAATAACCAGAGGTTCAAAACAGCCATTCATAATGGCTTCTACTTTTTTTGTTATTCTGGTGATTATATTCATGCTTTTGTTTTTATTTTATTCTTTTGTTTCTGAGGATAGTGTCCCAGGCCGTGCACATGCTAGGCAAGTGTTTTACCAGTAAGCTACACTTCCAGCTCATGTGGTTATGATTTGAGGTATGTCTTTTGGTGAGGTGTAAAGCTATGTAGCCCTCCTGTCACCCAGCTGGCCGAAAGATGACTGTGTCAGGCTGCATTGTGGACATCAGGTTAATAGTGTACTTTGAGAGGAATGGACATTTGGCCTATGACCATTGTCGGTCTTTCGTCCCGGAGCCACTAATCTGCAGCCAGGAAGCAGCCCTGACCCAGTTGGGTGAGGCACAGGGTTATTCTGCCAGTGGGAACATGGCATTTCTGGCAAGAGATTTCTCTTCTAACTGTTGGAGTTGGTGCCATGGCAGGTTTTCCTGACTCGGGAAGCTAAGTGTTGACCCTCCATCCAGCTGGTAGATTATTTGTTGGTTTTGATTATCTGTCCCAGAGAGCTCCTTTGTTGGCACACATAATCCGAAGCAGGCCGTCGTACAAAAAAGAACTTGGTATTTCGAAATTAGAATAGATACAATTTTATTCAGTTTATACCAAGATTGTGCTTCTATAGAGGAGGGGAGGTTTATTGGATTCACTTACTTTGTTGCTTGGTGGTGCTGGGACTAGAACACAGGTGTCACGTGTCCTAGGCAGGGGCTTCACTCTAAGCTGTACCTTCAGCCCTCAGTCAGGAATGCTTAGGGCCAGCCATGTGTCCCCTGCCTCGTTATTCTTTCTTACGCCATCCTTTCGGGTCTTCGGCACATTCTCTGGAGGTTGCTCCAGTCATCACTCTGATTGTAGGTTGAAGAGAGGGTCTGAGAGTCCAGTGACTTGTCCAAGGTCACAGGGGTCAGAGCCCCGAAGCTCTGATTCGTGTGGGCTCTTGAAACGGTGTCCTTTGCCTGTAGGTTTGCCTAACTGTTAGTGCAGCTGCTTTGTTACGTGAGGATATGAAAACAGCTGCTGTAAACTTAAAATGGTATAAAGTACATGTGTTGTTGTTGAATGATCTCACAAAAACAGAATCTATTCTTTTTAAGGAAGTTTGGATTTTGTTTTCTTTCTGTCACTCTTTTGTATCCTCTTAATGAAATATACTAGTGCATGTGTATAGTCTCTCTCTCTCTCTCTCTCTGTGTGTGTGTGTGTGTGTGTGTGTGTGTGTGTGTGTGTGTGTGTGTGTGTGTGTGTGTGTAGGTGTGTGTAGGTCAATGTCAGGTGTTTTCCTCTATAGCTCTCCACCTTATTATTTGAAACAGGATCCTGCACTAAACCTGAAGCTTGTCAAGTGCTTTAGACTAGCTGACCAGCAAGCTTCTGGAATCCTCTGTCCTCCAAGCTCTGAGGTTGCAGGGCAGCACCGGCCTGGCTTTCCCATGGGGTCTAGGGACCCAGACTCAGGTCCTCAGCCTTGCACCACAAACACTCCACTCACTGAGATATGCCTCCAGCCAGATACATCTCATTTTTTTCTATAAAATCACCATTTTCTTTTATATTTCTGTTTTAAGTCTTTTCTACCCCTGTCTGGAATATTGCTGCTATCTGTTCAGGGTTTCCCATCTGTCATTCCTTGCTGCCTAAAATTGATCATACACATTGATCCAGTTTTTAAAACTAAACTTCTCAAATTGCATATCTATTTAAGCCATTGTTTCCTACCATTCATAAGAAAAATATAGCCTACAGTCTATGGTCTCTAATGGTGTGACCCCATCTCGTACCCATGGGTCTTTTGTGGCTTCACATTGCTTCACCTTTTCTTGCCCATGCCAGTTTCTCTGTCCATGCTTTTGAGGCATGGATTTTCTCTATAATTCATTTGCTGGTTTGTTTTTTCTTTTCTTTTCTTTTCTTTTTTTTTTTTTTGTGTGTGTGTACATGCTGTATATTGATTGTCTTTGTGTGTGTGTGTGTGTGTGTGTGTGTGTGTGTGTGTTTCTCATCTATCACATGAATTGTTACTTGCTGAATCAAGAAAAGATGGGGATTCTCTGGGTTGGACATATTAAGCACAGATTTTTATAAGTAGCATGATATAAAAGAAAATATTGAATGAAGTTTTCAGGTTTTAATGCTAACATATAACTCCAGTTTTAGACTTCCTTGCTCTTAATTTTATAAATTCTAGGCAAATAAAATTTACTGACTTTTCTATTATGTTTTACATCTTTAGTTATATTTAATTGTAAGACTGCAAAAATGTTAGTATAACTTTAATAACTCAAAATATTTTAAAGAAATAAATCAGTTTTACTTGGTATTTCAGTCTGAAAGATATAGAAACCTCCTCTGAATGAAAGTAATGTACCTATAAGTATATGGATTTTCAAAAAATAAAATAATATTTGCGAACTCATAGCAAATGACTTTATTTTTGGCAAATATTGATGGTATGAACTGAATATAGCATTATAAATATAAGAAAAATGAATCATTTGCTTTATCTTAGTTGATATTTGCAATGTAGTTGGAGGTCATTCAGAATATTGAGAAATGACATAAGAAAATTTTAAAATATGTGTAAATGCTGTGTTTAAAATGCTCTGGTAAGACGTGAAAACATATTGCATTTTGTGTAGCAAACTTGCTTCTTACTTAGTATGTATGAAGTTGAAAATATTCCTGTTCTTTTTTTGTTTTTCATCTTTTTATAGTCTATTTTTTATGTCCAGTTCCTTTGATTTGCTTAATGTCGAAGATATTCTGTAATGAATATTTTTACTTTAATGTACAAACTATCCAAAATATAAGTTATTTTTGCTTTGAAATATTTGAGTATCAGTAAGATAAGGAGTTTCTTCCTCAAAACCAATAATGAGCTGTGTGCATGTTCGTACATGTACATATCCAAGCTCAGTCATGCCAGAGTGCTCTGCTCGGCCGACGGGTCAGCCCAGGTGCTGCGCTCTAGAATTCACACAAGCAGGCTGAAGGTCCTTATGCTGAGTCTGTCCCAACATTGTTGACAAATACTATTAGCATCATGCCAATGCCTTTTTAACACTTCACATTTTCCTAAAAACAAATTGTCTTAACCTTGAATCTGGTTTTTATGACATCTAAGTAAAACCATAACTCTGTCTTTTGAAGTAGACAGTGGCATATTCAATCAGCATCACTGTCAGCATCTGTTCAGACCTCTTAGACAACGTCACATTTTAAAGGGGGTGCCTGTTAGGTTAGGATTACTCTTTAAAGGGCACAAGCCTTTGCATGACAGTGGATTATCAATCATTTGTTCAGTTGTTTCATGTTTTAAATTGACTTCGTCTCATAATCCAGAGCTACTCCATGGATGTGTATTTGTGGATGTGCTAATTCTCTTTGTCAAGGAACTGAAGCTAGTCTAAATTTTCCAATGAGCTTTTATTGTATTAAGATTCATGGAAGAAATAAAAGTGGACTAATTTTGAATTCACGTGTATATATTTGATATGGTTTTTTTTTTTTTTCTCTCCTCTGTCTGCCTAAGGAAATAGAGAAATTGAGACTAGAACTGAGCGAGAGCAAGCAGCATGTGGAACAGGAGCAGCAGAAGGCAGCTCAGGCCAGACAGGAGTGCCTGCAAGTAACAGAGCTGCTGGGCGAGTCTGAGCGCCAGCTGCACCTCACCAGGTATGCCCTAATCCCACCCTGCACTCAGCACCCAGTGCGTCTGTCCCACTGGCTCCTGCCACAGGCTGCCAAACAGTTGTTAGTCTTAGTCATTCAATTCGCACACAGCTTTCAGGCATATTACAGAAAGTGGATATGTGGCAAGCAAAACACCCAGACACGTGAATGATGAGTGTGGCAGGGAATCACTGATATATTACAAAACCGTTTGTCTACAGTGCTCAAATATTTAAGTGATGCTTTATCAGTATAAGCAAGATGACATATTTCTCCCACCACCACCTCTCCTATTAATTGTATGTCTAATAAAGATGTGAAAATGAAGACTATGAGGAAATGTATTTACGAAAATCACCAGCTTCTGTCAGCAGTGAGAGACAAAAGGAGGAGACATGCTAAGAGCAGATTGCAATGGAGTTGATACAAAAATAAGGGACGTGTTTCCTAAGGAGCTGGGAAATTTGGAGATGAAGTTGAGACTCTTTGCATTCAGATCGTTATTATAAGCGGTTTAGTGCAGCAAGGTATTTTGTTGCAATGTTTTCCCCATAAGATGTTGTAGTGCATTCGTCATTGTGGCACATTTAAGTGAGCATATAGCTCATTCAGAATTAAAATAGGACTCTAGGTTGCAAGCATTGTGAGTTTGCTGATTTAGAAACACACACATGCACGTGCATGTGTGTACACATGCATATACATAAACATACATGCATGTGTGTGTACATATGCACATACATAAACATACCCCGAAAGAAAAATCCAGACAGAGAAGTAAATACTTCATTTCACCACTTCAGACTTTACAGCTTTCGGTTTTTATATCAATCCTGTGCGTTTGTTCGATTCTCAGAGGGTCTCAGTTTTGAGAGAGAATTTTGTCTACAGTCACTGTAAGTTTATGATATTTGATTTAATTTACAACATAAGAAAACACTGGTCTTCCCGTTGCAGTACGATGTTGAATTTAAACTATGAAAGGAGAATGATCCCTTTTGCATTAAATATGACAATGTAATTCTGAGCACGGTATGATAACAGATGGAGAAAAGCACTACTTGAACAGCCTGCATTTGGAGAAAAAAATATTCTAGAGGTTGGTGAACCTCCCAAAGTTTTGGGTTAGTGCTAAGATGCCTCCAGTTCTGTTCAAATCAAACTTTGTTAAAAACATTTTGTTATGATAATCTTCCAAATGGCTTGACACCTTCTGATTTAAGCAGTGAGAGGAGAGAGCAAAAGAGAGGAGGGGAGAGAAAGCACTTTAGACACGGATGGTCCCTGGGGAAAGCCCCAACAGATGAAACACTCTGGTGAGGAAAAATGCTTAATATTGCAGGATAATAGCTGCTCTTTTAGTGCCCATTTAAAGCATTGTCACTGTGGCACTGAGAACACACTATTAACCCCATTCCTGTGGTTATTTAATCCTCAAAATTTTAAACTTAGCTTCATCATGATAATGTTGCTAGTTTTTCTTTTCTGTCAGACTTCTATTGAGAATCAACCATTTGTGTGTTAAACACTCCTAAGCTATAGAAATGGGACAGCTTTTTAATGTCTTGGTGTGACCGAGCTCTGGTAAATAAATATTAATGCTGCTTCTGCCCCTTTGCAATTCTGTCTTGTTCGGAGTTAATTTCTGGAGTCAAAGTCCGTTAGAGTTTCCCTGAAGTATCAGTTTGTACCGTCTGACAAGATCAGTTCCTGCAAGTGGAGCGTATTAAGATACAGTCACTGCTGCAGTGGACGCGTGGTAACTAATTCCTTTGTTCTTAAGAGAAGAGTTTGTGCTGGGTTCCCTAGGTAGCTTTTGTCTGCTGTGCTTCCCTTATACAAAATCTGTAAAAATGTAAGCCCACTGTATAGAAATAAAGCTTAATTGACTATTTTTAAGTGTAATACTTTTTATAGGCATTTTATGCTTCATTTATGTTCATGTTTGATAAAGACCACAATCATAAATTTAAAAAAGACAATTAAAACGCCAGGGAACCAGACACATTTCTCCTTCACACTGGAAATCAGCCATGCCTTTTGGGCTGAGTATTTCTGACATGTCTTTTTAGAGTTTTTGCACTCGCGGTTCTTTATTCATTCAGTATACCCGTGAGTGTGACTGGGAAGTGGCCCCTTTCTTTTTGTGTAGGTCAGCTGAAGTACAGAACCCTCCTGCAAGTAAGCATTTCGCCATTCACTCTCAGACATTTTCAGTGACATATTCTAGCCAAATTTTAAAAAGTAAATATGAAAACCATCTTATAAAATGATAGTGAAATAATGAGTCAAATCTATATAGGCAAATCAAAAAATTAAAACAGGAGTAGAAATCTGTAGATCATTCTGAAAGAATCATCTACCACTTTTGATATTTGTCCTTATTTAAATTCAAATTGCATTAAAGTTGGGAAATAGAAATTCAGCCTTCACTGAAGGAGCCAGCTGGTAAGTATAATGTTTACTTGGTACACAATTATTTATTCAACACCTACTAGGTTTTAAGTAATTTGCTCATCCTTAAGCATCGAGAGGGAAAATAAGAGTCAGTTTCTGCTGTTCGGTTGTTGACACTAAGCTAGAGGAGTCGGCTCTCACATGGAAAGACAGGAGAATGTTACCGCAATGCAATGCCGTGCCCAAGGAAGGGCTACTGCAGAAACACATAGAAAGGAGAATGGGCTAGCTCTGCACTGCAGGACAAAACAATAGCGAAAGCTGATGGCTAGGGAGAGCGTTTGGTAAAAGTCTGATTAAATAAGTTTATGTTGAGTTCCAAAGTGGAAAAAGATAGGATAGGTATTCTAGATAAGGGACCGGTGTATACAAAGTTATAATTACAGGAGAAAACATAAACTCTACTCTAAGGTTTGCTGGTAGGTAGGAGCTAAGACTCGAAAGGTTCTCAAGAGGAGACCAGAGAAAGTGTAGTGGGCTATGCTGTGGAACTAGGTGGTTCTGAGAGGGGTTGTCAGTTCTTGATACACTAAGCTTGCTGTCCACACAATGGATGATGGGCATTCGGAATTAGGATCCCTCTGTAGCATCGTGGACAATGAGGTTGGAGAAGAGAACCTGGTTAGGACAATGTCATCATCTAAATCTCAGGCCACATCTGGTCTGCTGTCTGTTTTTGTGTAGTCCATGCATGGAGAATGGTTTTATACTGTTTTAATAATTGGGGCAAGTAAAACTAATATTTTATCATACCTAATCATCTGTAAATGAACTTTTGTGGGACCTAGCCACAATTATCCTGTGGGTGATGGATGACTGGTGGCTGAGCTGAGTGAGATCTGCAAAGCCTGAACTATTTACTGCCTGGCCATTTACAGAGAAACTTAGATTCCTCAGGTGCTGCCAGTGAGGTGTCAGGAGCTTAGGACAGACTCAAGTGTGCATTTTTAGAAGATGAGTGAAAAGTATTCTGAAAAATAGATTGGGGAAGAGAGATTTGTGGGGGTCCCATCAGAAAGGAAGCATAGAAGTCCAGGAGTTGGTAATGAAGGCTGAGGCCAATGGCTGTCCCAGCTAAATGAGTGGGGAATCATGTGTTCAAGAGGCATTTTTTAGATAGTAAGTATGAGAGGATCAATCAAAAGTGACTCCATAATTCCTAGTTTAGATTGATTGGATAATCCTTAGCTTCAACCAGGAAATATAAAGAAGTAACAGAAGAAAAGAATATATTGTATTGGGAAACCTGAGTGTCATGTAACTTCTGTGTGAGGAAAAGGTACTGGCTAGAGCTTTCGACCTAGACGCTGCTACACAGAGATATTTAGTTATTTATAGATGGATGGATGGATGGATGGATGGATGGATGGATGGATGGATGGACAGATAATAGATAGATGATAAATCTTCATGATAAGGGACCAGTATACATGAATATATAAATTTGGGAGTGTGTTGAAACCATTTCAGGAAAAAAAAGATTTTTATTTTTTTTTTTAGCTTTGGGCCTTATGTATGCTAAGCATACACCCTACCACTAAATACAATTCTAGTCCAAGGACCCTGTTTTTAAAGTTCAATGGAAAAGAGCCACTGGCCAACAAAAGTAAGATGGGGCTTTCAGATGTATAAGAAAAAAGAAAGATGATGTGAGACAGTTTGGTGAAATAACCAGGTGCTATTAAAGCTCACGTGGTCGCTAAGGGAAGTCATCGAGGATGTCTAGGACTCTGGAGACAGACTGGTCTTTGTGTGGCATCTACTACTGCAGAGACAAACCTGCGTGTAGTGGGGCATCTAGGACCTCGTAGATGAGCCTGAGTTATAGCGAGGTGTCTAGGACTCTGGAGACAAACCTGGTTATAGTGGGGCACTGGGACTGTGGAGACCAGCCAGGGCTACAGTGGAGTGTTTAGTGTTGTGGAGAAATCCCGGGCCATAGTGTCTTCTTAGGAATTGCACTGTTTTTCAATCTTTAGAATAATTACTTAACTCTTTAGGTCTAATTACTTGTAAAATGAGGTGAGACTAGATTATTTATTCATTTTTTTATTGTGACTCTGATAGGACTTACACTTACAAAATTACCAAAATTACCTCTTTTTTTTTTTTTTTTTTTTTTTTTTCCAAGACAGGGTTTCTCTGTGTAATAGCCCTGGCTGTCTTGGATCTCGCTCTGTAGACCAGGCTGGCCTCAAACTCACAGAGATCTGCCTGGCTCTGCCTCCTGAGTGCTGGGATTAAAGGCGTGCACCACCACCATCGCCTGGCACAAGAATATTCTTTTTGAATTCCCATTTCTGAGTGCTTAGATTGCTTCAAATATCTTTTGTATAAGATGCATTCTTAGTTTGCACTTCCCAGGGATTTTTCAGAACTGTCTCTCAGCTTTCCATTCCTGCTTGTTGTAACACAGGCTCCACCAGTCTCTCCAGGGGTTATGGAGGTAGTCTCCTAACACCTGTCCAATCTTCAGCTAACCCTTGCACAGGGAATAGTCACACACCACCCTCTTGACTGTCCCCTTGCTCTCATTGGAGCCTTCCATCGGACCACACGGACTGTCATGGAGGTCCGCATCACTCAGTGTGGACATTCAGGTCTTTCTGGCAGACTCCGGCCTTCCCATTCCATTCCTCCCTGCTAACCCTCAGTGCTGATTTCCAGCCGTGGGCAGCTGGATGTAGCTACCCTTTTAGTGATGGCTGGCACTTCTCTTTTCCCAGTTTTACAAGTGAGGCACGCCGTGGCTTCTTCTCGCCTAATCGTAACCACTTTTCAGGATCTCCCTGAATCCTAACTTCCCTGCTGCGGCCCTGCCTGCTGACTCCTGGTAGACGAGAGAACTTCCTTCTCTTGATTCCTCCATCCCCCTTGAGGGAAAGCTCTTAGGTTAAGAATATATTAATTTTTGTATAAGTTGGTGCTGTGATTCCCCATAATAGCTTTTAGAATAAAGCTGACACTGGAGGCTGGCACTCACTGAGCCCCAGTCTGTGTCACAGGAATTGGCCAGGAGGCAGCTGTGCTGTCCTTGGAGGAGCTTCATTAGACGTAGGCTCCTGTTTTCCCAGCTTACAGAGAAGTAAAATGAGTCATCTAAGGTCGCTCAGCTGATATGTTATAGAAGCAGATTTGAACCCCAGTAATTTGCCTGCCAAGCTAATCCCTTATCCATTAGGGTGTAATTCTATGTAAATTACTAGGGAAATGGATAAATGTGATTGTTCCCAAAAAGACAACTGAGAAAATCAGTAGCACTAATTTGTAATAGAAATAAGTGTTCACGGATCCTTCATGTACTGATAGACATATCCGTCATGACAGTTAGGTCTTCTTGTGGCCGTTCCCTTTAATGTTTGTGATGAAACTGTCACTCTCTTGGACTTCTTTTTTATCAAGAGGAAGGAGGCTTTTACAGAAAAGTTGAAATTCCTTTACATATTTATTGTTAATAAATCCAGACGTCTTCGGAACTATAAGATTTTAATCCTCCATAAAACTCTTCTTTGTGTCCATGCATCAGGTTAATTTGTGACAGAACTCTAAAGCAACCATTCCTGAATGTTTATGTGACCTAGTGGCTCCTTTCCCTGCTGACACTGCTCCTCATAAGTGTTGTACCTCGTTGACATGCATTCTTTTCAACTCTGTACCTTTTTCTCATATTGGCCCTGGAGGGAAACTCCTGTAGGAAGCCTTGGACCTGGATTGCCTTAAGTGCAAATGGGAGACATACCTATCATTAAACCTGCAGACCCCCGCTGTTATCAGTGCGACTACCATGAAAGGTCTCCTTTCTCCTTTACATAAGTGGCTTCTCAAAGAATTCTCAGAGCAGCCATATAAGTGAGAGACTCCTAAGTGATCATTACGCCCTGACCTACTTTTATGACCCATATGGGAAGATCTGACCTCTGACCTAGATAGCTAGCAAGCTGCATTTCAGCTTTTATATCATTTTGAAATTGAGAAAAGCTACAGCAGGGAAGTCACAAGGTTATCCTACTGTGATGGACAGGTTAATTGGGAACAGATGATTAAGACTTCTTTTCTAGAGCTTCCAGATAATAACTGCTATAAATGCTTCCCTGAGTTAGTTTGACTGCTCAAACTACCAGCATGAGTCAAGACTTTCTCTTTGAGTTCTTAGAAATCCTCCAAGGAAGAAATCCAGTGCAAGTGCAGCTGGCCTTTTGGTTTCTCCGACTGGGGACTGGCGTGTGCCGTGGTGTGGTGTTGGAACTGTCCATGGCAGGGCTCTCCTTGTGTGATGATGCCTCATTCTTTCGAATTTTTCCATCTCATAGAGCAAATCCTTCATTCTGAAACCGAAGAGAAAGAATGGAGATGCCTTTGATTTCAGACTTCAAGTATATGACCTCCCAACCTCCACTTTCAAAAGCTCCAATTTCAGGACCACCTGCTTAGAAGCAGATTGTGTCTATATGCACATGGCTGCCTTTGGGATATGGCAGTCTGCAGCCCAGCAGAGCCCCAGGGAGCCAGGGGAAAGTCACACTTTGCTGGGAGAAAGTTCTTTTACTAGGAGGAAGGTGTGAAGGACCCTGGGTAAGGAAAGAGCAGGTGTCTGCTCTGTTATCCTTGTTTATTTTAAAATATGATCACTGATTTTTTCCTTGGCCTGAGAAATAGTTTGGAGAGAGAAGAGGGGAAGAAGAAAGCTTCTCTGTTCATGTTGCTCCAAGCCTGGCATTGCCCATTGCCAATTTATATCTGAAGAGGCGTGGCCAGTTCACAAGGTCACTTGGTTATTTACTGTAGAGAATGAACTCTGACTGCAAGAAGCAAAAGGTAAAGAATGTACTGAGTATGTGCCAATATTGCCTGGTTCCCTACATCAGTGTCTGCTTGCTGCTAGTGTATGGTATGAGAAACTTAAACATTGAGTCAGTATAGAAACTAATATATTATCTGTATAAGACATGTTTCTTTTCCCCTCCTTTCTCCCTTCTTCCCTCACTTCTTTTCTTACTTTGTATTAGGGGTTGAATTCAGGGCCTTGGTATGCTATGTACACAGTGACCACTGAGCTACGCATACCCACAGCACCTTTGTAAATTTAAATTGCAACAATTGGTGATGAGTGAGCTTTTTAAAAGTGGGAGTGGGTGCCTTTCTTATTTAATATTCATTTGTGTTGCATTTCCACAAAACTAGTACTTTGCAGGATCAGGAATTCAAACCTACTTGTTTAATTACAAGAAGTTTGAGATGCTCTCTGTCTAAGAGCTAACATTGAGTTAGATGGAGAGCAGTCCTTAATAGATAAAGAGGCTGTCTCGAAGAGTGAGGCTTGTAATTACAAGTAGGAAGGGGGGAGAAAGCAGGGTTTGAAGTAGTCCATTAGATGCCACAATCACACACACACACACACACACACACACACACGTATAAAAACAAAAAGTCTTTGAGGGTTGTAAAATCTCAGCTCTTGAGCCAGGACCCAGACCTCTCTTATTTTTGGTCCCTCAACACCAAGCTTGGCATCAAGTGTTTAGCATAAATTTACCTCTGCTCTTTATCACTAAGAAAAAAAATGGGGGAAAAGTGCATTTATCAGTTAGCTTGGGTCACAACCCTGGGCTTATTTGGAGAAGACAGTGTAGCATCAATGTGTTTCTTGCTGTTACACAGTTAACTTCATTTTATTCCTCTTGAGTTTTATTCAAGAATTTTTAGCCTAAAGTTTCCATTTAAAAGTTAAGCTCATTTTCCCCCTCTTGTACTCCTTTCATGAATAAATTAAGCAGAGAACGTGTCAAAAATAATTTTAAATGAATATATGTGCAACCAGCATCTTTAAGGCCCAAAATAGATGGCCTTGGTACTGTTATAAATGCATCCTCGTTGCCTCCCCCACCCAGTATCAAGGAAAGCAGGCTGTCAAGGAGCCAGGAAAAGAGAGGCATTCCATTTTTCTCTGGTGGACACCACACTGCCTGTGCGTGGTCTCTCCACCTGTCTGACAGGCGAGGCCCCCTGGTCTCAGTGTGGCCCGGGGCAAAGAGGCTTGAGTCAGAGGCTGCCAGGAAATGTGTGTCTGCAGGTTCTGCTCAACGTTCCCTGGCTCGCTCCTCTCAGTTCTGCAACGCCCAAATGTGTGTGCAATGAGAATCGACGCTGGGGATGCTCTCTTCTCCCCTGCCACACAGGCCCACAGCCTGGAGCATGGTGGCAGCAGCAGCCAACTCATTTTCTGAAGAAGCCCGGAGGAAACCGAGAAAGTATTGCCCACACCACTTGCCCGACTCCACAACAACGAGCATCGAGTTCAGTGAAAATAGAAAGGGGAGGAAGGCAACAGTGTGTAGTTAGAACAGTACTCCCAAGTCAGAGCATTTCTCAAAGAAAGTTCTGTTCCCAAGCATTACTGTAGGAAAAAAGGAAGGAAGAAAACAGTTGACTTAATGATGTTTAATTTCTTCTCAACCCCCGCCTCCCTCCTAGCTGGATTTGTTTAGTAGGTCAGTTGTTAGGCATTACTCATTTTTTTTTATTTAATAACCACACATTTATTACACAATGAGTCATTGATTGATAAATCCAAGAAGTGAAGCGTTATTAAAAAGCATGAGATGGTTTAAGAGGCTGGAGATTTTTCAGTTTCCTCAGGGACCAGATTCAAATTCTGCCTCATGGGGCACACACTGCTGCACTGTTAGGCCACATACACAAGTCAGAGTGGGTAACAGACAACTTCAGCTCAGAGCGAGTGTCAAGTGGTGGGTGAAAGCAGCCTTGGAGAACAGCCTGTGAAGCACACATCTAGCAAAGGAAGTCTGTGTTCCACCATGGCTGTGTGTGGCCTCCCCCAGCATGCATCCCATCATCTGGGAGAGAACTGAGTATCTCCCACTTTGACCATGTCCTGGGGTGTACAGGGAAAGACAGGTTGCTTGGGTTCTGGGGTCTAGGAGGGATTGCTTCTCCAAAGAGGACACTGTAAGAAGTTGGCCTTGGAAACTGCGTTGTCTTTACCCGATCCTGTTTGTGACTAAGAGAGTTACCAAAAGGTAGAGGAGTGATTTTATACAAATTCACTTCCACTACCGAAAGACTTCTACAAAATAAAGTAGCATGTCACTATTGGTGCATATGCATGTCACTGTTGGTTTACATGGAGGGGTGGAGGTGTTGTAAGTGGGTGGCCCTCGCTGGCTTTCTAGAACCTGATCTGGTGTGATCTTCACTTGCTCTTGACACGTGTCCTTCCTTGTTCCTTCACCTTGGGGAAAACCCCCAACTGCTCCTTATTTCTACAGATCTTAACTGTGGCTTGATGAGGATGTGCAGATATGTAAAATCATGTTAACAAAAACTTGTGTAAATTGGAAGCGTTGTTCATCTGTATGTCCAGGGACTTCAATGCTTTAATATGAATTCATGTAAAATAATCTAATTAACTGTCACAATGTTCAGTCTAGAGAACTTGCAACAATTGAGCCCCTCTTGACAAGGTTGTAGTGTTAACAAATTAAGGCTACAAAGATTATTTTGCTAAATTTGTTCCTTCCTATTTTCTAACCTTACATAGTCTTTGTCTTGTGAGGGAAAGCCATCCGCCCCTTCCTGATACTACTGGAAGCAGCATTGTAACCCAGGGGCTCCTTAACTTCCGCTGTGGGTACTGGTGTCACTTCTGTCCCTTCCCTGTCTCTGAAAGGAGACATGGATTCAGAGTCCTTAGTGGTTGAATTGGTCAACAGTGTTGGGGCTGAGGAGAGATGATAATCCTATTAAGGGATAATGAAATCTATCTACAGTAAAAGAAAGCCCGTGTCAGGACTGTAGCGGAACCCACATTTTGCTCCTGCACCCAGACTGATTTTCTCAAAGAATTGTCTGTTAAAAGTAGAGGGATGATGGCACAGGAGAAAACCCGTGTACTAATACACTTCTTAGATGGGGTTTCACGTTTGCTTTTCATTAGCGTCAGAAATGGTTCGACTCTGTCCTTGTGATTCCGTCAACATTTATCCCTATCTGGTTTCACATACAAAGGCTTGGGGATGCCAGGAAGCCAACTGTTAACGGAGAATTAACTTCTTTGGCATGCTTTCATACTTATCTTCCAAATTAAAGAAAATGAAATGGGCAGAAACAGAGTGTAGATTACCTCCTTTTTGTCAAAAATGGTGGGAATTTGAAAATTAATAATAAAGAAGGGAACAGATGCAGTAACATGCCAGAGGGAGATTAATGTGGAGAGTGAAATCTGTGAGCAACAAAACTGAAGCAAACCGAATCAGTGGGAGGTGGTTGTACAATCAAAATCAGGATAAAAGAGAAATTACAAACAACCCTGCACTTGTCAAAGTAGTAGTAATGAAATCCTGACTCTGCCAGCAGCGAGAACCTGTGTTAGCACTTTGGGGTAAGGATGGTAGCCGGGTGCCAGGTAGGAGGGCAGTGTTAGGTTGCTGGGCAGCAGCCATCTTGTGTAGAACAGATGGCACTGAAAGCTGGCAGGGGAGGGGCTCCTTAGCAGAACTAATCAGACAGTAACAGATAGGGCAGCTGGGAAGGCTGACCACAGAGAGGGAGCCTGCGGGGTAGCTGAGTCCATGATGTTTGCAGTGGTGTGCCCATTGGTCTGAGAGAAGACCTTGCAATGTCTTTCCCATCGATGGACGAACTGAAACTTTTGTTCAAAAAGGAGAATCGAGTTGGATTATGTCAAACTTGGGGGCGGGGTTCGTGTTAGACTGAGAAGGGACTGTCCATCTCTGAATCCGTCGCATGGGTTTTCAGTGTCAGCTTCGGTGGCAGTTTGATTTTTGCAGCATGTGTGCCTCTGGCATTTGGGTCTCCGTTGTGGCACACGGAGTGATCACTTTATATATTTTATGCATCAGTTTGCAGCATCAGGACTATAGTTAAAATTAGAAAAGACTTTCTGATGTGATTTCTACCACATACGTCTCTCACAAATGAAAACTAAAAGCAACCAGATGATATGTGCATGTCTCCTTAATAATTCTTCACAACCTAGTTTAAGCTGTGTGTGACTCACAGCCACCAGCCCTTCCTTTTTTGCCCCATGTAATTATGTATTGACCATCAAAACCTAAGCATACTTTAGAGCCCAAACCTTAAAACAAAAATCAAATTACTTTGAAAAAAAAAAAGAGAGAGAACCCGACCTGTTAAATTTAATTGTGCATAAAGGAACCATCATTCTTGATAGGTCAGTATATTTGTGCAACTGCTATGACTTTGACAGTGATATCCAGGTCTCTGACATCTGTTTTCAAACTTGTATCTTTCTTTCTCCTTTTTTTCCAGAAGGTTTATAGTTTGGCTCAATTTATTCATTTTGGAGGGGGAGGGGGAAACATTACCAGGATTTGAAATAGGTGGTATAACATAGCCATATGCTATTTATGCAGCAGTTTCTGCAATAAATCTAATTTGGTGCTGTCAAAAAATTAGACTTATTTGATATAGCAGCACATTAGTAAATGATTGTGGCAGATTTAAAGTTGTCATTTAGTCTCTTCTAACTCTTAACAGAATCTTGCAAACCTGTCTTCCCCCCTCATTGAGTCTATGAAAACGTCTCAGGTCTTTGTCCTACAGATCTGCAGTGTTTTTATGCCTTAAAGTTTGGTTGCCTTGAGGTAACTGAGAAAAGGGTGAAAAGTGATGTCTCCTGTTGTCAAAATAACACTGGCAGACAGAACTCAAGGCACCAGGGGAGACAGTAGCGTCTCTAGCCTGCGTAGTTCTTAGAAAAGCTGAGCAGTCAGGCGCGTTCAGAATGAAGAGAAGCTAACATCAGCTCTTTATTAAGGAGCTTAAATGTTTTACCTTCCATCCTACACCCATATGCTGTTTTAGGAAAACTGGCATTAAAGATGTGAACGGCATCAGCTCCGTCTTCACCTAGTAGTGCCCTTAGAAACGGCTTTCCTCTTCCCTACTGCAACCTGGCAACATTACTGTGGCGCTTTTTTTTTTCCTTGTGGAATTTATGTCTCAGGTGTTGTTATCAAACTAAACTTTCTCCTTTCTACTTTTCCCATTTCGAAGATAAAATAAGCACACTGAGTATTAGGCAGACAAATATTTGTGTTCTCTGAGATCCTAAGTGAGTCCTTAAGAATAGCCTGATGCTGCTCCCTTTCTACGCCTTGTGCTTTTACGGAAGAGAAGCGTGTTTGTGTGTGTGCTTTCCGGTGCCCGTGTGTGTCTGGATGCAATGTTAAAGCTCACTGATTTTTCTCATTGGTTTCTGTTCTTATCTATCAATTTCCAAAAGCAGGCGACCGGTGTCTTTCTGAAACACAGTTTTCTGAGGAGCAGGGGTTCTTGCAAGCAGCCTCTGTTAGGTTAGCATTCTACTAATGCTAGTTCCCTTCATGAAGCATAGCCACCACAGAGGTGATCTAATGACCAGTCCTCTCTCAGTGCCATCCAGAAGCAGGGATCCAGAGGACCAAACTCCCATCAAACACAGATTACACTAAAGAGAAAAAAATACCCAGAAAGGTATTGAGCGTGCTAGGTCCATCAGATGCAGTTTTGAAATTTTCTCCACACGAAGTATAAACTATTTAGAAATTCTGTTTCGGGGAGATAAGAAAAGAATACTCCCCTTTGATCCCATATTTTCAGTACAAAATCCATATATTAAATATATTACATAAGAAGGATTTAAATAATATATTTAAGTTCAGTAATATATTTGGAATTGGTGCTAAATATGGCCTTTCAGTTAGATTTTTAAACTGTAAATTTTGTCTGGCTTTGTATTTAGTAACACGATGATTTTCCTTCACATGTCCAGAAAAGTGCTTTGAGAAAAATCTATTTTATAAATTGTACATATTTAACCAATCAAAACCCTCAGGTTCAAATTTTAAATTCCCTGTGTTTTCTTGACTTGTTATAAATTAAAACATGCTTTCTGTTTTTAAAAGAAAAGTTGAATTCTTTAATTTATAAGGAGTTTATAAAAGAAATTTCAGACTTTTGGATTTAGCATACCATCTGAGATTTGCTTAAATCTCAAAGTAATACTACAAAATATCCAGCAGCCTCCTGAATGAATGGCACCATGTCATATTTAGGTGTCCACTGTGACAGGGCTTTGGTCACATCCCTAAAGAATAGCTTCCCCTTTTAAATCGGAATTGATAAATTTGAACAGAGTCACTATTTTTTTCCTTTCCTGGATAGTGATGGTATCTGAAATACTCGTACATGGTTAACCCTAAGAGGCTCTGTGTGTGTCTGTCGTGTGAGGCTGGTTCTGTAGCTGTAGATGACAGTCGCTCCCCGAACATCTAGTTCCCACTTCGTTTCTGTGGGCTGCTGCTCCTCACAGGACTCCTCCGTCAGGCAGCTCACACTGCTCTAGGTAGACTGTGTGCTCGCTTGGCAGCCTCGCTTTCCTTATTATTTAAGCAGACCTTATTTTTCAGTGCTAGATTTAAAATGTGCACGGGTTAATGTGTATATTCTGGATTATAAATTTTTCAAAGCCGTGATGGAGCTGTGTGTTAATCCTTAGCTTATAATTGAAATGGTACATATTTGCACATTTTAAGCCTTTCAGTGTAAAAATTCTTAATTGGAATACTTTCTCCCTTGGCTAATTCATTAGTGAAAATATTTATCCCTCAAGTTAATGCTACATACTATGTAGCAATTTTTACATAGTGTAAGCTTGTTTGTGATATTTTGATTTCACTTTAAAACTTTTATTTTGCTTCTGATACATATAGTTCCTACTCGATATAATGAGAAGTGCAGACACACATGAAGAAAATACATGTCAGCTGTCTGCTTTTTACAAATGATCATTAAAATACCCTGTCTTTACTACTTTGACTCCAAATTATTGTCTTCCCAAACCCAAAAGTAATTTTCACAAGTAAATTACACAACAGAACTCCATCTTCTGCTGGTTGGCAGTAGAGGATTTAAATCCACGCCGACAGTTCATTTGACAATGACCTTGAGGGGCTTCGCTTCTTGAAGAAGAAAGCAGAAGCTTGCGGTAAACAAAGTTCACTTCTGACAGATGGATTGAATGACAGAAAGGTTGCGAGTGCCAGAATAGCCCTGGCAGAGGAGGAAACGTTCAGTGGAATCCAACAGGAGAGGAGGTGTGAACAGGTGCAGGGTTGCTGACGGAAGGGGAACCAGATGGAAGGAGCCACAGCCAGTTTATTTAAAGGAAAAGGCAGAAAACATTGAAAGGCTGTGCGATCAGTGGCTAAAAGTGTTCATAGAGGAAGGTAAAAATTCACAAAGCAAAACTGCACAGTGGGATAGCTAACACTTAGCATAATGGTAGTAATTTGTGAGTTTAGTTTGGAAGTTGCAATTGAAATACATTCATCTTGGCTCTTTGCACCATCAAGTATAGATATTTGAAAGTTGTTTATTTTTTTTTAAGTTTCCAAGCTTTTTTAAATCCATCCATTAATTTATTTTTTTTCCAGCCAGAAGCTCCGTTGTGATAATACTAAAATTGTGTCGTCAGCTAAGAAAAGAAAAGAAAAATAAAGTGAAGGTTAACATTCCATTCAGATTCATCTCGTGATACTTCAGTTTTGTTCACATATGGGAAGCAAATGCATGCAGTGTTGGGTGACATCTGTAATATCTAAGAAATTTGCAATGTTAGGCTCGATGCTGTGGGTTGTTTTTGTTGTTCGGAGTCTCTGTTCATTTTGTGAAGTCCAGCGTCTTATTTCAGCGAGGAGAATGCCTGAAAATACACATTTGTTGGCCACAAACTGCCAGTCAGTTTCCCCTGCTGAGGTTACCCAGCTTCCGTGGCCTTTTAGTGACCTGCCTCCAGGCAGACCCTGCACACTGAGGATCAGTTTGACATAGGAACGGCATCCATCCAGTGGAGCAGGAAAAGAGGCTTTTCTTCTTTTCCTGGACATTTTAAAATTAAACTTTCTTCCATCCTTGCTAGTAGTCTGTCTGGTCACACCACACATGCTGCTTCCACGAGCCTTTGTCTCTCACATTATCTTGAGAAGTTTCCTATGTTAGGTGGCCATCGAGAAGATGCCAGTGGAGGAGGAGCTATCAGGAAGGAATCTCAAAGACAGCAGCAAAAATGGATAATTAGTTTGAAGTTGTCAAAACTTAGTAATTTATCCTCACATATGTCTGTATGCTTTCACAGAAACTAGGGACACAGGAAGTTGAGTAGTTTTCATACTTCCTGACCCAGAACAGTCTGGATCAAGCCAAGTGTGCCGGACTAAGTCTGCGTGTTTGGGACACTTTGAATTTCCAGATAACCTAGGATCTGTGATACATCTTTGTCAGTAAATATGAAGGCCAGACTTTGATTATGAATTGAGGAAGATGTTCATTTATTTCTATTGGTTTGTGGACTTGAGCACTTCTGGTCTCATTTTAGTTTGGGTAAGGCTGTATGCAACCGTGTTTGGGAGGGAAAATACAATGTTATTTCAAACTGGACTTGAAAATGACTGGAGTCCATTTGCTTCCATTGTAATGAGCTAGGTATGCCACCTTTCCCATCACAGTGCCAGGCTGTCTCCTCCGTCAGTGCCTGTAGCATGGCACCACTTAGAAAGTAGTAACTAGGATGCACATGAGCTGTGGAGTTCAAACTGCAAGACAGAATAAAGTCCTACAGCAGTTTGTGTTATACATAACACGTCACCCATAGATTCAGTTGCCTGTCCTTCATGGATAGAACAAGTAACCTCCCCTGAATAAGTCAAGTTAGTTGTACCCAGCGTAGTGAATCTAAGGCCTTTCATTAGGGGGGTCTTGCAAGGTTCTTTTCAATGAAGGGATACAGCTTGATTGCTGTTAACCATCTTTGATTGAATACATCTTCTATTCCAGCTGCACCAGGCACCACTCATGTTTTAAAGAAGCCACGATCCTTCTTCACAGATATCAGACACAGTAGCCAATAAAGTTTGTCAGTTTATGTATGGATATCTTTGTCCATATAATCTAGAAAACATTATGTACCAGTTATAAATTTAATATTATTAAATGAATGGGTTAATAAATGCATTTAACTAATCCAACACTTTTTGTAATAGTGAGAACGGAAATGCACTGAAGCTAAGTGGCTTGCCCAAGGCCACACTTATTTAGTGGCAGCAGGAAGTAGAATATCCATCTCCTTACTAAGTGTACTGATCTTCCTGCATTCTACAAGTTCTACCATTTGGACTAATTGACAGTGTGATTTGTCAGGTAAATATATAAAAGCCCCTAGCACATCATAATACCTTATGAAACTTTTCTGTTAAGTCTCTCAGTATCTCCCAGAGGGAGATTTTAAAGATGCACATTAGGAAAAACTGAGTTAATTTATGGTAGGAACCTATAAACTGCCATATAAAATTATTTGTTCTTCCTCCTCCACATTGCATCAGACCTCCTGCTCCCCCATTTGTGCTGAGCTGTGCAGCTCACAGAAAGAGAAGGAAGGTGATGTCATCCACTTTAAGCTTAGCCAGTCCTCTGAAATGGGGTGCAAGATGCAAAGGTTCTTTACCACCACCCAGAGAGTAGCTAGCTGCTCCCACACCAGTCACCTCACTAGAAGGGCTTCCATGTCTTCTACTGCAATCTTGCTTCTATAAGTGTTCTTGAAGGTAACATTGGCATTTAAATAATTAGTGGCCATTTGGTTGAATTTAGATAGTTTTCAAATGTGATGCTGAGATTTCCTGGAATAAACTATTAGTGTGGATACTTTGGTCTGTAAACATTTAGACAGTCTTTGGCTGACACTGAAAAGGCTAGACCCCTAAATGATTCTGAGATAGAGTTCGTTTTCCTGTACCCTCAGCACCTGGGTCACCCTCCCTTCCATATTTATGCACTCCACGGAAGGGGAGCACCCCATGAGTAGTAAGCAAGCTCTCAAATTCAGGAGCTTTGCATTTACTGTGTGTGAGCTCTGCAGATACAGTGGGAGGCGCATATCATTTCTCCTTGGTTCAAGCAGACTCTACCAGCGAGCTTTCTATAAATACCCATCTTGAAATGATAATGATGCCTGGAATTGGGGCTCTCTAGAGGACTTAGACTGTGTCACCCTAGCGTTTCTGCTCACTCCTCTTTCTGGGTTTTCAAATTAGATTCCTTCCAGAAAGTCAACCCCACCGCTTTTTATGGAGGTTTGAAACCATTCACCGGCTTATTTGTATTTCTCAAGGTGCAGATACCATCCTGTAAGAAGAGAATTAACTACCAAGGCAGAAGATTAACTCACCAGGCAGGCATGGTTCACTAAACTGGCTAGCAGGTTGATAGCTATGTGGTCTCTGGGAGAACTTGGAAAGAGTTCATTTCTTATTAAAAACAAACGTCCAAGGGTGGGAACATGATTGCTGGAAATTGAACAAGAAATCCCTGGGAAAACTCTCAGATAACCTGTTATTTCTCACTTAAAAATTATGGAAAGATGATTAAATAATAAACATTTTCCAACTGTATTTCAGTCTGCAATCCATGTACAGAAATAGATATCTTGCTATCTTTGAATAATTATCTAATATGGTTTGTAATTTAAGTGTGACATTATATTTTGAGAGTTACTTAAAATCAGATTTAAGTTACAAAAACTAACAGAGATATCATCACTTTTTGGAGGGTGGGGACTTATGCTGGGGCTAGAACCCAGGGCCTCACACATTGCAGACATGCTGCCTGCACTCTGGGCCACGTTACCAGCCCTGTCACTTATCTCATAGAATCTGGCACATACTTCAGCCTTAGCTCTTCGCAGTGTCCTGTTAGACTTATTCTTTCTTCTACCTTTAAGTAATGACTGGCTTATTATCAGGGTTAACAAAATGTTGTGTTAATAGCATTTATTTTTTTTAATAAATTTTGAATTTTGATGTCTTCATAAAGCATATACAGTTTGTATGTTTGAGCAGTATACTTACTTTTATTTGTGGAACACTGGATTAAAAATAATGCTTTGATATGGAAGGTAGACCAAGGAGTTATGCGTAGATAGACCAGCATGGGAGCCACATGGAAAGCAAAAACTGCAAATAAGTTACATGTATGCTTATAATTTTTCAAATAGCCACATTTTTTAAAAGTAAAAGGAAGCTGGTAACATTCATTTTAATGGTGTGGTTTATTTAATTAAATAGTAAGGAAACTGTACAATTTTCACATGAGATCAGGCTAACACATTGAAGACATTTTTGCCTCTCTTTCTCCCTTCCTGCCATGTCCTCTCCCCATCGGAGTCTGTTTCATAGCACATGTCGATTCCATTAGCTCCATTTCAGATGCTCAACAGCCTCCTATATGAGCATCCACTAGCTGTAAACTTTTGTCCCTAAGTTTTCCCATTATGCATAACACAGATACAGTTGTACTGTATGAGCTTACACCCTGGATGCATAACGTAGATGCGGTTGTGTTATATGAGCTTACACCTGGATTCTTACTTCTGTGGTTACAAGTTCTTTTAATAAAACAGAGTTATTTCAGCTTTTTCTTGGCAGTAGCCAAGGCTCATTTCAACTGTCTGTGTTCTGATGCACCATCACTTGAGGAGGAATAAGATAGAAGAGCTGATAGACTGTACCACCATCATAGTACAAAGGTTCTAGACCTTACCGCCCCATGTTTGACACTTTAGAAGTTGTTGAAAGTAGCTTGATAAAGAAAATAACTAGATGCTAGTCCAGGGCTCAGGTTAAGATATCCCTTAACTGGTGGTCCGCCCTTAACATGATGGCTTCATGTGGAGACCCCACAGCAACCTGATTTCACTTTATGAGTGAGAACAATGATGTTGACTGAGATGAAGTTCCCCTGAACATCACACAGTCTGAGAGGAACCAGGCCTTAAGCCTAGGCTTGTGTGTGCCCTGGAGTTCAAGTGCACAGCCACTGTGTACTACCATTCCTTGTTAGCTGTTAGCTGTAGGATGGAAGGTTTTCTTTTCCAAGGTTGACTGTCCTTGAGATCATTATAATTACTGCTTCACTTTGAGTAGTCCTCTACTAAGGAATAATAATACATGCAATGATTGTATAATTACTATTTTTGTACTTAACTGTGTTGTCAGTAAACCAAAAATATTGTATGGCCAATGTCTGTATAGTTCTATAAGGAGAGGTACCTTACAGTGACCCCATTGTTTCTTTCATTGACTAGGATGTTAGACACACTTAGGGCACAGAGCTAACACAGAGAGGACTTTGATTCCATGCCTGGTAGACATCAGAGCCCATTTTCTTAAATTCTGCCTCCTGTGTACAAAGGAATGCCACAGTCCTACTGTGAGTAGTGGGATAGAGAGATGGTAGCTCAAAGGCCATCTGTTCTCAGAGGTATTATGGGATTTCACTTGCTTACATTCCTCTTCTTGGGGCATGAGTAACAAGTAGAAATATAGAAGTGAGTTTGCAAGTAGCTATAGGATAGGCAAAGGAGCAGGTCATCAAGATGGAGATGGAGGAAAGGTAGCGGGAGAGCTGATGAGGCCACACTGAGAGGTGAGAGGACAAGGAGGCTGCTGAGCACCTACACCATGAAGTAGAGGAGACTGAAGAGTGTCCATAAGAATTGTCACCAGCAAGTGTCACAGAGCCAAACAGAAAGAAAGGCAAATCATGCCTCCCGAATTGCTGAGGCAAGAGAAATGTTTACCTCATTGAGAAGAACGAGACAGTGGCAATCTGAAGACATTCAGGCCTGTTGCCCCCTATTGAAGCATAGTACTTCTCAGCTCTGTGGTAGACAGTTCACACAAATGTCACCCAAGCACTGAAAGTGAGCTGTTCTTTTTGTTACCAAGTCAAGACTAGAAGTCAGTAAATCACAGTGAGGAGTCCTATCCACAGACACGCTGAGTGTTTGGCCAGCAGATCTCAAGTTAAGCAATAATTAGACTGACACACTCTCTAAGAGGGCTGCAAGTTAAGCAATAATGGAATTCTACTGTCTTTACTATGGCAGTCCTCACATCTCCAAGCTCCTGGCTGATTCTTCTACTTAAAACATAGCTGGACACTGAGATAGACTCTCAAGAGGACTTTGTATTCATTATCAGCCTTAATTATAAATGAGAGCCTGTTGATTTGGTGTAGTTTGCTTAAGAAAGCACCGGCATAGTTAATATATTTTAAATGTTTTCTACTGCAAATGGCCAGTATTCTATTACCTAGAATTCTGTCATGAGAAAAGCCTCTTTCCTGGTCCTCCAGACTAATAAGCATTATTCTGTCACATTTGATAAATAAGTTATCATAAAAATTTACCTAATAATAATTTGTAATGTTATGCCATATTTATCAACAAATTTAATAGCTACAAGTGACTCCAAATCTTCACCATATAATTGCATAGCCTATAAAATAATATAAGATTTTTACTAGCAGCAGGAGTTCTTCAGTAAGCCATATTTTTTGAGAATGATACACATCCTTTATTTGGTTATAGAAATGTCATTGTAATATATATATTGATCCTAATAGTGTCTGATTTGAAGTTGTTCACCAGATGAATTGATTATGAGGAATACCTAAATAAGTTGATACTTTATGGGGGGGAGCATAAATGTACCAAAGGCATCAGTTTACATGGACAAATTATGGATGAAAAGTGGGAATTTTGGGTGATATGAAGATGCAAAGTCAAAATCATCATCTAACTTATTTATGTAGTAGCAGATTTGTATTCATTTTTTAGTGTGGAAATTTGGGCACATGGTGCTGTAAAATAGGCCATAGAAACGCTTTGCAGTTCAGAGGAACTTTGTCCAACAGTCGCTTGCTGCAGCAGGCACCACCACCCTCACCCCCCCACCCCTGCCTGGGTCAGTGAAAGTTCAACAGGAAAACCGTGAAATGGGCATTTGATGGCCGTTTAGCCTAAGGATCTACCTGTGGTTTCTGCCACATCTAAAGAAGCCATTGTAGAAATTGCTCTTACTATTGCTGTAGTAATAAGTGCTTTGCCTGCTTCTAATGT